>NC_073391.1:25409804-25713554 GCF_028641065.1 Leucoraja erinaceus | reverse complement strand
TTTTTTTTCAATTAAATTTATTTTGCCATGATATGTTTCTGGTAATATACGATGGACAAAAATTCCCCCAGAAAAACTAACCCAGTAGTGAGAATGAAAACTGACAAAGTGAGGAAGACAATAAATGATCTACATTTTAATGGTAACAACCTAAATTATAGACAAAATGGATATTATTGTAAATCACTACTTTGATTATTTTCTATTTTCTTCCTATCGTTTGGCTCTCTTGGGCTTAAACCTTCCATGACTTGCATAAATGTTATCAATAAATGGTTGATTACATGGTTACAAGATATTATAAATGGTTACAAGATATTATAAACACGAACAATTATGTTTTTGCTTTCCTCACGTAATTATTTTACTATGGTTTTTCTACAATGTAGCAAAAGTGGTACAGGGTTTAATGTTCCTTTTCATGCAACTACTTTCGATAACTGAATAATAAGCATAACATAAAATTTTACTGGAGATATAGTAAGTATTGGAATTTACTTTAAACAAAAATGTAGATTTATTTCCCACAAACAGAAAGCATAACAATCCCATCATATAACGTTCATTAAATTTTCAAAGATGTTAAACACCACCTGAGAATAGCAGTAATGTAGGTCCTTGCCTATCACATTTCAATGGCTTCATGCTGCTGTTTCCAGAGCAACCACATAATAGACCAATCAAAATGTAATATGGAATATTAAGTGAACATGGTAAAACATACAAGCATATACTGTATAGTATTAACCAAAAAGGAGTTATTATGTAAACAATAACACCTATTATTCGCAGATTTTTTTCACAGCAAAATAATGTCAATAAATAAAGATTTGAATCAAATATCTCAATATAGGAACCAAAAAATCCTGAAAGAGAGCAAAAATAATAAATAACACAAGATTTAGCACAGACAAAAACAAATGACTACAGCAGCAGTTGGCCAACAGAACAATATATATATAACACAAATCTTCAATGAAACTGAACAGAACAATTGGAAGCATGCAGCAACTAGTCAAATAATAGTTATTTGACAATAAAGGTACAATAGAACAATAGACTATTAAATAGTACATCGCACTACTTGATGGAGAGAAACAAACAATATTTTGCCAAACTTAAAGCAAATTAGAATTCACTGATGATGCTCAAAGGTACAGCAAGAGAAGACCAATCACCAGGAAATGCCTGTTGTTGAATTATATGCAGAACTGAAGTAAATGTTGCATATGAAGAGCAACAATACACATTTTAGATGTGTATTGTTTCAGGCTAGAGATGCCTGAAAAATGGCCACATCCAATTTCCATCTGCTCATTTATGAGGTCTCCTTGCAACACAGGGATACTGATCATTGAAACCAGGCCATGTTATGCTCAATTAATGCCTACATGACAGGTGCAGTGATACCATCAATACGTGCATACATCATATACAGTATAGAGTGGTGCTATTGAAGCACATAAAAATGTGGTTGGAAATCTATGTCAATTGGCAAATTAAAACATTTTCTATCGAGTTTTCCTGTGCTTCTCGTAGCTAATATGGTTGCAATTATTGAGATATCTGTGCTCTCAGCTGAATAGTCCGGCTGGCTAACAGATCAAAAATTCACGATGAGATAACTTTTGTTGGTAAAAACTATTTGATTCTACTGGTGGCATTGCATCAAGGAAATTACTTATTTTCCTTTGTATAAAGATATTATGCAAATTAATTGAACATATTGTAGCCATATAGTATTACAGATGATGTAAAACATAAATTGATATCCTATTCTCTTTCGGGCACTGCTGTTTGAATCTTTGTTTAAAATGCCATTTGCAGCAAATGGAAACAGCTGTTTCTGGTGACTGTTGGCTCTGGTATGGTATTTTATTCTGGTTGTGGATCAAATATTTTGGCTGCTCATCCAGCCTAACAATGCAGTTCAGCATTGTTTTAATAAAGACTTTCCTTCAACTGATACAAATAAAAAGAGACATAATAATATATCATCACATGGTTAATCACTGTGAATCACTTTATTAAAATCAAAACAAAATCTTTCATTTGTGTAGTGATTTCAATATTTCAGTATAAATAGAGTAGGTTTGGTCTTTGAATCTGCCTATGTCATGAGAAAAAAAATGATGTGGTTATGTGGTTAAAAGATTAATAATTTCTAATCAAAAGGAAAATTTGCTTTAACAGAAAGTTCAGTTCTTCTTACTGATTATCATTGCTTTGCTTCCTTGCCAATCCCAATGAGGCCTCATGCCAGATTTCAAGAAAAATCTCTACAAACCACACTAAAGTCAACAGCAAGCTGTAACAAACAGCATGTTTCCACAGGTTATTACTGTCATGTTTCATGCTAAGTCGTTTTCAACATTTATATGGACTACATCTACACATTAAAAATAAACACTGTGATTGACCTTTTCAATAATGCATGAATGTTTGCAAATTCACTTTACAGAGTTTCCTTTCAACTGATACAGTAAAAGGCAAAACAACATAGCACAGCAGGTTAGTATAAATAATGAAGAATCTATAATAAGAAAACAAGTTGGTGTATGTGCCTCATTGACCAATGTAATTCACATGACATCAAATATTTTATTTTTCCATGATCTCATTGACCAATATTAATCGTATTATATATCTGCAACCTATTTGATACCTTGTTGGGAGATAAGCAACTCATTTACCTAATTGTTCTGGAATTGATTGACAAATGCTATTTTGTAAGAGAGGGAAATCAATTGCTCTGGTTGGAACTACATTATTTAACAGTCTGCGGTCCACATGAACATGTAAAGATTATGTCAATAGATATTAACTAATATTTAAAGTTAATCTAAAGTCATACTTCAGTAATTTAATAACATTCATTGTTTTACTTGTTTATGCAATTAAAAATTGTGCTTTGAGTAATCTTGTATAGAGCTTATGCACATTTAATAAGCAGTTCAAATGCAATAGAAACATAGAAACATAGAAAAATAGGTGTAGGATTAGGCCATGGCCCTTTGAGCAAGCGCCGCCATTCAATATGATCATGGCTGATCATCTAAAATCAGTACCCCGTTCCAGCTTTTTCCCCCTACATCCCATGATTCCTTTAGCTCTAAGAGTTAAAATCTAACTCTCTTGAAAACCTCCAGTGAATTGGCCTCCATTGCCTTCTGCAGATTCCACAGATTCACAACTCTCTGGGTGAAAAATATTTTCCTCATCTCAGTCCTAAATGCCTACCCCTTATTCTTAAACGGTGACCCCTGGTTCTGGACTCCCCCAACATCTGGAACATTTTTCATGAAACATGAATAATGACCAGTGAACCGAGAGAATAAGCCTCCAATGGCAGAGCTCTCGTCATGGATGTACACTCGCCAAGAATTTCTAGTTTAATTTATTTGAGCTGAAACATTCTCTATTGGACATATGTGAACAACTTTGGCAACCTCAAAAGCTTAAGAGCTCAGTCCTATGTATCTTCCTTCCTCCAGAGTTCTTAGTTGCTGCTTGAAATAGTCTCCTCTGTTTTTGAAAATTAGCAGATCAATTATAAATATGTTTATTTAAATTGTTAATTAAATGAATCCAGTTGATATTGTTTCAAGGACAAGCAGCTTAGGAAAGGAGACAATTAGAGTAAGGATCTTCCATTTAAGGTATTCAGATGGCAAGTGTGAAAAATTGGGTAATAAAAAGGAAGTGCAGGTGCTGGTTTATATCAAAGATAGAGACAAAATGCTGGAGTAACTCAGCGGGTCAAGCAACATCTTTGGAAAAAGTGGATAGGTGATGTTTCGGGTCAGGACCCTTTTTCAGACTGATTACCTTTACAGGTTAATTTTCAGACTGAAAAAACACAGGTGTGATTGGAAATTGCATACATATTAAAAATAGCTGGATAGAAACATTGGCCTACTTCAGACTGTCGATCACATGAGGCCTACTGTGTATTCAACACCAAGAGTCCAATTCTTATTGAACTGTTTTGCTTTGCAGCGGACCCTTTTGTTAACTGTGTAGCACTTGTGGGTCATGTTGAAATTCAGCCCTAAATTCTTCTTGATGTGTTCACATCAGTTTTTGTAACAGCCATAACTGAAAATGTAATAAATGGTTATTAAGTTCAGATAGAGTAATAAATGGCAATGCTCTTCATAACAAACACAGATTGGGATATTCTATCATTAAAAATACAAATGAAACCTTTTTATTTCAAATTAGGATGATTAGTAATATTCCCCTTGTTGTTGAACACTTATGTCCAAAGTTGCTCAACAGTTCTAAATTCTTGACAATTCCCTGGGCAGCAGAAACATCATCGTGGACTGCCACCACATAATGATAAACTATTTTATGGCAGATCTCCAAAACAATGGCTCACTGCCTTCTCAAATCCCATCTTGGGTTTGACCATGATATGACCTCACAATTATATTTCTAGTGACCTCCTCTGTCCATTGGCCATATTTTAAAATTTCAAGCGCATCATTAATGTGATCAATGTTTAGACATGATACCACTTATCAACTCTCCAACGTTTGGAGATAATTGCATTAAATATTCAACCTAGTATGTGAAAACCTGTAGATATTCTGGGTCAAGAGAAACAGGATTGTTCTATTTATATTAAAATGTAGGTTAAACAAACTGTAGAACCAGAAAACTCTGGAATCAGCCCAGGAATTTAGGTGTCCGTTGAAACAGACACACTCTGAAAACATATACACAGATGTTTATAATTTCTTTTTCAGTGCCTTCTTCCAGAACTCTTTGTATCTCACACTCTCTCAATTCCAAACTATTTGCTATGTCCCTCCGGCCTCTCTGCTCTGTGCTCCCAATATCCCTTCCCCATTCCCTTCCCCCACATCCGATTCTCTGCTCTCTCCAATAATCCTATCTTTGCTTCTTCTGCACTCCCTTCCAGTCGTCCTCTCTGCCACACCGATTCTATGACCATACTTCCCTAACCCTTGACTCTCCAGCTGCTGCCTGCATTTGCTTTCCTGCTCATCACCATTCCTACAGGAAGAGCTCTTGGGAGGTTCCATTAGTCCTCCAATCTGCCTGAACTCAGCAGGCCCTAGTCGCCTGATCTGCTATGAGGGGTGGAGAATAAAAGGGGATTTGTTTTTAGTACAATGGCAAGATGGAGGCAAAGTGAGGCAAATAATGCCCTCTTGTTGAAACGGCCCCAAATCAGCAACCCATTAAACACACATTCACCATTCACTTTGGGTTGCAACCCTCGATTTAAGAGCCACTACTTTTGAGGTTTATTATGGCTACAACTACAGACTGATATACAAAAACGTACAGCCATCATACGTTGATGCTGTATGAATAGATGTTGGTGAAAAAATGAAACAGTCTGGAGTCAAGAAAAATTTACAGCACCAAAATGCGCATTGACCCATCGATTTTGTGCAGGTTGAAAAATGGCAAGCCTACTTTTTTTTCTAGATACTCCATGAAAATAAACATTTGGAAAATCTTAGAAAAGCATTTGTGAAGATAAGTGTGCCATCCCAATTATGATTTCTCGACTTTATCACCAGATAATTGCATTTTGCACATCCAGTGGTCTCCAGGCAGAGCATAGCATTATGGCTTGTATTTGGATTCTACAGACAACACATGCAAACCTTAACATTGCTAGTTTTCTGACCACCCTCACTATATTCACTCTCAGACAATAGAGGTCATAAACTCCATAAATTTAATTGCCCAGAAAAACGAAGCAGTTACCATATATAAACCAGTTTGATTACATTATCTCATCCAGTGAGTTGGGACATAATGCAACTTAGTATTCTAAACCATATCCTTCAGCATGGTAATTATTTTTTCGTAGAACTAGTAAAATTATTAAATATCTCAATTGCAAGAATTTCAATGCACATACATTGTTGTTCAGCCCCTCCTCCCCTAACACAGTGTTGCATTATTTTTGCACAACTATGCTGGGAAGTTAGCAGTAAAACATTTTCTTACTTTAATTTTCTGGCATAGTGATTTCTGCTTGCCATAACTAGCGTTTCCATTGTCACCACAAAAGAGTTTGACTAAGTCTAATTTTGAGTTATTTTTTCCAAGGGAAGGGTTGGATCGATGACTGTAGTCCCTCACTTTCTCCATGAATACGAATTAGTTTATCTCTATATTCCCTGATCAGGTGTCAAGTATCTCGAGAGCAAAATAAAAGCTTTCATGTCAGGTTTGATGCATTGGTCACGACTGGCTCTCAAGGACATCAGCAGGTTCTTTGATACCGTCGATAGCAATTATGTTTATAAATTAAGGCTTCAGCTTTTGCATAGTTGCAGGTACCATTTTGTGCAATCTAGTACAATGTTGGTGTAATCTTCAGTTTACAAACTTAGGACCACTATGGCTATTGATTTACTGCCATGTATTGAATTGGGGTAAACAACTTGTGTATCCAATGTTTCACTGTTATGGAAGGTGTTCAAAACACAAGACCTTCCCTCATGAACCTTCGCTGCACTCCATCAAGGACCTTCTTGCTATTGAGGGAGTGCAGCAAAGGTTCACGAGGCTAAGGATGGCGGAACTGTCATATGATGAAAGAATGGAGCGACTGGGCTTGTAGTCACTGGAATTTAGAAGGATGTGAGGGTATCTTATAGAAACATATAAAAATATTAAGGGATTGGACATGCTAGATGCAGGAAACATGTTCCCGATGTTGGGGGAGTCCAGGACCAGGGGCCACAGTTTAAGAATAAGAGGTAGGCCATTTAGAACTGAGATGAGGAAAAACTTTTTCACACAGAGAGTTGTGAATTTGTGGAATTCTCTGCCTCAGAAGGCAGTGGAAGCCAATTCACTGGATGCATTCAAAAGAGAGTTAAATAGAGTTCTTAGGGCTAGCAGAAACACGGGATGTGGGGAGAAGGCAGGAAGGGGGTACTGCCTGTGGATGATCTGCCATGATCACATTGAATGGCGGTGCTTGCTCAAAGGACCAAATGGCCTATTTCTGCACCCATTGTCTATGTATCTATGTATCTAACTATGTGATATTTCATATGCATGACTGACACCCATACATTTCTGTATATTTTAATACATTTTTCTTTATTTATACATTTCATAGACTATATTTATTCAGCAGTCATATAACCTTCAAATCTAATTGTATTTCCTACTCTGTAAAGTGGATCTTTACCATTCTACTGAAGAATACATTAGTTGCCATCATTTTGATTATATTTTCACCATTGAACAGATTTAGTATGTCACAAATTATGTCCTGGGACTGACTAATGTAATTTTATCAGCTTCGGTACCCAAATAAAATGTCATAAATTAAGTATGTGACTGCGTACCTCAGAGTATCTCAACAACACAAATAGAATTTCCAAGAGGAAGCAAACATTCCCATCAAATCTATTGGATTTTATGAAGTTATTTGTGAAGATTGAATACTTTCATTGGGACAGAGAAGAAATCCCCTAATAGTGGAATGAATACACCTATTTACTGAATACCTGATATGCCAACATTGGGGAGTAGAACAATTTTGTCTGAAACATTTGAAAGCTGATAAGTGAGAAATCTCTGCTTTTCCTAGCAGCTCCACTGACCTCACACATGTTTGAAGCTATTTGATTCACTTAAAGATTTCACATAATTTCCTCAGAAAGATTCCTCCTCTTGGATTAATTGAATGAAAAATGTTGGTGTTTCTTTAGTGAAGTCCAGGCTTCTAATTTGTATTGGCTATGCAGGTTTCCAATATGGAAATTCTGTGTCATTGAGTAGTAAAGTAAGGTGGAATGCAGGTGGGAGGTAATGCTTATAAGACTGAAAAATACTTTGAGGGAAAAATGCCCTAATAACTGAAATACCTAATAATTAATATCTAATACATTAAATGAAGTTCATAACAGTATAGTAACTTTGTAAACTTTGTGAACATAGTAAATTCACAGTAACTATGCTATAAAGTTGTTATACTTTGAAACGTTGTCCGTAAAGTTGTATTTTAGGCTTTGACCTTTCGAAAGACTTAAAGGCGATATTCACCCAGACCTTTAACTCTGCAAGGCATAACTAAAAGGAAAAACAAGTGTGATGTATAAGCAATATTTCCAATTCCACAAGAACAATGGAGGAAAAGAGTATAAAAGCATCCAATCCTGGTTATTGCACTTCGAGAAGATTATAAACGGTCCGGAGAAGTTTCAGAAAAGATTTACGACAATGGTTCAAGGGATGAGGTATGTCAGTTATGAGGTTATACAAGAAAAACTGGTGGTGCTCTCAGAGCAGAAAGGTTGAAATGAGATTTGACAGAACTGTACAAAGCCGTGTTCTATTCAGATAGGACATGAAGAAGCTGTTCTCTTTGACAACATATCAACACTAGTGACACTGTACTGAAGATCAACTCATCAGCAAGTTTTTTTTTAGTAATCATTGTATGTCAGCTTTATGTCAAAACTCCAAGGTATTGTCACGTTCAACAATGCTTGTGTGATAAATGGTTAACCAACCATGAACAAAGGCAAACTTATAGACTTGCAATGTAACGTACTTAAAGAGATCAATAAAAATGATGAGATGCACTTCAACACAAAAGGAGTATAATATATGGAGCTGGTAGTCACGTATAACTGAAAGTACTTTGCCAACCTGAAGACATAGATTAATGACACACATAGATGCCTCTGAAAGCATTACATTCAAAGCATCTACGGAAATTTGAGTTTGAACAAAAATATGAGTGTTTTAGGTTTAGAGATACAGCACAGAAACAGGCCTTTCGGCCCACCGAGTCCACACCGACCAGCAATCCCCACACATTAACAACTACCCTATTGTTAATATCATACCAAGCCAATTCACCTACAAACCTGTAAGCTTTGGAGTGTGGGAGCAAACTGAAGATCTCAGAGAAAAACCATGCATATCACAGGGAGAACGTACAAACTCCGCCCAGACAGTACCCGTAGTTATGATCGAATACGGGTCTCTGGTGCTGTAAGCTTTACCGCTATACCACCATGCCGCCCTTCGTGTTCTTTATTGTCTGCTGCTCATGTCAGGATTCATTGAAGGTGTACAAGGCTAGTATTGCTGCATGCAGTAAGGTATGAATATGAACCTTTAAATGTTATTTATTTGTGGCATTTACTAGATTAATATTATATATATTTTAAAATATATTGCAGTTGTTTCCAAAATGTTCTACATATCCTGGTTCTCAGAAAACCTATACCAGGTGGTACAGCTATCAGTTGTTTTATATTAAGTATGCCACCTACTGACATTTTAGACATGATTTAAACTGGCAGTCCTGGGCTTTTCTATTATACTGAGTGTTAAAAGGCCTGTGTATCATGTGGTTAGCTTTATTGGAAAATATTTTATTATTAGAACAATTCAGTCCAAAGACATTTTCTGAAAGAAAAAGTTCAAAAATAACAATAGCATAACAATAACCACCACTGTTTTATTGCTGAATTGATTTTTGTTTCATATATTGTGCCTTAATGACATTAGTGCTCATCTGTCTCAGTCCGAATCTATATGAACAGCTTCAGATTTAATTACATAAACCTATTAATTCCCCCATTCTGATAAGTAGTTGGCATATCTATACATCCAATCCTCACCTATAGCTGTCTCTTCCCTCACTAGGTCCTTCTTACAATGGTATCTGCTTTTCCTCAGACTATTTCTAATAATAAGTACTACTGTATTTGAAACGTTATTCTGTCTTTCAGGTGCTTAATATTCCTGCATTTTGTTTACTATCGATCATTTTAGTACATTCCACATGGCTCAAATCGAGCTATGAATCTAAACTAAGCGAGGATTCCTTCAATTTGAGAAATATAATATCTCATCCTGCTTTAGAGATCTACCTGTATTTAATGCATTTATGTTTAAGCAATTAAATCACTGCTCCTTGTCATATAACAAAACAGATTAATATGCTGATTACCCTTAGGGATAAGCAGATGAGTGCTGTACACAGAATCAGATTTTATTTTGGTTCTCACCATTCCAATAAGCTAAAACAATCTTTTTCCTCATGATTAAAGTTCACTGACTGTTTCCAAGCCACCACAGTGATAATTAGTAATTTTCGATTGCAATAAATGATTGCGCTTTAAGAAATATTCTACATTTGGCAGATGTATATAAGCCGAAATGCAATGATTTTGAACATTTTGGAATTGTTACATTTAGAATAGAAATTAAATGGAGTAATTCTTTTGGAATAATCTGAAAATATCTCACCTTGTTCATACATTTGCTACACACAATAAAATATTGTTCAAAGTGTATTAGGAATTAGGATTAGGAAAAGGGGGGGAGGGGGGGTGCAGCGAGACCTGGGACTGCTCGTACATCAGTCACTGAAAGTAAGCATGCAGGTACAGCAGGCTGTGAAGAAAGCTAATGGCATGTTGGCCTTCATTGCGAGAGGATTTGAGTTTAGGAACAAGGAGTTCCTACTGCAGTTGTACAGGGCCCTGGTGAGACCACACCTGGAGTATTGTGTGCAATTTTGGTCTTCTAATTTGAGGAAGGACATTATTGCTATTGAGGGAGTGCAGCGTAGGTTCACCAGGTTAATTCCCGGGATGGCGGATCTGACATATGATGAAAGAATGGGTCGACTGAGCTTGTATTCACTGGAATTTAGAAGGATGAGAGGTGATCTTATAGAAACATATAAAATTCTTGAAGGATTGGACAGGCTAGATGCAGGAAAAATGTTCCCGATGTTGGGGGAGCCCAGAACCAGGGGTCACAGTTTAAGAATAAGGGATAGGCTATTTAGGGCTGAGATGAGGAAAAAAAATTCACCCAGAGAGTTGTGACTCTGCGGAATTCTCTGCCACAGAAGGCAGTGGAGGCCAATTCACTGGATGCTTTCAAGAGAGCATTAAGGGCCTGTCCCACTTGGCGCATCATTTGCTCAACCTGGTAGCGTGTTGGTAGCGTGTGGGTAGCGTGTGGGTAGCGCAGGAAGGGCGCATGGAGTGGTGTGGAGGAGTGTGGAGTTGCGCGCGGTATCGCGCAGCGCGCCAGGATTTCGTCCTGTATGAAATCTTTGCGCGCCACCGGCCTGTCGTGTAAATGATGGCCAGGTGGGACAGGGTGACGTTTCGGGTCGAATGGGTGATGTTTCGGGTCGAGTCCCTTCTTCAGTCTGAAACATCATCCATTCCTTCTCTAAAGAGATGCTACCGGTCCCGCTGAGTTACTCCTGCATGTTGTGTCTATCTTCAATTTAAACCAGCATCTGCAGTCACTTCCCACAGATTAATTTGGTCTGCAGCTTGTTACTTTTCATTCACCTCTTTTTTTGAATAGGGGCATTACATCTGCAGTTTTTCCAATTGCTAGCACCACAAGAAACTGGAACATTTTAGATAATCACTATAAATATCACAAACTGGGTAAATATCATAAACTGGGTATTCAAATGACGTCACGCACTCCAGGCGACTGTGCGGACGCATGATGACGTGTGCGACAGTCAAACCGGCCTGTTGCGTAAATGACGGCCAAGTGGGACAGGCCCTTAACTGTAGATTTAGCTCTTGGGGCTAATGGAATCAAGGGATATGGGGGGAAAAAGCAGGAACTGGATACTGATTTTAGATGATCAGCCATGATCAGCCATGATCATATTGAATGGTTATCTGAGGAAGGGTTTCGGCCCGAAACGTTGCCTATTTCCTTCGCTCCATAGATGCTGCTGCACCCGCTGAGTTTCTCCAGCTTTTCTGTGTAACCTTCGATTCTCCAGCATCTGCAGTTCCCTCTTAAACATCATATTGAATGGCGTTGCTTACTCGAAGGGGTGAATGGCCTACTCCTGCACCTATTTTTCTATGTTTCTAAGACTGTCACCAATTTCCACTAGATCTAAAACCATAGCTGCACGATGACTTTTCCATAACCCTAAACTGCTCGTACAGCCTTCCATGCGGCCAGCATGCACTGGAAAAGCACGGTCCGGCATCAATGCAATATTCCATCTTTGTTTTAGAAAAGCATCAAGATG
Organism: Leucoraja erinaceus; assembly: GCF_028641065.1. NCBI lineage: Eukaryota > Metazoa > Chordata > Chondrichthyes > Rajiformes > Rajidae > Leucoraja > Leucoraja erinaceus. The sequence goes on along the minus strand of NC_073391.1, from coordinate 25,701,496 downwards.
AAACTATTTTAATCTATTTCGATATGCAGAACTTAACAGATTCCAGTTCCCTTTACAATGTTTGGCCCGTATTTATACACTGTCAAAATCTTATGTGCACAGCCAGAACAGTACAAAAGGTTATATAACTAAAATCTGACTATTTTCATTCTCATCCTTCTAGTATGCTTAACCTGCACAGCTTTTATTTTCTACTGGTGACTCACTGACTGTTTCTAAACTACTACTTTGTTGGGGTTTTTTTTTGCTTTAAATTGCAACAAATGATGAAGCTAAAGAATTATCTTGGATTTGTGACTTTAATAGCTTAAGTTACATTAGTAATGCTTTGTTGGCACAAAAGCAATGTTAATTTCATATGTTTTATATTTGTTGAATTCTCATAGTGTTTACAGAACACTGTAAACTGTAATAGTAACTTTCTTACACAGAGAGAGAAAAAAGCAAAAGAAGAAAATAAATACATCAAAGCAGATGCATCACAGAATAGGTTTCAAGTTCATTCCCCAGACAATGATGTGTCAAAATAAGACATGGAGGATTATCTTTCTTTATACCTTTTAAATTATACTTGACAAGATACATTTCTGTTTCACAGGGAAAAATATCAGTTACATGTCCGTAGCATTTTATTCTTAGTAGTTGGATCCTTTTCAAATGTCCCATTGTTTTACAATGGAGATGACACCCTTAAAATGACAACTTAATTTAAAATGTCATTTGCTGGATTGAAGTGAATCCTTTGCTGTACAAACAATATTCACTCAAACAACCGTCTTGAAAAGATAAATTTGGCTTGAAGCATGTTAAATGCAGTAACCTTGATTTCAAATTTACTGGGGCTGTTTCCCTATGTGTTCCCATGAGGGCTGCTGTTTTATCACCACTTCAGTCATGAAGATTGCTAGTTGTGTTGCCTTGCCCTTTGGCTGGAATTAAAAAGAACATTCTTATTTGAGATGGCCAAAAACATTCCAGTGGACTACTCCCTAATGGATTACTCTTTTGTTCAGTCCTACTGTAAGTATTGTAGGTTACTGAAAGCCATTTTAACTTTAATTGTTCAAAAATACCTATTCGCTGGGATTTAGTGTATTGCTGAAAAATTCAGATCACATTATAGCATTAGATAAATACATATTTAAAATGTTCTGAGCAAGAATATTCTCACAGCCATATTTTGATGTTGGGGGAGAGGGTCAAATCATTTAAGTGATTTGTGTGGGATTGTTGCTCTGAATTTTGAACAATAGAGCATAATATAAAATAATAATGTTCTCATCTTCAGAGTGTACCAAAGATAATATTTCAAACAAAACCAGGAAATTCCATTTTGAAATGTGCTTGCTTCTAGCAAAATGGTGGAAGAGAGGGATGTAGAATACAGTTCATACAAATTATGAAATATTTCTGTGAAACCAAACTAATTCTCTCATAATCCTATTTGCAAGATACACAAAAAAAAAAAAAAAGTTGATGGATCCTAGGTCTACGTGCTGTCCAAATTTCCCACCTGGAAGCTGACTGTCTAAACTATTCTATATACAATGGCCAGCAAAATGTTCTCTGGGTACCCATTCAGTAACTAGAACTCAGCCAGTGATTCCTGAAGACCTGTCCCCAGAATGTTGAGGTGGCAGATTGCAACCTTCACGTGGTGCGCCCTGTTTCGACAACTGCAATCAACCCTGCGTGCACAATCAAATAAGATCAAATAGAACAATTTGTCCGACAACTTTAGGCTGTGCACGCCATAAGCAAGAAGAAGAAGAAGAAGAAGAATAAGAAGAAGAAGAAGAAGAAGAAGCCCCCAGAATGTCCAAATGCCTTTTTTACAATTCACCAGTCATGGACTATTAGTGTTTAAAAATAGAATAACTGCAAATACTGAATGTAAGTACTGGAAACATTTGAAATGAAATAAATTAATTACACCACCTACGTGCATTTAAATTAATTACACCACCTACGTATATTGATTTTAGAAAAAACGCTACCATATATCGATATGATTTTTGGCCATCTTACCCACAGTCCTCCTCCGCTGAGCAGGCCCAGAGGATTTTTCCCATTGATGAAAAATAAAAAGGTTACGAGTGTTTAAAAAACCTTGAAATCCTCTATCCTGTCAATAACCGCAATTAAGGTAACACCCCGTCTGGGGGGGGTGAGGGGGGGGGCAGGACTATAAAACCCTGGATGCCTGGACATGACACAGTCAATCTACAAGATTGTGAGAGAGAGGCCACGACACTCATTCTAAGCTGTGAATCAACTGAACAGTGAGTCTGCAATAAATGATTTGTTAGCCCTTAATGAAAAAGAAATGAGTTGTTTGGCCTGCCCTGGGCTTGAAACGGCAATGGCCACGGAAGTGAAATGAAAATGCAATCGGCTGTTTGGCCTGCCCTGTGCTTGAAACTGCAATGGCAATTGAAGTGAAATGAAAATGCAATGAGCTGTTCAGCCTGCCCTGTGCTTGAAACTGCAATGACAGTGGAAGTGAAATAAAAATGCAATGAGCTGTTCGGCCTGCCCTGTGCTTGAAACTGCAATGGCAATGGAAGTGAAATGAAAATGCAATGAGCTGTTCAGCCTGCCCTGTGCTTGAAACTGCAATGGCAATGGAAGTGAAATGAAAATGCAATGAGCTTTTAAGCCTGCCCTGTGCTTGAAACTGCAATGGCAATGGAAGTGAAATGAAAATGCAATGAGCTGTTTCGCCTGCCCTGTGCTTGAAACTGCAATGCAAATGAAAATGAAATGAAAATGCAATGACCTGTTTGGCCTGCCCTGTGCTTGAAATTGAAATGGAAATGAAATGAGTTGTTTGGCCTGCCTGAAAACACTAATTTCCGCCCACAAGGCCCCTATTAGACAAGAAACCAGGCCCTTTTGCCCAAAATGCCTGTATTAGTCCAGATGGAGAATTTTAGAACAAAAGACCCTTGCCAGGCCAGGAAAAGTCGAGGAAAAGTACAGAAAAAGTGCCTTTTACTGAGATTTCACTGAGATTTTTTTTAGAGCCCCTATGACCCATCAGGCCTGTACAAGCCCAGGAGGAGTCCTTTCAGCCCATCAGTATTAAACCTCACCCCAGCATTTTTCTCCCTCCCTTCATTGGTTCCCTTCAAGATCCAGGCCAGGATAGACTTTCCTTCTTCATTACTGTGATCTGCAGAAAAAGATGAAAAATGTGTAAAATTGATTCTCCACCCTCTCCCCCTTCTCTCTCACAAGAGTCTCTCACCTGTTCTATGCAGAATTTCTGACAGTTTCTGAGCTGCCAGCCCGCCAGGCCTGAGTGACTGAGATGCCAGCCCACCAGGCCTGAGTGACTGAGCTGTCAGCCCACCAGGCCTGAGTGACTAAGCTGCCAGCCCACCAGGCCTGAGTGACTGAGCTGCCAGCCGAACAGGTCTGAGTGTCTGAGCTGCCAGCCCAAGAATCTATTTGGTCCACAATGCCCATACTAGCCCTCTGTAGACCAGTCCCTTCAGCCTACAACACCCATACTAGCGCTCCAGAAAGCCACTGGAATTGGTGGAGAGGTGAAATATAGTGTTGGGGGACCAGCCCTCCCGTGCGAACATGGGACCCAACGTGTGTGTGTGTGTGTGTGTGTGTGTGTGTGTGTGTGTGTGTGTGTGTGTGTGTGTGTGTGTGTGTGTGTGTGTGTGTGTGTGTGTGTGTGTGTGTGTGTGTGTGTGTGTGTGTTTTTCTACCTTTGTCAAAACGCTACGCGGTAGCGCTTACATTTTTACATATTCTGATATATTTTTCCCGTCCACACAGTAATCAGGTTCACTTAAGATTTCATCCTATATTTCACCCGTTATTCACGATTATAGTTAAAAAATAAAAAGAAAACGCTTCTCACACACATCCCTTTTCCAGCAGTTTCCAATGATGATGTCACAATGCCACTCACAGTGCACCAATCACAATGGGCTCTCAAGCTGCTGAGTGCCACAATTACATCACAATCGGACGTTGCCAACAGTAACTGCAGTTTCTCGCAGACAGCATTTTTTCCAGGAGCTTCCATTGATGAGAATCACAATGGGCTCCCAGGCTGCGGAGTGCCACACCCCCTGCCCTCTCCAACCCCCCCCCCCCCCCCCCCCCCCCCGGGGCCCCGCCGCGCCCCCCCCCCCCCCCCCCCCCCCCCCGTTATTCACACCCCCTGTCCCCTCCCCCCCCCATGGGTTATTCACACTCCCCGTCCCCTCCCCCCCTGGGTTATTCACACCCCCCCCCCCCCCCCATGGGTTATTCCACCCCCCCCCCCCCCTCCCCCTCCCGGGTTATTCACACACCCCACCCACTTCCCCCGGTTATTCATGATTAAGGTAAAAAAAAACACCTTTTAAAACACCAGCTTCCAGTGATGTCACAATGTCCCCCTTTCTCCCCGTGAAACAAAATATTCCACCAGCTTCCAGTGACATCAGGGGGGGGGGGCCTCATTTCAAAAACTGCTCCATCGTTGGGGGAGCAGACCCTGCACTTGGTCTAGCACTTAATAAAATTTGACACATCATTGTAGTTAGATTGTAATTATATGTTTTCATAACTAAATCTTATTTAGTCCTTCTGTATGTATTAATTTGTCAGATGAAACTAGGTTTAAATATTTTTGAAAATTTTAAATAATAAAGCATAAATGAAACAAATTCCATTGAAATTGCTTAGTCGCGGCATTCTACCTGTATTTAAAATTATTTGCCAGGGAAGCTTGTATTTCAGGACTGTTTTATTGGCTTTTGTGTAATTCACCAGTGAACGATTGTTTGGGTGTAGGGAATAGGCGTAGAGGAGAAGAGGCTTTGGTGAGGGCATGAATATTACTTGACAGGTGTAGGTCAATTATGCAATGACGATATTAACACCAGAACGTTATCAGTAGCTGAGATTGTAATTTCGTCAACATTACCCTTTACTCCATATTCTCTCAATGATATCTTGGCTGAGACATTCAAATTAATTCATATGGTTTAAGATTATTTTAATACAATTAGATTTTGCCATCATGCCAATCTGTAAATTATTTATCAAGATTAGCAAGCATTATGTAATATTCCCATTTTTAAACAAATATTTTACGTCATTTCCATTAGTTCTAGTTGAGTTGTTTAGCCATTTTTAAACAATGGCTAAACAACTCAACTAGAACTAATGGAAATGACGTAAAATATTTGTTTCACTTGCTTTTTCACTCTTGTTTGTTTAAAAGGATATGCTCATCTTTCCTTGGTGTCTCCAAACTACATGGTATCTCAGCACTTCAATCTTGATCTTATGAGAGTTTGACATTTTCAGATTTTGACTGTGAGAGTTTGACATTTGGGAATCATAGGTACAAACATGGGCAAACTCTCTAGTTATCAATTAAAAGACACCAAATCAATTAATTTAACATTAATTTACCATAATGGTGCAAAAAGACAAACAGGAATTTTAAATCCAGTATGCTGCTTCGTTAATTTTAAATTGCTTCCACCTCGTCTGCTTCACATTTCTTGCCTCCTCTATCCTTATCTTTATCTCACACTTTCTCTCTTTTCATCTCTGGCCTTTGTTCAACCATTTTCCAATCAAACCCCTTCCCCTTCACCTGTCACCATGCCCCCATCCCCAACGGTACCATATTTCCCCTTCCACCCTCCACTACAATGTCTGAAGAAGGGTCCCAACCCGAAGTGTTGTCTGTCCATATTTCCCAGAGATGCTGCCTGACCCATTGAGTTACTCCAGTGCTTTCTATGCTTTTTGTAATGCCACATCTGCTGTTCCTTGTGTTTGCTAATTCAGAATACTAGATTAACACTGCATTTTCACCTAGTTCTGTTGCCATTCCTGATAGTTCCAAAATCTGAGAATTTGTCAAAATATACAAAAATTTAATCCATCAGAATAAGTTAAACAAAAAAAGGATTTAAAATATTTTCTGGTTAAAAATATGAATTGTAAAGGTTCTATTTTCATTATTAACTTTGAGGATAGATGATTTTATTGGTCAATTGCTTGGCTTCCTCCATATTGTGTTGTTCTTCAATTTCCAAGACCCCAAATAATTCTTGTCTTGATTAACTCTGGGAGAGTCTACCTCACTAACCTGAATATGGCGAATTCAGGAATCCAGTCCTGCTTGTTAAGTTTAATAAAGGCAGGGGAGTGCTGGCTTTCCTGCCAACATAGAAACATAGAAATCATAGGAAAATAGAAAAAATAGGTGCGGGTAGGCCATTCGGCCCTTCGAGCCAAATTCTGTTTAAACATTGTCAGCCTCTGCTAGGACGAGTCAAGTTAACTCCTCCATCCATCAATAGGTTAATAAGCTATAGTTAATAATCATGGAGTAGACCTGCTCAGCTCACTCATCCTTGGCAACCTTGTCAATCATTACCTAGTGGTACATGTTGCAGTCACAACAAGTTGACAAATGGTGAGCAAGTTGGCCTCACGTGGACCTAACCGACCATCTTAGACCATCTAGCATGGTAGGCTATGAATAACAAAAGGGCATGGGTTTAAGGTGAGAGGAAGGAATTTTAGACAATAGACAATAGGTAGCAATGTTACAAAATTTTGAGATTTAAAAAAAATCAAGTCTGCAATTCATCCCATCAGATAAAGCATAAAAATAAGTTTAATTTGACACCTAATTCACTTTCATATCTCAAGTAATAAAAAAGTTATGGCCATTTTCATACTCGGAAATTAGCATCTTGTTCCCTATTGATTTTCTATGGACATAACTAAAAAGCTGTGATCGTGGACAGTCAAAAGCTCATAACCTCTTAAAAATTAAGAGAACTGAATGAAATTTTCAGTTATCATAGATTGAAGCATTCTGAAACAATTATAAAATAATCTTACTTGGATGACCTGAAATTAAAGCATATAATTAGTTAGTTACCCAATTGTAGCTAATTTCAAACTTCAATTACTAGATCTAAACATCTATCCATTTCTTAATAAATGATTAACATTTTTAAATAGCCTAAGTGTCCAAATAATATTCACAAATAATTCACAATAAAACATGAGTTTTAAATCTCATTTACATCAATTTATAGGCCAAATGGAAGGAATTTAGTGTTCAATTGCTGTAAATTAAAGTCAATTTAAATCGGCTTTCTAGTGGGTTCCTGTGAACGCGCTGGTTTAGAACATTCACATTGCAGTGGATTTGTGCCCACAAGTGCCCAGAAAAATACTGCGGAATATAAAGAGCCCAAAATGAACTACTCGCTATAGAAAACTTTATATACAGGGTTCTTAAGAAGCCCCATTTAATGTAAAAATAAGGTACACACCTTTAATTGTTTGTTTCAAACTCTTTATTTCCGAGACAATCTCTTTTATCTCATTCTCCATCTCTTCCATTATCTCATCCAGCTTTCCGATATCATCCTTTACACCTTTAAATTTCTTGTTGTAATCATTTTCAATTCTGACACACTCTGATTTTAATCTCTTATCAAATTCCTTATTCTGCTTTTTCAGTTCTTTTAACTCACTGCAAGTATTATCAATTTTTTGAGAAAGTTTCTCCATGCTGCTAGCCTCCATACTCTGCTTGTTACTTTCCATGTGAGACTCCATACTTTGCATCTTCTCCAGTGTAATGTTAATTGTAGCATTCATATCTAAAAGCAATTGCTTCACCTCTTTCTCCTTCTTGTCTCCTTTTGTTGCCATTTCAAACAGAGACCCTTGGCTGTAAGAATCTTCTTCTTCTGAACCTTCTTCTGTCGTTTGCAGAGTATCCAATACTTTCTCGAGCTGAAGGCTGATAGTGTTTTTCTCTGGCGCCCTTGAACGATTATCTCTGCTCATTTAAACTCATTTAAACACCCGATTTCACCATTAATCTCCCCGATTTTCACGTCTTCTTCTGATGATATCACCCTTACACAACACCAGGCGACTTCGGTGAGTTTTTTTTAAAATCGGTGCTGACTTAAAACGGCTTTTACAATTTTTTACGGGGGAGAAGCTCAATGCCGCGCCTTAATTCTCCATGACGCCGCCGGAAGAAAATCGTGTTTTAAACCCGCCCCCTCTAAACAGCGCCAAAATCGCGCACACGGGGTAGGGCAGATGCTCAGCCACGATTCAGGTAGGTTTTGTAACATACCTACAATAGGTGTAGGAGTAGGCCATTCAGCCCTTCCAGCCTGCACTGCCGTTTTAAAGAGGATTTGAGAGGAAGGTTTTTTTCAAGCAAATGTGGTTGTTATCGGAACTTGATGCCAGAAGAGATGGTGGAATCACATACAATCACAACATTTAAAAGACATTTAAACAGGCACTTCACTGGACAGGTCATAGAAGAATACGGACCAAATACTGTCCAATGAGATTAGTGCAGATGGCCTAAAAGGTTGGCATGGACATGGTAGGGTGATGAGTACCTTTCTGTGCTGTACAACTCTATCTGTTGTTAGGGGTGAGTAATATGAAAAGATTGAAATCTGTATTGTCATTTCTCAAATTATGCAATTTAAACATAAATCTTTTCAAGTATATATGATAGGAAATATTTTGAACAAAAAAGGAATGGAAGGGCTTTCTAGTAGACTGAACCAATGTGAGATGTACAGTATGCCCTTCCTCACATGTATTTAACATAATTTTGTAACATGTTCTTCTGCACCTGGCTGAGCCTCAACAGTGAATGTTCGGACTGCGTACACTCCACTTCAGCTTAAACTAGAGAACTCCAACAATTAGTTTGACCAACACTTTCTACATGTAAACACAATGTAGAGCCAGGTTTGGTTGCAATGTAATCCAAACTCCAGATTGTCCTGCCTATTTGAATGAAATAGGTTATAAAATGGGGGTCTGCTCATTGGATTATACTGGGAAATCTAAACAGTGAAGACTTCAAAACAAACCATACATTTGCAAAGTAATTAAAAAGAAATAACTGAAATATCACATAAGTATTCAGACACTTCACTCAGTACTTTGTTGAGGCACCTTTGGCAGCGATTACAGCCTCAAGTCTTCTTGGGTATGACACTACAAGCTTGTCACACCTGTATTTGGGTAATTTCTCCCCTTCTTCTCTGCAGATCCTCTCAAGCTCTGTCAGGTTGGATGGGGAGTGTCAATGCGGAGCTATTTTCAGGTCACCTCCATAGATATTCGATCGGGTTCAAGTCCGGGTTCTGGCTGGGCCACTCAAGGACATTCACAGACTTGGCATCTCGAGGATAATCAGTGGAAACAGGATGCACCAAAGCTCAATTTTGAGTGTCAGAGCAAAGGGTCTGAATTCTTATGTAAATGTGATATTTCAGTTTAAATTTTAGTTTGTCTTAACAGTATGTTTGGAGGGTTCTTTAGGTTTCCTATGTGGGGGAGGGGGGTAGGGTAAGGGGGAAACCGTTTCCCAGTAATTTCCTGGAGAGAATGCGACTATTCTTCGAGTTGCATCCTCGTCCCCCTCCTCGCGGCCTACCTACTGGATTGGCAAGGCCTTTCCTGCCAGGGACCGGACCAGAGCTTCAGCAGCGGTGGCGCAGCACTGGATTTACCGCAGAGCGGGGTGATACCTACCTGGATCGCCGTTTGAAGCTCCGGAGTGTTGGGCCTGCAGCATCAACATTGCGGAACTGTGGTTCGTAGAGCTCCCAGCGCGGGCAGAACTGACTTCAACATCGCGGAGTTCTCGGATCCCTTAGCCGAGGGCCGCCAGCGTGAATCTCCGCCCAGTGGCCTGTGGACTTCGGGAGCCGCGAACACCGGTAGGAAGTGGCCGATTCGGAGGTGCAAGCCGCTGAGGTTGTCCTCCTGTTCCGACGTCGGAGTTCCATCATCCCGGCAAGCGGGCCTGAGCAACGGGCCGCCCGAAGCGGCGACTGCGGAGGGCTCGGGAGGCCCCGACCACGGGTGAACATCAAGAACATCAGAGGAAGAGGACTGACTTTGGTGCCTTCCCTCACAGTGGGAAACTTTGTTTCTGCGGTGTGGGGATGTTTTATGTTGGAGTCTATCGTGTGTTGTGTTCTTTTTTTATTTGTATGGCTGTATGGTGAGCACACATTTCACTGTACCAACTGGTACATGTGACAAATAAATGTATCTTGTATCTTGTATTCTATTGTGAAAGCTTCAGTGTAGTTGGTACAAGAAAATTATATACAACTAGGCTAAGTGCAGACCTCTATGAAGGACAGCTAATTTGCTATCAGAAATAATCTGTTATATTTTCAATTGAACACAGAAAGTGAAACAATAATTTAGTTCTTATTCCAAATTAAAACATAAACTGGTATCCAGATTCATGGGGAAAGAGTACAACAAGTATTTGAACAAACCTTGCTTTCAAAACTTCAAGGCATGATAGACAGCTTGCAGCTTTAACAAAAGCCACAAGACTCTCTTCACCCCCCCCCACCACCACCCTCCCCGTCCCTGTCCCCATCCCCCACTGTCTACTTTCAGCCTGAAGAAGGGTTCTGACCCAAAACATCACCCATGCTTTTCTCCAGAAATGCTGCCTGATTCACTATGCTACTCCAGCACTTTGTGTCTATATTTAAACTGTCCTTTCATCATATGTGACAAAAATAGGGCATCCTTTTGTAGTCATCATGGAAATAAAGACATTTGTCTCCAATTTTATGTTACTGGTGCACTGTGTTGCCATCCAGGAACATGGGTTTAGCGACCATAATGATAAGAATGTAATTTTGCACATTTTCTAGTATAGAATGCTGGTAGCAAGTAGCATGAAGTGAAACTTATTTCTCCAGTGTTAAAGAAAGAACTGCAGATGTTGGAAATATCTCCAGTGTTAATATCAGATCAGATCCAAAAAGAATGATGAAGGCTTTATTTATCAAGCCTTCAACAGATGTGCTTAATGGTGAGCATTTGCTTGTCAATTTGCAAACAAAAGCCCTCAGTGAAACTAACAATTTACTTTCAATTTATCACAGATCTCTGAAACTTCAAACTTATTTCCTCACTTTCCCAGTCTGATGAAGAGTCTTTATCCTGAATAGTTAATCATGGCTCAGTTTCACAAATGCCATGTCAGAGTCACGGAGTCATATACTGTGGAAGGAGACCCTTTGGCCCAACCTGCTCGCACCATCTACACTAGTTTCACCTGTCTGCATTTGGCCCATATCCTTCTAAACCTATTCTAAGCATGTACCTGTCCAAATGCTTTTTTAAATATTGTTTTTTTTTTAATGTTTATTTTATTAGAAGCAATTGTACAAGAATAAAGCAATCAGCATGACAATTATATAATTTTCGTACAGCTTCATTTTTAACATTTTATAAATCGATACATAAATCGAGAAGAACAAATTGATACAAAGAATAAAGAGTAAAAAGGAAAGAATGAAGAATAAGAAGAAAGATACAAAAAAGGGAGAAGAAAAAAAAACGGAGATATGTTCCACTGTCCTCCCCCCCCCCCCCCCCCCCCCCCCCCCCCCCCCGTTCTTTAAATGCTTGATTACAAAGGGCTCATAAGCGTGGGGAAATTGAATCATTGAATTTTTTAAATAAAAATCATTACTAAACCCGTCCGGACCTGGCGTTTTTCCACTTTTCAGTGATTTAATAGTCTCTACAATGCCTTTTGTTGTTATCTCAGCACCTAATTCATCCCATTCCTCCTCATTAAGGGATGGGAGATTGCAATTCTCAAGAAAGCTTTTCATCTTTGCAGGGTCGGCTGTTGTTTTCGATGAGTATAGTGTTTGATAAAATGTTAAGAATCTTGCATTAATATCTTTAGGCAGTGTAAGCAACTCTCCTTTTTCTGATCGAATGTTTTGAATAGTGTGATCCTTCCCTGATTTACGGAGTTGACGTGCCAGAAGTTTGTGTGGTTTGTCACCAAATTCAAAATTTGTTTGCAAAATTTGTAGTATATTGAAATAATGGACAATGGTCCGAAATTATATTATTGTGATATTTAGGGTTAAAGGTGAAAGGGATAATTTTGCATCAAGCAGGAAATAATCAATTTGTGTATACGTTTTGTGAACAGCTGAATAAAAAAAGTATTCTCTTCCGGATGGGTTGGCAATCCTCCATACGTCGGTTATGTTTGTATTATTTCTATACGTATATTTAAAAGTTCACTCGATTTTGATTTTGGAATACTTTTCCTTTGACATGAAGATTTATACAAGTATTGATCTAGTACACAATTTAGGTCTCCTCCAATTATCAGATTCTGCTGGCAGGAGTCTGAGATTATATTAAATATTTTATTGAAGAATTGTGGATTATCGAAATTAGGAGCATAAATATTCACCATAGTCAGTGGAATTGAGTGTAGTTCTCCGGATATTATAATGTACCTGCCTTCCTTATCGGCTATAGTGGATTTGTGTTTGAATGGTATGCCTTTGTGAATTAGAATTGCTGTTCCTCTTGCTTTGGAAGAAAAAGTAGAATCATATAATTGACCAATCCAGCTACCCTTCAGCCTGTTGTGAACTCCATTTTTGAGATGCATCTCCTGTAGAAATATTATATCAGTATTAATATATTTTAAATGGTCCAGTACTTTGCCCCTTTTTAATTGGCCCGTTAACGCCAGTAACGTTCCAACTACAAAATGTAATTCCTCCACATTTTCCTAGCAACATCGTCTTGCATTTTAAAACTTACATGGTTTCCTTTGATTCAAATGGTTCAACATATTATTTGAAATAATTCCTTTAATTGCTAGGTGGGTGAGCCCTGTCCCATTTTCCCCTATCCCCAGAGATATCTCCCAAAAAAATGTGCATTAATAAAAATAGTTAAGATATTTAATAAAAAAGGTAGAAAGTGAAAAAGAAAAACAACGGAAGTTGCAGCATATAGAAATGCTGCTGGTGAATACCACCCAACAGTGGTTTGGTTAGTGATAACTTCCGTAGATAATATTAAGTAGCCCCGCTCCTTAAGGAGTTAATAAAAACTAAACCGAACAGACCCCAAAAAACAGTACATAAATACGTCACGGAATCGGCATTCCCAAGAGGTTAAGTATATTACTGTGCTCTAATTAATGTTGAATATTGAATAATTAGACTAATATACAGCACTTATTACATAACTTTCTATTAGTACTGTTTTGACATATTAACCGACTCAAAAAGTCAGTGAACCTATGGCAACATTGATTACAAATGTCATTTCACACAGACAAATCTCTCTCTCTCTCCCTCACTCTTTCCCTCCCTCTCACAACCTTTCCTAAACTTTCCAACTCAATCTCTAAACTTTCCAAGACTTTCCAAAACTTACTTAACACTTCCTGACACTTTCCCAACCAGTCTCCCACAATCGTTCTCTCTCTCCCCCTCTCTCTGCCCCTCTCCCTTTTCCCCATCCCTTCCTCTCTCCCTCTTCCCTTTCTTCTCTCCCAAATCTTTCCACAACTTCCTCTAACTTACTCTCACTTACATTACCTCTCTCTACCTCTCCCTCCCACCCTTTCCCTCCCTCTCCTTCTCTCTCTCGGCTTCTCTACCCCTACCCCTCCCCCTCTCTACCCCTCTCTCCCTCTCTCTCTGTCACTCAATCTCTCTAGTTCTCTGTTTGACATATTAACCGACTCTGGGTCAGTAGATTTATAACAACATATTAATTATAACCACAGGATAAATGAATACATTATAAATGATTGTAAACTCAGTATAAACACGGTATAACCCTCTTGATTGGCATCACGACATAAACTCAGTAACACAGTTACTTATCCTTGACGGAACCCGCTTTATCTTGGGCAAACTTGAATGCTTTATCCGGATCGGTGAAAAAGTATTCAGTCGCATTATATGTAACACAGTTTGGCTGGATAAAGTAGGCCGAATATGAGGTCTGGTATGTCCCTCAAAATAGCTCTTGACTTGGTGAAGAGTGCTCTTTTCTTAACGACTTCGGCAGAAAAATCTCTGAAGATTCGTATGTTTTCCCCTTCAAAAGTTAGGTTTCTGTTGTTGGCGACTTTCTTCATAATGTCTTCTAAAACGTAGCAATGATGTACCTTCAGAATCAACTGTCTTGGTTGAGCTGTGTTGCCTGGCCGGGCTCTCAGAGCTCTGTGAGCCCAGTCCAGTTTAGGTTTTTCATCCAATTTAAGTACATCTTGCAGTAATTGGGCCAAAAAATCTCGAAGATTTTTACCGTGTTCTTTTCCTTCTTTCACTGCAACAATCCTTAGATTCTGGCGTTTAGAACGCCCTTCTAAATCAAGACATTTTTCAGTCACTTTGGCAAGTGGCCCAGAAATACGCTCCAGCTCAGCCATCAGCTTGTGTGTTGTCTCGGAATTTACAGCAGTACCAGATTCTAATTCCCAAATAGCCTTGCTTTGTTTTTTTGAAGAAGCAAGAATAGGCTCCAGCTTACGGCTGATATCAGTTTCCAGCCTGTGGATTTCCCCCTTCAAGGAGGAATTCATCTCCTCTATACGGGCATCCATTTTATCAATCTTGCCACAGATTTCTGCTTTCCCAGCTGAAATTTCCTTCTTCACAGCCACAAGTTGCTCACCCAGTAGTGATTTGATGTCTCCACCAGAGGTTGTCTTGCTGCTTTCTCTCTGGGGTGCTCCATACTCGAAGTCAACGCTTCTTTGGGGCCTTCCACACCTTCTGCTAGCCGTTTCCTCCGTGGTACTCTAGGCAGTCGTCTAGGATAGCGTCTACCGGTCATTTAAAATACCGGAGTCGCTTTCTGCTGACGTCACTTACGCGGCAATAAACGTCTGCCGGTAAGTGTTTTTAATTCTGACCAGTTTAGATTTCGGCGATTTTTTCAGTGTTTAGCGGAGCTAAATGGCGCACGTCCTGAGCCGCCATAGCGCCACTGGAAGTCCTTTTAAATATTGTGATAGTACCTACCCCAATTACCTCCTCTGGTAGCTCGTTCCATTTTCCCAACCCCTTTTGTGAAAAAAAGATGCCCCTCAGCTTCCTATTAAATCTTTCTCCCTTCACCTTAAACCTATACTCTCTGGTTCTTGAATTCCCTACTGTGGATAAAAGGCTGTGCATTTACCCTATCTAGTGATGAAAGAATGGGTTGACTGGGATTGTATTCACTGGAATTTAGAAGGATGAGAGGAGGGAATCTAATCGAAACATATAAAATTCTTAAAGGATTGAAGAAGCTAGATGCAGGAAAAATGTTCCCGATGTTGGGGCAGTCCAGCACCAGGATTCACAGTTTAAGAATAAGGGGTAGGCCATTTAGGACTGAGATGAGGAAAAACATTTTCACTCAGAGAGTTGTGAATCTGTGGAATTCTCTGGACAGAAGGCAGTGGAGGCCAATTCACTGGATGTTTTCAAGAGAGAGTTAGATTAAGCTCTTAGGGCTAAAGGAATCAAGAGATATGGGGAAAAAGCAGGAACGGGGTACTGATTGTAGACAATCAGCCATGATCACATTGAATGGTGCTGCTGGCTCGAAAAACCGAATGGCCTACTCCTGCACCTATTTTTCTATGTCTCTATGTTTCTATTCCTCTCATGATTTTGTACACTTAATCCGCCAGAAGGAATAAAGTCCTAGCCTGGTAGCTCAGCCCCTCAACTCCTGGTAACATCCTTGTAAAACTTCTCTGCATCCTATCCAGCTTAACAACATCTTTCCTATTGCAAGGTGACCAAAATGGAACACAATACTGCAAATGTGGCCTCACCTATGTGAACCTAATTTCCAAACATTTTGTAATTTTCAGAGTTTTTGCTTGATTTTCACCAACAGGGCCTTTAATTGCAAGGAAGTGAACACCAAATGGCTACTTTTTCCATGTGCATCCATACAAATGAGTAGAATGGAAATGTTTTTCTTATCAGTTTTGACTGTGCTTCAATATATTTCAGAGCAAAGAGATAGCATGGTAACCTACTGTGCCAAGCACATCTAAAGAAAAACAGCGCATTCACTGAGACAATGCTCCTTATGAACACTTGCATACACATTCATCTCCAGTTGATAGCACTAAACATGTTATGAAATTGTATCACAGAGGTGCAGTCTGTCTCAAATTCAAGACATTTTAGTCAAAGGAATGATAAGATAAAGAACAATGCGCTAACATGACCACACATTGCACTTTGGGTTAACCGCCAGAGATTAATTCCTGGGCAGTTTACTCTGACGCAAATGGGACACTTAGAATTTATATTGCTTATGAACTGGTGTTAGAGATCATCGCCAAGGCTATTTTGTCTTCCAACATATGGGATAGATTGCACATTCAAAGAACTGCTATCAGACATCTTTATAAATCTTGTTGATAAATGTTCATTGCAATGCAGTAATGCTTTCACACTAATGAGATACAGAGATGCATTACAGATTGTGTTGTTGCTAGAATAGGATAATATACAGTATCAATCATGTGGCATTCTTCAAAATTAATTATTCATTTTTCGAAAACTTTTTGATGTTCACCAATTATTTCTGCAACAGCTTAAATGTACTCTAAACCATAAACCGTTACCGGAAAATAAAAGATTAATTTTTAAATGTTGCTATATTAATTACTCACCTTGCTTGCTGCTCTAGCTGCTTTTTGGTTCTCAGGAGTTTTTGTTAAAATTGTCGACAATGGGCTCTTTCTCTTCATTTCCATAGGGTACTGAAAACCTTTGTAAAACAAACAAGGTTATGAATGGTCACACCCTGAAATATTAACCTATTTTTCATTTTCAGATTGTGTTCAACGTACTGTGACATTTCCAACATTCCTACATTTATAGGTTTGAGTCAATTCTACTGTCAAGCGCAACAATGAGCATGAAGCATTGTAGTATTTTGTTTTGTTTTGATATAGGAAACAAACAAAAAAAAAGTTATCGCTGGTATGTAGCACAAAAGCGCGGTGCAGCAGTGAACCAATAACCAGATGCTAACTCACGAGTCTTCGTACTCAGCAGCTGCTGAAACTCCTATTCTATCCATCAGATTTTAGTTTAGTTTAGTTTAAAGATACAGCATGGAAAGAGGACTTCGGCCCACCGCGACTACACTGACCATCGATCAGCTGTTCACACCACTTCCACGTTATATCCCTTTTGCATCCACTCCCGACACACTGAGGGAAATCTATAGCGGCCAGGTTACCTACAAACCCGCACATCTTTGGTATGTGGGAGGAAACCGGAGTACCCGAAAGAAATTCACGCGGCCACAGGGAGAACGTGCAAACACCACAGTACCCAAAAACGGGATTGAATCCGGGTGTTTGGTACTGTGAGGCAGCAGCTCTACTGGCTGCACCGCTTTGTTGAGCCCTAGGTTATATCTTGTCTGATTCCATGTGTTGCCCTTTCCTCAGTATTGCACCTTGTGCTCACTCCTGCAACTCAAATCAACCCTCTCAGTTAATATATATGAGGTTGTGTTTTCTCCTGTACCTGTATGTGCCATAAAGTTCTACAAGATGATCAGGGCCGGAATTATCCCCCGCCCCCACGACGAGAGGAAGATGGAAGAGTCCACCAGGTTGACACAGATGTGCAGCCAAGTGTGGCCAATGAGATAAGAGCTGGAAAGCTGAGCTTTTTATTTATTGCCAGTGCTAGTGCCAAGTAATCGGCTTAAAACACTATTATTCTGAAATGAAGGGCAAGGAAAATTACTGAAGTGTTGTTTAGAGCAGTGATTCCCAACCTGGGGCCATGGCAAATTTCAGGGGGGGCCACAGAAAAATTTGGGGATTTAGGGGCCACAGGTTCAATGAAGGGGGCCACTTTTTTCCGCTAATAAAGTCAGGGGTGGGGGGCCACAGAAAAATTAGCGAACCTAAACGATGAACTAAAAAAGGTTGGGAACCACTGGTTTAAAGACTATAGTGCATTGTGATAGCATATGTAAGAAAGGCCTATGACATTGTCAAAAATATTATACACCAGGCCCGTACGAAGCTTTTCAAAAATGGGGGTGGCGTGGCAGGATTACAAAAATTTTATGTGAAATAAGTGCACTCAGCGCAGCATATCACAAGCACTAAGCTGAAAGACCTTTGCGGCCATGGTCCAGGGCCTGCTTAAGGACCCTGGAAGCTCTGGGGTTTTAAATGCTCTCTAGTGTATTCTGAGCCTTATTTTGGAGCATTTTTGCACCAAATTTATGACCAAAATTTCAGAAATAATTTTGGTTGAGTCAAGAGTAATGAGTGGTTGGAATGGGATGATTGAGATCATTGTCGTATACATTTTTAAAAATCAAGAATTGAAACTGTCCTTGTTTTAATAATCAAGTTGTACTGTAAAATGTTATGTAAAATGTTATAAAGGAGCATGCAAACACAAATAAAATACTGCAACTTGCAGTAAATAAAACCTTTTTTTAGAAAATGTTGTGTGTGTTGATTTGATTGCCTGTTACTGTTCGACTGTGTTAGTGTGTGCACCTTAAAAATATGATGCAAAATGAAAGTTGCAAACTATGGAATTCATATTTTTTTCAGTATTGTTATCAAGGAAAAGAAAGCAGTTCCAATTGTTTGATATTATTCATATGAAGGAGAAAATATAATTGCTCTAAAACCTACATTAATTTTGTAATCTCACTAAAGATAAGCCCCCTTTCTCTCTCCCCCTCCTCCTTCCCCTTCCTCTCTCCCTCCACCTCTCTCTCTCCCTCCCTCCCTCTCTCCCCCCTCTCTCTCTCCCCCTCTCCCTCTCTCTCTCCCCCCCCCCCCCCCCTCTCTCTCTCCCCCCCCCCTCCCTCTCTCTTCCCCCCCCTTTCCTCCTCTCACATCCCCCCTTTCCCCCTCTCTCTCCCAGCTTCCCCCCCTCTCTCCCTCCCACGCAGCGAGGCTCTGACTCAGCTCTGCAGACACTGCAGCTCCCCCCCCCCACCCTTCCCGGAGAAACGGGCACTCCCACAACACAATATTCCACTACTTACCTGGAGTAGACACGAGGCATTGAGGTGATTGTGTGCAGTGCAAATGGAGATCTGAACCCGGCCGGGCCCACTGCGCATGCGCGGAGAGACAGCGCCATTTTGCATTGCTACTGCATCACCGGCTTCCCCCAACTGCGCAGGTGCGGATGGCCACAATTTATTTCCCCAAAACCTCCAGCGGCCAGAACCAGAATTTCGGGTAATTTCCGTCAAAGTGGAGAAACGCTGATTGCGCTCCAATTTTTTTTTCTCTGGATTTTTTTTACTCTGGGAAAAAAACACCTTGGCCGGAGGCCCCCTAGATTTTGTGGCCCTAGGCTTCAACCTATGAGGCCTGTAGGTAAATCCGGCCCTGCCGAGGCCCCCCTAGATCTCGAGGCCCTAGGCTTAAGCTTGTGAAGCTTATACTAGCAATGTTACAACATTTTGAGATTTTAAAAATCAAGTCTGCAATTTATCCCATCAGATAAAGCATAACAATAAGTTTAATTTGACACCAAATTCACTTTCATATCTCAAGTATTAAAAAAGTTATGGCCATTTTCATACTCGGAAATTAGCATCTTGTTCCCTATTGATTTTCAATGGACATTACAAAAAAGCTGTGATCTTGGATAGTCAAAAGCCCATTTCTTAAGGAAAGATTAACATTTTTAAATAGCCTAAGTGTCCAAAGATTATTCACAAATAATTCACAATATAACATGATTTTTATATCTAATTTACATTAATTTATAGGCCAAATGGAAGGAATTTAATGTTCAATTGCTGTAAATAAATGCCCATTTAAATCGGCTTTCTACTGGGTTCATGTGAACGCGCTGGTTTAGAACGTTTGCATCGCGCTGGATTAGTGCCCTCAAATGCCGAGAAAAATACTGCGGGATATAAAAAGCCCAAAATGAACTACTCGCTATAGATAACTTGATATACAGGGTTATATATATGCCCCATTTAATGTAAAAATAAGGTACATACCTTTAATTGTTTGCTTTATAAAACCCTGGGGCTGCGAGAGGTTGCGGAGTGAGACAGTAATTTTAAAACTATTATAACTATATTATCGAGGCCTATAAAACTAATAATACCTTTTGCGACCGGGTCTTGCAGCGATTTTTCGTTAATGATTTACTAGGCTGAACATCTGCGATTAGAACAGCCTAGTAAAAATCGCGTTTTAAACCCGCCCCCTCCAAACAGCGCCAAAATCGCGGACATGGCTGTGGGCAGATTCCCAATGACGATTCAGGTAGGTTTTATAACATACCTACTTATACGTAAATCCGGCCCTGAAGATGATCAGTTAAGGCAATCTTCTTGCAGCATTTAATGTCCTACCACCTCCTATGCTTCATGGTACCATGCATACTTCTACTCTTGTATGAAGAAAGGAGAAAGAACCTGCATAAAATAGTACTTTCAACTCTTTTTTGAATATGCTAGTTATATTCCACTCAGGGAAGTACCTTTGAAATGCAGTCAGTAGTTTTATACAGGAAAAGCAGCCCATTGATGCACAATAATGAGCAATGTAATGATAACCTAATAATAGAGTCTGAATGTGATAATACTTGAAAACATGCACAGTGATCACGAGGAATGCTTAATACTTGCCAATTTTGCTAAGCCGAAAGCATATAACCATTTATGCTTTCATTTCATTACTTTTGTTTTAATGTTCAGAGTGCACAAGGTGCTATATATTTATTTATATGCCTACCTTTAGGCTCCAATATCATGAATGGCATTATCGATCAAGGACAGCTGGTGCTGATTGACTCTATACCTTTAGTTTTTGGAGCGGACTTTTCATTGCCTTCAACCATTAATGGAAATCCCTCCTTATGTTTGAGACGATTGATGCAAGCCATGACAGAGCATAAAGCACAGGCAGTCAAACCAATCCAAACAAAACTCCTGATCTTCCAACAGCACACCTTGGTCTCCCATCTTCATATCCAACCTCTCCATCACCAATAATACTCCCAATGCATGCTACCTTCCTACACAATGGCCAATAAACTTTGTGCTGTATACTCTGTCATGGCTTACTCCAACCCTCTCAAACCTATTCAACGATTTCTATAAATGGTTGAAGGCAATGAAAGCTCCCCTCTATTCCTTATCAAAATGTTGTCATTCAAACTAATTAATAAAATGGAAGCTAGACCTTTACCTGCCTGGATACCTGCAGCACAACCACCTACACTGTGATGATCCAATTTCCTCTGAGCTTCCCATATGAGGCTAAACCTTTATCATAAAACAGAAAGTCACCCAATTGTGAGCACCAGTCCTTCCACAGAATATATTTTTGATCCCATTTTACCATTCAGAGTGATATTTGCATTTCACTCATAAAAACTTACTTTGTATCAATGCAGCATTTTCTGAGTATTATTTTAAAATTTGAGACATACTTAAACACAACAGTGAAAAGGAGTGGGGAAATTAACAGTGAGTTAGAAATCCTTGGTAGCCTTTCCTTCAATTTTATTTTTTTGCTTGGTTATGTTCTGGCATTATGCTTGTCCCACTGTACGAGGTCATTCAGGAGCTCTCCCAAGTTTAAAAAAAAAAATCAAACTCGTGGTAAGCACGTAGAATGTACGCAGCGGGTACGTCGGAGCTCAGGACATCTCTTAGCGGCTCGTAATGCTAACGGCAGGTACTCAGGAAATGCGGTAAGCTCGTGAAGACTCGTGAAGATTTTTCAACATGTTGAAAAATGTCCACAAGAGACCTGAGTACCTACGAACGGCTGTTACCATAATTCTCCGAGTTCGAATCAGGGGAAACTCGGAAGAACTCTTGAATTAGCTCGTACAGTGGGACAGCCCCTTAAGTCTTTAAATTCATTTGGTCCAACAAGTATTTAACATTACATTGCCTTTATCAGTGTCATATCACCCCAGTAGATCCCACCCCTATTAAAAATGTAAAAATGCAATGTTTTATTGCAAAGGTTTCTAACATGTGCAGGACCACCTCAGTCAAATGCTCCCATTCCACAACTGGATCAACATTTATATCCTTTCAGTTGCTCATCAATTGCTTTAGAAATGCTAAAGAATTTAAGACAAAGATAGGTATATGGATAGGACAGGTTTGGAGGGATATGGACCAAGCGCAGGCAAGTGGGACTAGTGTAGCTGGGACATTCTGAAGAAGGGTCTCGACCCAAAACGTCACCCATTCCTTCTCTCCAGAGATGCTGCCTGACCTGCTGAGTTACTCCAGCATTTTGTGTGTAGCTGGGACATTGTTGGCCGGTGTGGGCAAGTTGGGCTGAAGGGCCTGTTTCCACAATGTATCACTCTATGACTATGACTAATCATTACAGCATTTTTTTCTAACATTAACTTTTCTCTGTATTTCCATTAAAAATATGTATTTGTTGGAAATGTCATGTGATGTTATGCTTATTCAAATTGTCTGAAATTTTAAAATCTTATAACATTTTAAATATCAGAGGGTGCTAAAGATAGAGAGAACAAATTATATAATTGTTCAAACAGGAAAGTCATTTTGAAGTAACATTATTGAATGCATGTTACTGAGACCTTCGGGGCTTTAAATGCTTTGACTTTTGATTTCTGTTCCAAAACATTGGTGTGATCCTGAAAGCTTCAGCAAATTAAATAAATTATTTACATTTTTCCAACAAACTAATCATTTTGTGAAAGTTAAATATAACTGATATTTTCAGTCACACTTTGGAGTGTCTGAATGTTTCAGATCTGCCATAGTTTATGTCAAAAAACCTGTTCAGAAAATGTTGCCTGAAGCCAGATCAAAGGTGAACACCTGGAAGCCAGCAAAGCTAACACAGCAAAAATAGTAATCCGACCCTCCACCCTGGCCATAGATTTCATCATTTTATATCAATCATTCCATTTAAGTTTTATTTATTGCCTCAAATTTCTCGTCCATTATAAAAGGGAGATTAAGAATTTCCCTTTCATAAAAGAAAATGGTGTTGCAATATAGAGGATGCAGGTTTTACCCTCTTGAAGCTCTTCATAAATCTTCTTATACTGGCTGAGTGTGGCCACTTGTTCTCTTGCATCCTGCAGCTTTGTCTTTAGGTCTGTGATGTTCACCTCACAGGATCTGGCTTGCTTTGCAGCCTCCTCCTTTAGGTTATGATATTTGTGAAGAAGCCTGGTAAATATTAGAAATCGAATGGACAATTAACCAGAAAATCACGCTTCTCTTTTATTTTACTATATGTTTTGCATCATGTACATGTCTATAATCTCCAATGTTCATTGTGACTCGATGAAATGTCATGGTTTTCAAAGAATGCTGATTGTGGAGAAAGGTGTGTGTTGTAAAAATATTCCTGAAATCACCAGTACTAGGATCAAATTATGTTCACCAAATTTCAATTTATTTAATTATTCCTTATTATTCTACTCAGTCTTGCATTTGTTAACTTCTGTTATGTCCTTCTGTGGCAAATCTATCATTGGCTCTTTCACATTTGCTTCTCTTGTTTACTGCTTCTGGTTTCTCCTTCAATAACACCACCATTACGTCTAAAATTAAAATCTGAGCTAACATCAAAATGAATGAGTCGGACATGCTGACAAATTGTAGCATTTCCATGTTTAACTTTCAGGATTTCTTGACATAGTCGACTCAAAATTTGGTGCTCTTGCATGGATTACAAACTTGCAGGCTGCAATTTATTAGCAATTTCCCCATATGCCCGTTTCTGGAACCCTTGTGGAGTTCAGCAGCAGAAACAGAACTTGTTACAATTCCCCAGCACTTGCCAAATCTGCTTAGATCCTGGGTTAAACCTGTCAGAGGCATAGTGAGTCAATTCATCTCAAGGAACAGCAAATAATACAAGGGACTGGTATAAGTACATTCACATTTTTTTTTAAATGTTTTCAAGTTATTTAATTTATTTTTTAACTTTAAAAGTTAATTGTTTACTTAATTTCAAATAGTATTTGTATGTTTTTGAAAATCAGAAACATTCCCCATTTGGCAAGTTTGAAAGTCAGTTTAGCCAGCTGTCGTTATTCCAATAGACAATGGACAATAGACAATAGGTGCAGCAGTAGGCCATTTGGCCCTTCGAGCCAGCACCGCCATTCAATGTGATAATGGCTGATCATCCCCAATCAGTACCCCGTTCCTGCCTTCTCCCCATATCCCCTGACTCCGCTATTTTTAAGAGCCCCATCTAGCTCTCTCTTGAAAGCATCCAGAGAACCTGCCTCTACCGCCCTCTGAGGCAGAGAATTCCACAGACTCACCACTCTCTGTGAGAAAAAGTGTTTCCTCGTCTCCGTTCTAAATGGCTTAGTCCTTATTCTTAAACTGTAGCCCCTGGTTCTGGATTCCCCCAACATCAGGAACATGTTTTCTGCCTCTAGTGTGTCCAAGCCCTTAACAATCTTATATGTTTCAATGAGATCTGCTCTCATCCTTCTAAACTGCAGAGTGGACAAGCCCAGCTGTTCCATTCTCTCAGCATATGACAGTCCCGCCATCCCGAGAATTAACCTTGTAAACCTACGTTGCACTACCTCAATAGCAAGAATGTCCTTCCTCAAATTAGGGGACCAAAACTGCACACAATACTCCAGGTGTGTTCTCACTAGGGCTCTGTACAACTGCAGAAGGACCTCTTTGCTCCTATATTCGATTCCTCTTGTTATAAAGGCCAACATGCCATTCGCTTTCTTCACTGCCTGCTGTACCTGCATGCTGACTTCCATAGACAGATGTACAAGGAACCCCAGATCCCGTTGTACTTCCCCTTTTCCCAACTTGACGCCATTTAGATAGTAATCTGCCTTCCTGTTTTTGCTACCAAAGTGGATAACCTCACATTTATCCGCATTAAACTTCATCTGCCATGCTTCTGCCCACTCCCCCAACCTGTCCAAGTCACCCTGCATTCTCATCGCATCCTCCTCACAGTTCATACTGCCTCCCAGCTTTGTGTCATCTGCAAATTTGCTAATGTTACTTTGAAGCCCTTCATCACTGAGCACTGGGAATCCCTTCATCACGAAGCACTGGGAGCTCTGCATGACGCCATCAGTGAGTTCCAGACCAAATATGCTGATAGCTTCATTGTGGTGGCCGCGGATTTTAATCACACCAGCCTTAAGACTGTGCTCCCAAAATTCAAGCAATATGTGGATTTTTAGACCACGGGAGAGAACATCTTGGACTTGGTTTACGCCAACACCCCAGAGGCTTACAAGGCAGCCCCACGCCCTCACCTGGGCCACTCGGACCACATTTCAGTGTTTTTAACACCAGCCTACAGACCTCTGCAAAAACAAGTGAGCGGAGAGAAAACACACCAGGGTCTGGCCAGAGGGAGCAGCCTCAGCACTGCAGGATTGCTTCCTGCACACTGACTGGGATGTGTTCAGGACAGCAGCATCCTATGATGACCTCATCAACATCGAGGAGTACGCAGAGACTGTAACCAGCTACATTGCCAAATGCACCGAGGATGTCACTATCATGAAAACCTTCACTGCACGTGTAAACGAAAAGCCATGGATGACAGCAGAGGTGCGCTCGGTGCTGAGGGCTCGTGATGCAGCCTACAGAGCCGGTAACACAGCCGCTCTTCGATCTACCAGGACTGCACTGGAAAAAGGAATCAGGGCAGCGAAACGTGCCTTCGCGGGAAAAATCCAGGGACACCTCTGCGACACAGGAGACACCAGGAGGATGTGGAAGGGAATCCAAACACTGACGGGGTACAAGGCAAGGCAGCAGGTAACCGACACGGACACTTCTCTCCCAGATGAACTGAACAACTTCTTTGCACATTTTGATGCAGCAAACACCACACCCAAGGGGAGAGCCAGCCCCTGCTTACAAACCGACCAGCCAGTCCTGACCATAGACTTAATGGACACACGGAGAATCCTGTCTAAGGTCAACCCGTGGAAAGCAGTCGGACCCGACAACATCCCAGGATGTGTGCTCAAGGAATGTGCTGAGGAGTTAGCAGATGTGCTAACAGACATCTTTAACATCTATCTCCCTTAGTCAAGCCATTGTCCCCACATGCCTCAAAACTTCCACGATAATCCCCATAGCGAAGAAACCAGTGGTTGCCTGCCTAAATGACTACCGCCCTGTCGCCCTGACCCCAATAATAATGAAGTGTTTTGAACGCCTGGTGAAACCCCACATTACTGCCAGCCTCCCCTCATCGTTAGACCCCCTCCAGTTTGCCTATCGCCCCAACCGTTCTACAGAGGATGCCATCTCTACCACGCTGCACACAGTACTCACGTATCTGGAAAACAATAACACATACGCCAGAATCCTGTACATTGACGTCAGCTCAGCGTTTAACACCATCATCCCACAGAGACTTGTGGAGAAACTAACCCTACCTCAACACCACCCTGTGTCACTGGATCTTGGACTTTCTGACAGAGAGACCGCAGTCAGTCCGTGAGAACACTTCAGGCTCGATCACGCTGAGCACCGGCTCCCCTCAAGGCTGTGTGCTCAGCCCGCTATTGTTCACATTGCTCACACATGACTGTGCTGCCAGATTCAGGGACAATAAGATCATAAAATTCGCGGATGACACAACAGTGGTGGGACTTATCAGCGGAGATGACGAATCAATGTACAGGGAGGAAGTAAAACAACTAGTGGTTTGGTGCAGCTAAAATATTCTAGAATTAAATGTCGACAAAACGAAGGAGATGGTTGTCGACTTCAGGAGGGTGCAGCCAAAGCATACACCTCTCAACATCAGTGGCACCAAAGATCCTATAGCAAAGCTTTGCTATAGGATCTTTGAGTGGCACTGCAGTGGAGAGAGTGGAGAGCATAAAGTTCCTCAGTGTGCAGATTACAGACAGCCTCATTCTCTACCCCCCCTCTCAAGACGCGCCAAGGGGGGTAGTCAGTGTGTGTGATGCCACATGCCGCCCCTCCCCTCCAGCCTCTCCCCCCCCCCCCCCCCCCCCCCCCCCACCACACAATTAAAAAATATATAATACACTGTCTTCATTGACAGCTTAGATCGGACTCACTGTGTGTGTGTGTGTGTGTGTGTGTGTGTGTGTGTGTGTGTGTGTGTGTGTGTGTGTGTGTGTGTGTGTGTGTGTGTGTGTGTGTGTGTGTGTGTGTGTGTGTGTGTGTGTGTGTGTGTGTGTGTGTGTGTGTGTGTGTGTGTGTGTGTGTGTGTGTGTGTGTGTGTGTGTGTGTGTGTGTGTGTGTGTGTGTGTGTGTGTGTGTGTGTGTGGGGGGGGGGGGGGGGGGGGTGGTTAGTGTGTGTGCCCAAATGCTGACCTCACAATGCCTTTGCACCTGGCCCAACTGCCTGCCCCCCCCATCTCTCTCTTTCTCTCTCTCCCCCCCTCTCTCCCTCTCTAAAAATTAAGCTATTAACAATTAAACTTTATCAACAATTATTTTACATCAATATACTGCCAGCTTCTGTTTTGAGTTTGTGACCATTCAATTTTGAATTTAATAAATTAAAAACCAAAAATATTAAAAATTCGAAAAAGTTGAAAATCTATTTTTCAACCTTTTAGAGGTACCCATATGGTATATTGATGCATACCATCACAAATAAAGCATCGATTATAAATATGGTTGTTTCAATATTTGGTAAACTTTTAATCAAACATTTGGGTACAATCACTGGTTAGTTACTCGCTATATTTTTCAGTAGCCTCAAAAATAATGTGCATACATAAAGAAAAACATAAATGGAAAAATGGTTTAATGAGTGATTGGTTATACAAATTTTTTTATAAATTTGTGAGAGATATGGACCAAAACGCAGGCAGGTGGGACTAGTGTAGCTGGGATAGGTTGGCCGGTGTGGGTAAGTTAGGCCGAAGGACCTGTTTCCACACTGTACCACTCTATGATTCTATAAATAATATAAAAAGAAAAGATGCTATTGTCATTGTAATTTCATTTTTGTTTCAATCATCTTGCAAAAAGACTGCTAACTAACCAGCTAAACAAACATGGTAGCTGATCATAATTATTAAATATATATTTGGATTCTGAACATAAATTGTGGACTGCTGGTACAACAAGCATAAAATAATATCTTAGGTTTGTACATCTGGAAATGCCAAATTAACTAGCACATCTTTAATTAATGTTAAAATATTTTAATTGCACCACAGTTAATCAATCAGCATTGAATGATAATTAAAAGATGTTATCATATTTATTTCATAGTTTGCAAAGTAATTTGCTTCTGAAATTATTAATGTAATAAACTCCGAGTTATCGCAAAGAAAGAAACTCTGTCATAGAGCAATTATTTCCTAGATATGGTCATTGCAACAGAAAACAAAATTAAAAATCAATCAATTGCAATTAGTTGGCCATAATAGAATAAACTTTACTGTCACCAGGAGTATGCCAATGGACAAAGTATTACAATACAAAGACCTCTTCTATTTGTAGAACACAAAGTACCGGAGTAACTCAATGATTATGCTGCCTGACCGCTGAGTTAGTCCAGCATTTTGTGTTCTGTGCAAGATTCATGCATCTGCAGTTCCTTGTGTCATCTCTCCTGTTTACCTTTTGTTCTCCTCATTTTTGTCATGCACAGTTTTATTGAGGGAAAATCTGTGATCTTCCAGTAATCTGTTGTTTTCCTTCAATTCAGCCACGGAATGGTGCAAGTGAATTTCTTCTTGTTCTTTCTGCAACAAACTGAAATGTATTTGTGCACATATTATTGTGGAAGAACATAAAATACCTTACTGAACAGACTTTTAATCACTCATGAAAATGGAACTCATGCAATCGGAAGTGTGATATTTCTGGACACACCTGCCAGGAAGTAAGAAAGCAAAATCACCTTCTTGAATGGAGATATCAATGTGACCAAGCCGGCTTGCACAATGGACATTTTATTTGTATTTTGTTCACCCAGTTTATGCATACTCTTCACTTCCTTAAAGTAATATTGGAGCAACTGATTTGAAACAATACGCTTTGCATTTTGGATAATGAGCCTCTTGGCAATTTGCATTTTTCCCTCCCATACATTTAAAGGAAGGACACTTCATCAGCTCTCACATTGGCTCTTCCAAACTACTCAGTTCACTTCTCCTACTTTTTGATTTTAATCTCCCTTCCACCAGAATAACTAACAGTGATATAATACTGTGGGTGTCTTATACACGTCAAGCACTGTGCTTGACAATTAATGAAAAGGTAATGTCTGCACATCATGAAGGATGGAAAAGTTTGCAAGGTTCAAATAGCCAACCAATATCGGTGAATTGGACCCAGCTATTACCAATAATGCTGGAAATTTGTCTATTTTGGCCTGAATTGATTTCATTAATCTTGTTTCAGTACGATAGGTGGCATTTCATGCACTGGGGTATGTTGGCTTCTCTCAAGTACAGGAAGCCATTGGCGATAAATGAACCCATGGGCTCCATTCATCTGAAATATAAGATTACGAGAGGCAAAGATAGGGTATATGGTCATTTTTTCCCCTCATGGTGGATTGAAAAGCAACAGGAGAGAGGAAGGAGTTTTAAAGGGGATCTGGGGTGTAATTATTTTATACAGAGAATGGTTGATTTCTGAATTATTCTGCTAGAATAGGTATTGGAATGAGATACAATCAATACATTTAAGAGACATTTAGAAAGGCATTTGAAGAGTTAAGGCACAGAAGGATATGGATCTAATGTAGGCAAATGGGATTGATATAAATGCACAGAGTGGTTGGCAGGGGCGTGGTTGGCCAAACAGCCCGCTTCTGTGCCGTTTGACTTTATGACTATGAAACTTTTTCATCAACAGACAAATTATCCAGTTCCTTAATGTTCAATTTGTTATGGATCATGATGAATGCTATGTTCCTGAGAAGCTCCATGTCACCTTCAATCTGAGAGAGTCTACATTGTCAGACATTATTAACAGAGAAGGATAGAGTCTGGGAGATAGGAATTATCCACCTATTTGGTATCGCCAATCACAAAATACTAATGCAGATGCAAAAGCAGTTAGCACAACATGGTGGAAAATAACATCAGTCAAGCTGAATTTTTTTTTTGCCATTAAGCAGATTAAGCAGCCGCTGCCTGATAAAATACAGCAAGACGATTGGGACTTAAGGCACTGGAGCTTGCAATATAACTGAAACAAGAAGAGAAAAGAAAGACAGTGATCACCCGTTGATGTCACTGCTCAGCATCTCCCAAGGAAGCATTGTTGGCATATGGGGTTCCTTGAGAGAGAGATGCTTCTCATAAAAAAACATCAAAATCATAGTCCTCAATGCAAGTCTGCACAATCCAAGCATTATCAACAACATAATACAATGACACCAAGCAGGAAGACCAGGTAAAACATAAAAATCTTTCATTTCCCGTTTGGCATGTATATAGTCGTTGTAGACTACTCAAACTTATTTCATATGAACATAGAATTGCCATATGGTATAGGAATTCTCTCCTGAAACAAATGCTTGTAAACATTTCCTGCCAGGCTCTCCTAAGAACCCTGGCGAGCTTCACGTTGACCAAGTCCTGCATGTCCCTTTGGATGAATATGAGAGCTGAATTCCTCTTCCCTGTAGTTGCTCTGTTGCCTCAGGCTGCCATGGAAACTGGGCCTTTAAGAGCTAACACCTTTATGATCATTGCACAGTTAAGTGTTTGGAGCTGAGCTGAACTGCATGAAATTCAGTTGGGAATTACATGGGTCCCATTATATTACTTTTGTTTCAGTACGTATATGGCTTTACTACTGTTTCAAGCTGGATTTTGGCCATTTTCATGACATTCTGCAGGGACCTGACTTGGCTGACTTGACCAATGTTTTAGCATGCCAGAATAAATGTAGCCCAACCCCCAGTTTCTAGGCATGTACCTATAACAGCATTCCCAGATCCTGCACTGTCAGTTTAGATTTTGATATTCAAGCTCCACTTATATTCTTGAAGTGATAAGTGCAACTACCACCCTATTGTTAGCAAAGGTTCTACCAACTGAGTTCCACCAAAGCCTGTACTCTATTTTCCTGCCAAAAAATAAGTACTTATTCCTATTTGTATGCTGGGATGAACCGTAAACACAGTGATATTCAATTCCATTTTGAAGGGTGGTGATTTATTATAGGCACAATTATTTTAATGTATTCATTGTAATGACTGCATTGATTTGATGTGATAACTATTGTGGTTTTGTGTATCCTAGAAACACAACAAGAATGATTAATTGCATTATCCTTGTGTCACCTATTCAACATCGTTTGATGTGTTCTACTGTATTGTCCTTGGGTAATAAATAAAGTACCTATGAACAAATCATTAGATATATTATTTATATTATAAATAACCATGAACCACAGAGGTGTAGACTGCTGGAGTAATATAACTCATTGTGTGTCTGATTAATATAGAGACAGCAACGAAGACAGAAGCTGTATGAATATTAGGGATAAGGCCAGAGACAGAGGCTGTTTTGGTTTAGATGATTCCAGTAGTTCAAGAATTAGGTGCCTAACCCTAATTTCCCTCGAGATGGTGATACTGAGCTGCTTTCATGAATATATTTTCCAAGTCATGATGGTGAGAGAGAACCTGGAGGTGATGGTGTTCTGTTGGTAGAGGTTACATGTTTTGGATCCACTATGAGTAGATGGGCAAGTAAGCATAGAATAGACTATTTTATAGATAGTTCAAATTGCAGGTACTTGATGCTCAATATTGCCCAAGTTTGGGTTTTGCCAGAACTGACCAACTCCTAGTCCTCACCACCTCTCATAGATATCATGAAAATGATGGTCCTTGGCATCAAAGTAACATTTGGCAGGCAAGAACTGGTAAAACTAATGTCAATGGGCATCAAGAGTAAAATACTACAATACTTGGAGTCATACCTCACATAAAGAAAGAAGATTGTGGCTGTTGGCTATCAATCATCCTACCCCAGGTTATAACATTAGGGAAATGCCCTAAGCTCAAACACTTTCAGCTGCTTCACCAAAGGTTTTCTGTTTATCATGTGACCATTTTTGTTGATGCCTGCACAATGTTCAACTCATTGTGGCAACTCCTTAGAAAATGAAGCTGTCATATCTATTGCAGCAAGATCTAGAGGTTTTCTGCAGATTGCAAAGGCTTTCCATGTTCAAACTGTTTTTTATGATGTATTTAGTACTGTGTGTAAAAATTTGGCTGTGGCTTTTATGGCTGCCACCTTGCCAGGCACAGTGTCTGTGATTGACTGCCTCTGAGTTACAGCATATGTCTATTGACTTTTTCTGAACCAGTCTACTTATTTAAAAAAAAAGTCACACTGTGTGAGTACTTCGGTTTCACTGTGTGCTCAGTCTCTCACCCATAAGATGACTCAAAGAACCTAGTGCCCACATGGCTAACCATCCGAGGAGCCTCTTAATGATCAATCCTGGAGTTTGCAACAGTTTTTCATTTTATTATATATGTCTATTTTTTTTTCTCAGCGTCTCCTTGTATTCCTGAATATTCTAATAAACTTCAACAGATGCACTGTAGAAAGCATCTTGACCAACTGCATCATGCAACTCAGGAATGCGAGACGCTACAGAGTGTGATAGACTCGGCCAAGAAGACCAATATCTATCATCAATACTGCCTCCATCCAGGTCATGCCTTTTCACTTTAGACTTTAGAGAAACTGTGTGGTACCAGGCTCATTAGCTCACTGAGCCAATGCTGACCAGCGATCACTCGTAAACTTGTTTAGTTTAGTTTAGAGATACAGCACGGAACCAGGCCCTTCAGCCCACCGGGGTCCATGCCAACCAGCAGTCTCTGCACGTTAACACAATTTTTTACATTTACCACGCCAATCAACCTACATACCTGTACATCTTTGGAGTGTGGGAGGAAACCGAAGATTTCGGAGAAAACCCATGCAGGTCACGGGGAGAACGTACAAACTCCGTACAGACAGCACCCGTAGTCGGGATCGTACTCAGGTCTCCGGTGCTGCATTCACTGTAAAGCAGCAACTCTACTGTTGCGCCACAGTACCGCCGTATATGCTAAGGACAATTTACAGAAGCCAATTAACTTACAAACGTGCACGTCTTTGGAATGTGGCATGAAACTGGAGCACCCGGAAAAAATCCATGGGGTCACAGGGAGAACGTACAAACTCTCTACAGACAGTTATCAAAATCAAACCCAGGTCTTTTGCTCTGTAAGGCAGCAACACTACTGCTGCCCCACTATGCTGCCCTATCCACTCTTTTATTGCAGCTATCATCAGGAAGGAGGTACAAAATGCCTGAAGTCTCACATCAACAGTTTCAGGAACAACTACTTTCCCACAACCGTCAGGTTCTAGATCTGACCTGCTCAACCCTAACCCTACCTCAGCAAGAGCCACCAAGGACTACCTCTTGCACTACATAGACTTTATTTTTTGATTGTGATTTGTACTGATGTTTTGTTATTGCACACAAAGCAAAGTGCAGAAGGAATT
Source organism: Leucoraja erinaceus (assembly GCF_028641065.1). Taxonomy (NCBI): domain Eukaryota; kingdom Metazoa; phylum Chordata; class Chondrichthyes; order Rajiformes; family Rajidae; genus Leucoraja; species Leucoraja erinaceus. The sequence goes on along the minus strand of NC_073391.1, from coordinate 25,668,101 downwards.
TGTTGCTCCACCACTTTGTTCTTTGCACAGCTACAGTCTCTTGTTTCTCCAATGTGGTATTGCACAGTCTTTTTTATTTGCACAGTCTTGCATAATGTACAAAAAAATGGCGTATTATTTATGCCTTTTTGTGTTGTCTGGGTCTATGTGCCTGTATGCTGTGCAGGCAAGATTTTTATTGTACTTGAAGCACACCATACTTGTGCATGTGACAATAAAATTGATTGTACTCGGTTTGACAACAGTACAAGGAGACACAAGAAACTGCAGATGCTGCAATCTTAAACAAAAAACAAAGTGCTGGAGGAACAGTGGGTTGGGCAGCATCTATGTAGGAATGGATAGATGCCGATTCAGGACAGGACCCTTCTTCTGAGTGATGGAGTAGGAAGAAAAGCTAAAAAAGAGGTATAAGGAGTGTAATCAGCTCTTGAAAATCAGATTTTGCTTAGTGCACCACTCCGAGAAAACTTCAGCATTCAGGAGACTGGAAGTCTCCTACTTCACAGGCCAGTTGTAGCTTACTACATAACCTAGCAGAAAGATGAACAGTGTGCTTGCCCAAGAACCTTCAGCAAAAGGGAATCATGAGGAAATGGAGGTGAAGCAGGTGATAAATGACAAAGGAAATATCAACACAAATATCATTCACAGTGGGTGTAAACGGAAGGAATTGATGGCAAGCAGCGCAGAAATGTGGCACTAACTGAAAATGCTGTCAGAGCTCAACTAACAGACCACAGGTTTTCAGGATATAAAAAATACTATTGTTTCCAACTTGCTAACAGACTTTTTTGCAAAGTTGTCTTAATGCTCTATTGGGGTAGTTAATTGCGGGGATTGTTGCATTGAAACTCCCTGGATATGCACGGTCCACTTATGTGCAGCACATCCTTCCATCCTCTGTTGGGAAGGATAGAATTCCGCAAAGCATGCCCTTTCTGTTTGCTCTCCCTGCAGCTGTAATAGGGTGTGCTCATTTCTTCTGAGTGTGTTCCTTGCCTGAAGAACCCATATAATGAAAAATGAATAGTGTCAGAATACTTTAAAAGACCAGAAATATCTGGAGGCGCTGCAGACTTTGAAGTAAAAATAACTTTGAAGTGTTTGAAGCTAAATCCACAATAATAGAAGCTAAATACTGTATGTTACAGAACCTTCCAATGTTTTACCTGAGACCATTTGTGAATCCCCTTCAATACAATGGAAATTATATCTTAAAGGATCAGACATATTTCTTTATTAGCCAAAAGCCAAAGGCAAATGACCAAGATGTATCTGATTGTTAATGCACTACGAAATGCAACAAAAAATGACATCTACAGAAAAACAAAAAAAGGCAAATGGTGGAAATCTAAAAAGTACCAGAAAATGCTGGAAATATCCAGCTGGTCAGCCAACAGCTTCGAGGGAGAGACAGAGTTACACTTTCAGGTCAGTGACCTTTCACTGGACCTAGGAAAACCTTTAAAAGAAATATGTTTTAAGTTGTGAAGAAGGGGGCAGAGGTGGAGAAGTCATAGAAATTATCTGGTCGAGACCAAGTGGGACGGATACATTGTGGTGTGTTGGCTAACATAAAGTGGCGAAGGCTTGTTAATCACAGTTTATTTATCTGGAAGAGTTGTACATAAAGACAGAGGAGAAAGAAATTTAAAAAAAACATTATTGGAACAGACTCAGACCAGTTGCAACCCAGCGATAAACATTGATTCCTCTAATTACAAGTAACCATTGAAAAACCCTTAAAAAAAGGTGTGTGAGTGAATTGGAAACCATGGTATTTTTTACATCCCAAAAACTTGATGTCTGCTAGATGAGCCCTGACAGCATTTCCAAGTTAGTGCCGCACTTCTGTGCTGCCTGCCATCAGTTTGCACCCACTGTGAACGCTATTGATGTTGATCTTTCTTTTGTCATCTATCTCCTGCTTCACCTCCATTTCCTCGTGATTCTCTTTTTCACTGAAGGTTCTTGAAAGCACGTTACTCACCTTTCTGCAGTTGCTGGAAATCTGAAACTAAAGAGAATTTGTGAGATCAATGAATTTAGTTAATGTTCTAAGTGGATATTGAACCAAACTGAAAAGGCTGGTAAGCTGACAAAGTTAAATTCAATGTTGAGTCCTGTGGTCTGCAACATCCATAGAGGGAAGATGAAATGCTGTTGTCAAGTTTAAGTTGGGCTTCACTGGAACAGTGCAATAGGCCAAAGACACCTATGCAATATATCTGCAATCTGCTTTAATGCTACCTGTGTTTTCAATGTTGGATGCTTTAAAGACATTAGAAACATAGAAACATAGAAATTAGGTGCAGGAGTAGGCCATTCGGCCCTTCGAGCCTGCACCCATTCAATATGATCATGGCTGATCATCCAACTCAGTATCCCGTACCTGCCTTCTCTCCATACCCCCTGATCCCCTTAGCCACAAGGGCCACATCTAACTGCCTCTTAAATATAGCCAATGAACTGGCCTCAACTACCCTCTGTGGCAGAGAGTTCCAGAGATTCACCACTCTCTGTTTATTAGGTCTTATCTCTTCGATGGTAATGCTCGACTGATCCGAACAGTACAACATGCCCTTGATATCTATAGAGAAATACTTCTAATGTCCTCCATCTGTAATTGGGAGCATAAGAAGTGATGTGATTACTTCACCATGACATTGATTGCTATTTTGCATTCTTTACTTCCATTCATGAGATTTGGGAGTTCACAAATGGATGGCATTATGTATAGATTGGCCATTTTTAATCAATCTTAGAAAAGTTGCGTATCTTCTTGAACTGCTGCCCCCTGTATTGTTCTGTTTGATGGTTTGTTGCAACGGAAGGATAAAAAATGAGATGCTGTTTGTCAAGCTTAAGTTGGGCTTCACTAGAACAGTGCAATAGGTCAAAGACTTCTCTGAGCTAGTTTGCAATACGTTGTAAAAAAGTGCCATTCAGTCTAGATACACATCGGCTTGACCATTAAGGGACAATACAATATCAAGTATCCTTTTATGAGAATCCAGTATTTCTAGGCTAGCACTGTTCCTTTTGCTCTTAATTTTAGATTTATTAAGGTTCCACAGCTGCCCAGTTAGAACTTGAATGTATCTCTGGATCATACAGCCAGAGACGATTGCGACTACAGTGAAATAACCACTGTGTTAAAGTATGCTCAGTAGTACACTATTGTCCTCAAATAATTCCTATTGCTATTACTACACAAGAATTCCACTTAGAGGAACAAGAGACTTAGCAAAAATCTCATGTGGAGTATAGGTGAGTTCTAGAATAAATGAGTCCAAGATGGTTAATTTCAGCCTCTACAGGAATGTAGCGATGTGGAGTGGGGCATCGGGAGGCCGTGAGGAGGGGTTGCCCATGTAGAAAGACATACCATCTTCGGTATGTGGGTACACAAAATTGCTGGAGAAACTCAGCGGGTGCAGCAGCATCTATGGAGCGAAGGAAATAGGCGACGTTTCAGGCCAAAACCCTTCTTCAGACTGATGGGGGGTGGGAGGGGAGAAGGAAGGAAAAAGGGAGGAGGAGGAGCCCGAGGGCGGGGGGATGGGAGGAGACAGCTCGAGGGTTAAGGAAGGGGAGGAGACAGCAAGGGCTAGCAAAATTGGGAGAAATCAACGTTCATGCCATCAGGACGCAAGCTGCCCAGGCGGAATATGAGGTGCTGTTCCTCCAATTTCCGGTGTTGCTCACTCTGGCAATGGAGGAGACCCAGGACAGAGAGGTCCGATTGAGAATGGGAGGGGGAGTTGAAATGCTGAGCCACCGGGAGTTCAGGTAGGTTATTGCGGACTGAGCGGAAGTTTTCGGCAAAACGATCACCCAACCTCCGCTTAGTCTCCCCGATGTAAATCAGCTGACATCTAGAGCAGCGGATGCAGTAGATGAGGTTGGAGGAGATACAGGTGAACCTTTGTCGCACCTGGAATGACTGCTTGGGACCTTGAATGGAGTCGAGGGGGGAGGTGAAGGGACAGGTGTTGCATTTCTTGCGGTTGCAACGGAAAGCGGAAAGTGCCCGGGGAGGGGGTGGTGCGGGAGGGAAGGGAAGAATTGACAAGGAAGTTGCGGAGGGAGCGGTCTTTGTGGAAGGCAGACATAGGGGGAGATGGGAAGATGTGGCGAGTGGTGGGGTCACGTTGGAGGTGGCAGAAATGGGGGAGGGTTATGTGTTGTATTTGCCGGCTGGTGGGGTGAAAGGTGAGGACCAGGGGGACTCTGCCCTTGTTGCGCGTGCGGGGATGGGGAGAGAGAGCAGTGTTGCGGGGTATGGATGAGACCCTGGTGCGAGCCTCATCTATGGTGGCGGAGGGGATGCCCCGTTCCCTGAAGAACGAGGACATTTCCGATGAACTGGTATGGAATGTCTCATCCTGGGAGCAGATGCGGCGTAGGTGGGGGAATTGGGAGTAGGGGATGGAGTCTTTACAGGGGGCAGGGTGGGAAGACGTGTAATCCAGATAGCCATGTGAGTCAGTTGGTTTGTAGTGTATGTCGGTCAGAAGTCTGTCCCCTGTGATGGAGATGGTGAGGTCAAGGAATGGTAGGGAAGTGTCGGAAATGGTCCAGGTGTATTGGAGTGCCGGATGGAAGTTGGTGGTGAAGTGGATGAAGTCAGTCAATTGTGTGTAGGTGCAGGAGGTGGCCCCATCTTCGGTATGTGCCACTTTGCTAATAATTACGGACCTCAAAGCTCCCAGAGGCTCAGTACAGAATGGACTATTGCGAATTAGTTAAATACAATGACTGCTTTATTGTTACTGAAAATATTTTTTTTTGCTGTAGGTCCTGCTTTATTATCTTCCATCAGAAATACACGTTCCCCTTTTTAACTAAAGTGTTCAAAGACATATTCAGGTCAAAGTTACTTTTTGGATCCAGTAAACACTTGGACGTAGATAACATCAAACAGGCAACTCCCTCCTTGGATGCTGATTAATCTCACTAACATTCTTTCTTCTTTTGAAAATATATTAGTTTGTCAAAAAGATATCATCAATGGGACCGCGGTTCCAGAGGTTCCCAGTTTTTAGATTTTTCAAGTGCTTTCTTCTCACCACAACATTTCTTACCATAGTAAGAAACAGTCTTAGCTTTAAAAAAAAAAATCCAAAAATGCATATTAATTCTCCAGACCTATCCCCTTCCTACTACCTGATATCGCTTTTGTTCCATGATTTGTCGAAAGGCAGTAAATTGATTATTGGTGATGGTGATGCCATATCATCCCTATATGCATTTCCTTCAATTGACTATGATGTTTCAGGTTTTATCTTGGTTCAGGCAAAGCAGAGAGTGGAAAAAGGAGTGGGTTGCCATGCTAATTCCAGCATGTCTGTTTTATACTGTAAACCACACTACTAAAACTAGTACTACAAAAATAAGGCCCGTAAAATCATCCCCAAGAAATGTTGTGTATTTGAAAAGCACTATAATTATAAATCAGTGGTACTCTGACATCCAACACACAAACAAATCGTTACTTTTGAGAACTGACATAGTGAAACCATACTTTTTAATACTATTCCTCATCCCCCATATTCACACACACAAACACAACTGCCCTCAACCACCGACCACCCACCACCTCCCCCTCCCAAACCTGCCCATGTATCATTACCGCTTTAAAGAAGGTTTTTTTAAATGTCAATTAAATTGTCTTCAATGGGAAATTACATAAATTTCCTGAAGAGATAAGAATATCGTTTATAAATAGTGACTCGAGTATATTCATTTCTGTATATTTCTGTCTCGTCGTTTCCTTTACGCTTTTCTGAACTCAGTCACAAATGCTTTTCAAAGGATTGGAACTGATTTAAGTTTCTAGTTGCAAAAGAAAAATATGCAACAATTATGTGACAATTGACTTTAAACCTTTAAATTTTCAGACATATGTATCACTCACAAAAAAGATAATGAAGCACATATATCAGGTTGTATGAAAAACATGAATACATGGAAATATTTCATGAAACAACTCTTTTTTGAACCTCGGTGACTGCCAATCAACCCCCCCCCCCCCCCCCCGGACACTCCTCCCACAGGAAAAACAAACACTATGACTGTATGCATGTAAATAGATTTATTTATTGAAATCATATTCTATGTCGCTCTTCCAGGGAGATGTCTTTGTCTCTGTACTGTACACTGACAATGACAATTAAAGTTGAATCTGAATCTGAATCTGAACATTGATTTAACACAAAGAGTTACTAAAATTATTACAGTTATTAAAATTCCACTTAAAATGATTTTTAATTTTATTATAATTAGCGAACAAACTTGGAACACAGTAATAAACCTATCTGCAGTTAATCAACTGCTTAGAACAATATCCCCAGAAACTTATTTAGCATAGATGTACCATATAAAATGGTTCTGTACCAGTTTATAATTTTACCATAACTGCATCCTTTTGACAATGTAACTCAAAGAAAAGAAAATGAGGATGCTAAGAAGAATGCATTACCATGCTGTTATTGCCTAAATATATCCAGTTTGGAATAAAGGTACATACTGTAGCTACAGTACCTCTGATCTGCATAGTATCAGGTTTCCAACCTCCTTCTAGAATTTGAATTAGGGTTATATAGAGGAGTTTATATTATCTGAGAATAAAAGGTCCAGAACACCTCATAAAGTAAAGAAAATCAAAGACATAAAATTTTACACTATCTAAAATGTCATCCTAAAAAAATGGAAAAACTATATATCAAAATAACTATATATCAAGCCACATATTCTTAGTGAAGCAATATGTTCAAATTATGTCCTTTGGGATGAAAGAAACTTCTTTCCTATATTTTGTTCCTTAAAAGGGTTAGATGATTAAATTGTTAAATACACATTATGCACTTACGTCTCTCTTAAATCATTCAATTTGATACTGACAGCTTCCGCTTCTTCATTTCTGCAAATAATAGAAGAGATTATTTTGCATTAAGAGTTACTTTAACATTTACAATTAACTTTATCACCTCAATTTAAGGTTCATAATGAGTATTTCCTTTGTTAATTCTTAAAAGAAGAACATTATTTATATAGTCCCTTTCAAGAGAATGGTCTACAGCATTTTACAGCCAACAAAGCGCTTTAACGATAACTGAAATAAGAACAGAAAATGTTGGAAAAACCCGCTTGCTGAGGCAGCTACTTGAAAGGAACAGTCAACATTTCAGACCCAAAATATTGACTGTTTCTCCTTCCATAGATGTAGCGATCTGCTTTTTTACCCAACATTTCCTGCTTTTACATTAGAAATATAATCACTGTAACATTGCACCCCGATTTGTGTATTGCTAGCTCCCACAGACAGCAATATGACATGGTTCAGAAAATCTGACTTCGTGATATTGATTAAACTGAATACAAGACAGCAATTTACCTTCTCTTAGGAAAGGTGGCGTGGAATTGTTTAAAATCATCTTAGAGCGAAGATAGCTCCAAAATGTAATGTCTCAAGCAGAAGTTACCTCAGTACTGTAGGATTTTCAACATAGATATTTGTCGTCAAGTCTCTAGAAGTGAGTCGTAACCAAGAACTGACCAACTCGGAGTTTTACAGAAGCAATGTATGTCAATTGTACTTAATCTCACCTTGAACTATATGCTTGCTTAGAATGTTTGCATTAGTTACTTTACATTATGCATTGAATCCCTTGATTCCCTCTTACAGCGCCAGAGACCAGGGTTCAATCCTGACCACCAGTGCTGTCTGTATAGAATTTGTACATTTTCCTTGTGAGCATGTGGGTTTTCTCCGGATGTTCCGGTTTCCTCCCACACTCCGAAGACATACAGCTTTGTAGGTTTATTGGCTTCGGTAAAATTGTAAATTGTCCTTAGTGTGTAGGATAGTGTTAGTGTACGCAGTGATAGCTGATCGGCGCGGTCTCGGTGGGTCAAAGGGCCTGTTTCTGCACTATATCTCTAAAGTATAAAGTCTAAAGTCTGAAGTCACATTGCCAATAAACTGTAATGAAAACACAAGGAACTGCAGATGCTGGTTGACAAAAAAAAAGGCATAGAATGGTGGAGTACGCAGTGGGTTAAGCAGGATCTCTGGAAGACATGGATAGGTTACTCTGGAATCATAAAAATGAGAATCCTTCTGGGACATTTGTGAGCTGCAGACCCATACCTATTGAGCGTAATAAGACTCTCTAATCTAATATATAGACACCTCCAAATATACTGAAATAAAATTTCCTGCTATTATCTGAGAAACAATAGATTAATAGTGACAATGTTAACAAAACTGCACTCTAACCCAGGACACCTCACCGCCCCCTAAAATAAGTCACGAAAAAGAGCTTCTGCTTCGTTTAAAAAAAGCACTGTTAACCAATGAAGTGTAGATACATTTGCTAGTTACTTGAAAAACCTCAGTTTTAAGTAATGGCTGACCTGTAATTAAGATTTAAAGAGTGAAAGGTTACAGTGTACTCCTAAGAGCAATAACTCATTAAAATCCCTGATGTAGTTGGCATGTATACTTTTACGCTTTGTAGCTGCATATTAAGTGGAGTATTTCATAATAACAGGGTGTTCCGCCACAGAATGAGCGAAAATGCTGATATAATCTGCAATGCTTTGTTATAACTCATTTCACTTGATTGGCTGATCACAGACTTCAATCACCTAGCCTTGCCCAGCCGAGAGAAGTCGCATACAAGAATCAAAGGACACAGATTAGGAGCCAATTAACACAAAATAACTGGGCATGGCATGAGGGAAAACTGTATCATGTAGCCTGGAAATCCTAGTCTAAAAGGTAGTAAAGTAGTAATTTTACCTACAGATGGGAACTAGAATGAAATTTGAAAGAGAAGATATTGTAGTACTGCAGAGAACGAGCTGAGGAAGAGACTAACTAGATGAAAGTGAAAAAGAGGTTTTGGATGTTGCAGATTCTGAAACTGGAAATAAAAACAGAAAAATACTAGAGATATTTAGCAGCTCAAGCAGCATCTGTAGAAAGAGAAGCAGAAAAAGAGAAATGTATTAATGTGGTAATCAGAAGCACATTATGCTTCTTTGTCTGTGTTATGAATTGCTGATAGCAAGGTGTATGCCATGCCTGGGTTACGAACAGACAAAGAAAAATAAGCCACAATCACAGAACGACAGTTAGCAGCAAAAAAAAAGAAAGCTACCTAAAGGTGGAAAAATCTACATTCAGTCCAGAAGTCTGTATCATATTCAGAGAAAATGTGAGAAGATGTTCCTCAAATTTGCATTGGGTTACAGAGGGAGCAGGATGAGGAATGAACATGGCAGGCAAGCTGAAGTCCAGGATCACTCCTGCATACAGTATGCAGATGTTCTGAAAAGTAACCAGTCAATCTGCATTTGACTTTTCCAATGTGGTGAAGATCACATTGTGAACATTGTATACACTCCTTTCACTTTCTTCAATTTAAAGGTGTAGCCATGAGCACTCGCATGGGCCCCAGCAATGTTGGTTACATCGAACAGACCCTGTTTCAAAAGCACACTGCTACCATCCCCCAATTCTTTCTCCATTTCATCGGTGACTGTATTGAGGCTGCTTCCACAATTCCTTGGTTCACTCATCTCTTTCCCACCCAACCCACCACCTCCCCCAGATACTTACTCCTGCAATCATAGGAGATGTAATACATGTCCCCATACTTCCTCTCTCACATCCATCCAGGGACCTGAGCAGTCCTTCCTGGTGAGATAGAGGTTCACATGCATCTCTTCTAACTTCATCAACTGCATAACTCCCATTGTGGCCTCACATCAGCAAGACCAAATGTAGACACGGTGACTGTTTCGCCGAACACTTGTGCTCGGTCCACCAAGGCATACTGGATCACCCAGTTGCTAACTATATTAACTTTCCTTCCCATTTCTTCTATCCCTATCTCTCACCTTTTATCTTTTCATGTTTGGTCTTTGTCCAGCCATCTGTCAATCAAAACCTGCCCTCATCTGTATCCATCTATCACTCGCCAGGCTTTCTCCTGCCCCTCCTTCTTACCATCTTTCTACCTCCTCCACCTCCCCACTCCTCCCAATAGCACCATTAGTCTGAAGAAGGATCCCCACCCAAAACATCACCTATCCATGTTCTCCAGAGATGCTGCCTGACCTGCTGAGTTACTCCATCTTTGTGTTTTTTTTAATTGAATGTAGCAAGCCAGATTGGAAGAAATGCAATTAATTTACTGCCTCACCTGGAAAGATTATGTAGGTATTTGAATGGTAGAAAGGTGTGAAATAAAAGATTTTGCAAATTCTCTGACAAATATGAATTGGCCATTGGGACCATTGGCCAGCAAATGGTTGGTGAGGATAGTAGCAGTGGTTCACAAAGGAAGCAATCCCTTCAAAGGGGAAGGGGGAGAGAGGGAATAGATGTTTATTGTTTGAATCTTGTTGGAGTTGGCAGAAATTGTGAAGGATAATTTATTAAATGCCAAGCAAGGAGGCTGGATGATTCTTGGAAGCACAGTCTAGTCTTGATATGCTGATTGGCTTATTTTCCTGCTTTAACCATGTTGAAAGTAACATGAAGTACAAAATTAACAAAGCTAAAGCATAGTACTAACTTCATGATAAACACCAAAGGCAAAAATAGTGTTAAGTGCTCCTGGAGGCAATCGATCACAGCAAAATGCCGTCCCGTCGATGAAGACAGGTTCATGGATTCTCAACATTCCCTTTTAGAAGTCAACAATCAGCTCTTTGGTCTTGCTGATTTTGAGAGCATGCTTGTTGTTCTGGCACCATTTAATTAGATTATCAATCTCCCTCATATGCTATGATTCCTCTTTACCCATTATGCGTCCAACAATAGTGGCGTCATCAGCCAATTTAAAAACGGCATTAGAGTTGTCTCTAGCTACATAGTCATGGGTATAAAGAAAGTAGAGTGGGCAGTGAACATGCAGCCCTGAGCTGCTCTTGTGTTAATGATTATTGAGGAAGAAGTTGTTGCCAATTTGTACTGATTGTGATAGAAACATAATCGAAGCAACCATAGATGTTGCTAGCCAAAGTCCCAAGTGAATGGCCATACTAAGCCCACCATTTAATTGGAAATATTACAAGATAAATGAACCCTTGAATCCACTTAATATCCGCGCACGGTTGAAATATAGCTGGAACAGATCCAAATTTGATTTGAATTCTTTAATGAAGTAACAGAGACAATTGATGAGGTTAATGCAGTTGTTGTGCATATTGATTTAAATGCACTTTGTTAAAGATCTATTAATAAACGTTAGCAAAACTGAAGCCCAAGGGAACAAAGGATAGTAATGGTGTGGACCAAAACTGGCTCATGGTGAACCACTGCTTCTCAGAACAGAAGAAAATATTCAATGATGTCTTCAGGGGTCAGTGTTAGGACGGCTGTTGCTGTTGATTATATGTTAATGACTAGGACTTGAGCTTACAGGACATTAATTCAAAATTGGCAGATGAGACAAAACTCAAAAGTAATAAACAGCAAATGGGCTAATAGTAGGATATAGGAAGACAGTTGAAATGGGTAGACACTTGAGGACAACATTTTATGCAAAGTGTGAAGTACTGAAAAAAACGTGAAAAGGACAATATAAGCAAAGTAGCAGAATTCTAATTATGGTGAATTTTTAAATTTTAAAACAAAGTGACCTAGAAGTTCATACATGAAAATATGATGCTGGCATTGGAAGTTGATAAAAATTAGTTGTTAAACACACATAATCCTGAGTGTTATAAATGGAGGGATAAATTGTAAAAGTCTGAAAGTTAGGCTAAACTTTTCCCATTTGGACTACAGTTGGAGAATTGTATCCTTTTCTAGGCTTTCTGGCAGTTTTGTTAGAATATTGGTGGAATGATTCTTAAACCAGTTAAGGCGGCTGATGATCAAATGGAGATATTCAAGCATGAAGTGTTTGAGAAAATAAATAGGGAGACAGAGCTTTCATTGGAAAGTGACCAGAACACTTCAGCTCCCAAGAGGAGACCTTCCATACTAGGACATCTCCTCATTCTTCAAAAAAACATGGGTTCCCCCCTTCTGACATAGATGAGGTGCTCACATCTCCTCTGTGTCTGGTAATTCTGCTCACACACCCCCTCCCCCAGGCGCATCGTGGACACATCCTGGTCCTCACATTTGACCCCACCTGCCTCCACATCCAACACATTATCCTCCAACATTTCCGTCACCTCCACATGGGCCAGCCCTGATTGGTACTGGTCTTTCTTGCCTCCAACTCTTCTTGCTCCCCCACTCACCCCCTACTTTCAGTCTGAAGAAAGGTCCCGACCCGAAACATCACCCATACTTTTTCTCCAGACCCGCTGAATTACTCTAGCATTTTGTGTCTATCTTTGTGATAAATCAGCATCTTTGTTATAAACTAGCAACTATTCCTGCACATATATAATCTTTTTTGCTAAGAATGCATGAAGCTAGTAGCACAGTTAAGTGCCTGTCCCACTTAGGCAACTTTTCAGCAGACTGCCTGCGACCTTCAAGCTCGCGGCACTCACCTGAAATACCGCGAACTGGAACGGTGGCCGTTAGAGCGGAACACACACACACGCACAAACACATCGCAAAGGCAGGGGCCAGGGAAAGTGGGGGAAGCGCTGTCTGAAATTCACACTATACAAATCCAAGGTGATACAGACAGACACCGTGATGAACAGGAAGGTTAAGATGGCTAGAACAGTGTATGGTAAGTCCTTTAAAAGAGTGGGAGGGGGGGAAGGGGGAGAGGGGAGAAGGGGGGGAGAAGGAGTGGAGACACTTTTAAGAAGCCAGACAACTTTTAATAAGCCAGAGATACACAGCTGTGAAGTTTAGCGGGCATTTTAACATTACCGGCCTGTTTTCGTTGGTTCTGAAAACTTGTGCTTACATTTTTTCCCCACAATGAGCCAATGAAAATGCCGGATCAGCAAAGGAGATTAACTAAAACTACCTACGGCTACTTCGACTACCCACAACGACAGGGCGACCCCACTACCACTGCACCTACGACTACAAAAGTATCGATTTTCTCCATGGCAACTAATACTGAGGCTGCGACTAGTTCCCAGAATGCGGGAACTCCTCGCGACCATGAAGGAGACTCACCAGAGACCACCTGCGAACATGTGGTGAACAATAACAATCGAGAGGTTATTGTTGTGGCACCACACAACCAGATGTTCTCCCGTATGCCGTAAGCTGATAGATCTCTCTCGCGTACGCTAATAGATCACAACCCACGATTCAGCCAACAACAATGCTGTCGCCAGTGAATTTGTAGATGATATTGGAGCTGTGCTTTGCCACACAGTCATGGGTTTAAAGAGAGTAGAGAAGGAGGCTAGCCATTGTCTTCAGGTGCTTCTGCCTCTTAGGTCAGTGAAGAAGTGATGTTGTTATTGTCACACTGACTGAGGTCTACAGATGAAGGAGTGAAGGATCCAGTTACAAAGGGAGGTACAGAGGCCTATGCTTCGTTGAGCTTGTTGTGGATGATTGTGATGTATGCCAAACTGTAGCAGCATGAACATCAGCTTGATGCATGTGTTCCTGTTATCCTGAGCAGAGAGAAGAGTCAGTCGACCTGTCGTGGCAATAGGCCAATTGAAACATATTCAGTTCACTTCTGAGACAGCAGTTGTGCAGTTGTTGAGTTATTGATTCTCACTATAACCAACGTCTCAAAGTACTTCATTATGGTGGGTATATGGTAGTCATTGAGGTTGGTCACCATGCTCTCCTCGATTATCTTTTGCAGCAGGTAGGAACCTTGGACTGGAGAAGCGAGAGGTTGAAGATGTCCTGGACATCCAGTCATCTTTCATCCAGTCATCTGATCCACACAAATCTTTAGCACTCGGCCAGGCATGCCACCTGGCCCAGCTGCTTTGCGGGATTCACCTTCTTGAAGGAAAATGACATCGGGCTCACAGAAAATCATCGGAGCTGTGGAGGGATTGTCTAGGTGAGCAATTGCTCTCCTTTTCAAAGTCTGCATAAAAGATATTCAGCTCCTCCAGAACATCATTGCCATTTATGTTATCCAGTTTTGCCTTGCAGGAAGTGATAGTGCGTAAGCCCTGCCACAGCTGTGGAATGTCCACATGTGTCTCCAGCTTAGTCTGGAATTGTCTCTCGCACTCACAATGGCCTTCAGGAGGTTGTACCTGGACTTCTATTTTTGACTCTGGATTTCCAGTACAAAATACCACAGATCTAGCCTTTAGCAGATTACAAATCTCCTGGTTCGTCCAAGGCTTTGGTCGGGGAAGACATAACGTTTTCGTAAGTACCCATTTGTCCACATATTTCTTTCCGACATCATTGATGACTGTGAGATATGTATTCAGGTCCACTAACAAATTACTTGGACATGCTCCAATCCACAGATTCAAAGTAGTCCCATAACCTCTTCCTCCCCTAACCAGCTCTTCATAGTCCTCTTTGCCAGTGCCGCGCTCTTCAGTCTTTATTTGTACACAGGAAGAACCACAGCCAGGTGGTCAGATTTTCCAAAGTGCAAGCAAGGAATGGAACAATAGATGTTGTTGATGGGGGCATAGCTGGCAAAGGAGGAGTTGATGGAAATGTTGGGCGAATAAAATTGGATTAGTGTAGGATTAATGCAAAATGTAAAGGTAATTGGGCAAATACTTGAAAGGGGAAAAAAGTAGACATCAAAGAAGAAAAGTGAATACTTGTAATGAGACCTATTGGTATTTCTAAGCTCTTAGCTGAACTCCATTAGTTGCGTTATTGATGATCTTCTATCATGAAATCAAGAGCATAACAATTTGCAGGTAATTCTACAATGATCTTCCCATATGTTCTCTGTTAATGTAGCAGACCATGCCAGCTTTCAGTGGACTTGGATAAAATCCATCTTAGTGCAGATAACATTGACACTATGTACAGTATTTAGCCGCTAAAGACTGCCGCTAACAAGAAACAGTCTCGTCTCTTTCTGCCATCCTTCAGTGGCATCACTGTTATTGAATTTCCCAACAAGAACATGCCTGTGGTCTTCATTAAACAGAAACTGATTGGGATCAGCGTTATCTTGAATGGAAAAAGCCGCAGAACACACAATTGTAACATGCTTCAGTGGAATGGTTTCATTTGATTGGTGGTTCTTTGATTGCACTCAGTATTTATATATTCCTTCAAGTTGCTGTATGATTGTGTCACATACAAGTTGTGGGGCAAGTTAAAATATGAATTGGTTTCTATTTAAGGCATAATGGGCAATACAGACGACTTCCATGATATGGATGGAGAGTTGTGTTCTCAGAGAACAGTCCATATCGCAATTTTCTATGGCACAGCGGTTGAGTTGCTGCTTTACAGCACCAGAGATAAGGGTTTGATCCTGACTACGGGTGCTGTCTGTATGGAGATTGTAGGTTCTCCCCATGAACTGCGTGGGTTTTCTCCGGGGTCTCCAGTTTCTTCCCACACTCCAAAGACGTACAGGTTTGCAGGTTAATTGGCTTGGTATAATTGTGAATTATCCTTGGTGTATATAGGATAGTGTAAGTGAGCGGGGATCGCTGGTCGGTGCGGACCCGGTGGGTCAAAGGGCCTGTTTCCCCTCTGTATCTCTCAACTAAACTAAATACAATTGTGTCGTCTGTGCATAAATCAAGCATTGCATTAAAAAAAAACATGTTTAGTTATTTACTTTATGTTCACACAAGTACCATGACAGTGAATGTTATTATGTATCTCAACATTTCTGGTGGTGATTTGTGAATTCTGTATGAGCACATTTCTGCTCCTTGAAAAGCCAGGGGTTGTCTGTATTTGATCATTCAAAAATTTTGCATCGCCACAATTTTTGCTGAAGTATGTTTATTGTATTTTCACAAACAATTTCACATGATGTATTGATGACTTGGTTCGCGGTTGACTTTTTTGTCAAGTTGAAGTGAATACATATATTTATAGAATATAAATATAGAAATTAATTTTAAGAATTCGGAAATTTAAACCTTTCAAATTCTGATTAAAGTTAATTTAATTTTTAGTTACATCATTCCATCTTTGTGGACAGTGGATATTGTAGCCAAAAGCATAAATAGCTTGAAGTGTTTCTTATGACTGAAGAGTCCAATGCCAGATTTGCATGATGTATAGCAAGAGTTGCTAGTACACGTGTCTTAATTGGATAGGTTGGGAGTTACATGCTTCTTATGATCTCTTTTCTTTTCAAGTTATGGAAGTGAATTCCTCTCATATAAGGAAGCTAATATCTGTCAGAATTTAAAAGACACCATCAGAAGTTTAAATTGGAGATTAACTTTAGTCAGAAGTCATTTACCTCTCAAAAAAGCTTTCAGAAATCGTTTGTGCCTTGGGGCAATATGCTATTAATTTAGAGCTCAACCCCCATTCTCCCACCACCCCCTTCCAATTTCAAAGTACAGGTATCACAAGCCAAAAACATTTCAGTTTCATCTGACATTTAAACATATTTACAGTATCGTAATATAAAGTATTACGAGTTTTTAAAAGATCAGAATAATGTCTCAGCAATGCAGAAAAACGTGCGGAACAACTTTGTTCACCAAAAGCCAAACTCCTGTCAAAATGCTGAGAGGTCAGACTTCCTCATGCTCCAGATTGAAAACAAAATAATGTTGATTATAGACAGCGTTGGCCTCACCTTAAATTGTTTGCAAAAAAAGATAGATGCAAATCTGCAGTCATTTTATAAAACTTAAAGAGAAACTAGAGACAGAGGGACTGCAGATGCTGGAATCTGGAGACATTTTTTCGGAGAATTCAGTAGGCCAAGCAGCATATGTGGAATGGAAAGGAATTGTCAATACTTTGGAAAGAAACTGATGCAGAGCCTTTCTCCCAAATGATGCTGCTTGACCCACTGAGGTCCTCCAGCAGATTATTTTTTGCTCCAGAAAATATAACAGACAAAACATTCTCCATGATAATTCTAAACGCATGTGCCCTACAAGCATGGGCGGAAATCACGGGTGGGATGGATGGCACACGTCCCTCCCATGCTTTGATAGATAGGGGACAATCCCTGCTATGTTTTGTAATCCGGATTTTGAAATGTGGTGAAAATAAATCTATTAAAATCTCCACTTTAGTGGAGATTTTAGACAGTGGTGGTGTCACTGTTAAGCACTTGTTAAATTTCTCCATTAACATCGTTATAACACAATGTGTCACCATTTGTGTTTTGACCTTCAGGTATTACTGAAGGTATTCACAGAGAATTTCTTAAAGCTGTCTGATGCGGGTCCAATTACTATTTGAACCAGAAACATAGAAGCATAGAAAATAGATGCAGGAGGAGGCCATTCGGCCCTTCGAACCAGCACTGCCATTCATTGTGATCATGGCTGATCGTCCCCAATCAATAACCCGTGCCTGCCTTCTCTCCATATCCCTTGATTCCACTAGCCCCTAGACCTCTATCTAACTCTCTTAAATCCATCCAGTGATTTGGCCTCCACTGCCCTCTGTGGCAGAGAATTCCATAAATTCACAACTCTCTGGGTGAAAAAGTTCTTTCTCACCTCAGTCTTAAATGGCCTCCCCTTTATTCTAAGACTGTGGCCCCTGGTTCTGGACTCGCCCAACATTGGGAACATTTTCCCTGCATCCAGTGTGTCCAGTCCTTTTATAATTTTATATGTTTCTATAAGATTCCCCCTCAACCTTCTAAACTCCAGTGAATACAAGATTCAAGATTCAAGAGAGTTTATTGTCATGTCTCCCAGATAGGACAATGAAATTCTTGCTTTGCTTCAGCACAACAGAATATAGTAGGCATGAATACAGAACAGATCAGTGTGACCATGTACCATTATATAAATATATACACACATGAATAAATAAACAGATAAAGTGCAAATAAACAGATAATGGTCTATTAATGTTCAGAGTTTTGTTTGAGTTGAGTTTAATAGCCTGATGGGGAACAAGCTATTCCTGAACCTGGATGTTGCAGTCTTCAGGCTCCTGTACCTTCTACATGAAGGTAGCGGGGAGATGAGTGTGTGGCCAGGATGGTGTGGGTCCTTGATGATGCTGCCAGCCTTTTTGAGGCAGTGACTGCGATAGATCCCCTTGACGGTAGGGAGGTCTGAGTCGATGATTGACTGGGCAGTGTTTACTACTTTTTGTAGTCTTTTCCGCTCCTGGGCGTTCAAGTTGCCGAACCAAGCTCTCTAATGTGCACCTGTAGAAGTTAGAGAGAGTCCTCCTTGACAAACCGACTCTCCGTAATCTTCTCAGGAAGTAGAGGCGCTGATATGCTTTCTTTATAAGTGCATCAGTGTTCTCGGACCAGGAGAGATCTTCAGAGATGTTCACGCCCAGGAATTCAAAGTTTTTTAACCTTTCCACCATTGTCCCGTTGATATAAGCAGTATTGTGGGTCCCTATCCTACCCTATCCAAAGTCCACAATCAGTTCTTTGGTTTTGCTGGTATTGAGAGCCAGGTTGTTGTGCTGGCACCATTTGGTCAATCGGTCGATCTCACTTCTATACTCTGACTCATCACCATCGGTGATTCATCCCACAACAGTCCTTGGCCTCCTGCTTTGCCTGAGTGAAGTCACACGCTAACTGGAAGAACATCAGCTCATATTTTGTTTTGGTAGATTATAAACCTGCAGTATGAACATTGAATTCTCTAATTTAATGTAATATTTTTCCCAAAACTCTCTTTACCCTGCCCCCCTCCTCCCATTCCAGTGTGCATAATTTTCTACCACCACCATAATCACTGTGCTCCTTTCCACTCCGTACGCTCATCTCCCATCCCCAATTCCACTCCTCTTTTCCTTCCTTCCTGACTCCTTCCACCCACTTCCCTCTGGGTTTACATTTCACACCTCTCTAGTTTCTTTGTCTTTCATCCTTTTGTCTCCTTTCCACCTCTAACTTTTATCATTTATTCCACAAATCTGTCAATAACCTCCCCCCTCATCTGTGTCCACCTATCCTTTGCCAGGAATTTCCCAACCCGCACCTCTCTTTTCCAGCTTTCACCTCCCTGTTACATCAGTCTGAAGAAGGGTCCTGACTCAGAATGTTGTCTGTTTAAGAAGGAACTGCAGATGCTGGAAAATCGAAGGAAGACAAAAATGCTGGAGCAACTCAGCGGGTGAGGCAGCATCTCTGGAGCGAAGAAAATAGGCAACGTTTCGGGTTGAAACCCTTCTTCAGATTGATGTGTGGGCGGGAAGAAGAAAGGAAAAGGTGGAGCCAGTGGGCTTAGGGAGAGCTGAGAAGGGGAGGAGAAAGTAGGGACTACCTGAAATTAGAGAAGTCAATGTTCATACCGCTGGGGTGCAAACTGCCCAAGCAAAACATGAGGTGCAGCTCCTCCAATTTACAGTGGTCCTCACTCTGGCCATGGAGGAGGCCCAGGACAGAAAGGTCGGATTCGGAATGGAAGGGGGAGTTAAAGTGCTGAGCCACCGGGAGGTCAGATTGATTATTGCGAACTGAGTGGAGGCGTTCGGCGAAGCGATTGCCAAGCCTACGTTTGTTCTCACCGATGTAGCCCTTCGAGCCAGCACCGCCATTCATTGTGATCATGGCTGATTGTCCCCAATCAATAACCCATGCCTGCCTTCTCCCCATATCCCTTGATTCCACTAACCACTAGAGCTCTATCTAACTCTCTCTTAAATCCATCCAGTGATTTGGCCTCCACTGCCCTCTGTAGCAGGGAATTCCACAAATTCACAACTCTCTGGGTGAATGTTTTTTCTCACCTCACTCTTAAATGGTCTCCGCTTTATTCTAAGAATGTGGCCCCTGGTTTTGGACTCGCCCAATATTGGGAACATTTTTCCTGCATCTAGCTTGTCCAGTCCTTTTATAATTTTATATGTTTCTATAAAAACCCCCTCATCCTTCTAAACTGCAGTGAATACAAGCCTAGTCTTTTCAATCCTCATATGACAGTCCCGCCATCCCAGGGATCAATCTCGTGAACCTATGCTGCACTGCCTCAAACACAAGGATGTCCTTCCTCAAATTAGGAGACCAAAACTGTACACAATACTCCAGATGTGGTCTTACCAGAGCCCTATACAACTGCAGAAGAACCTCTTTACTGCTATACTGAAATCCTCTTGTTATGAAGACCAACATTACATTAGCTTTCTTCACTGCCTGCTGTACCTGCACGCCAACTTTCAGTGACTTGTGTATAAGGACACACAGGTCTCTCTGTACCTCTCCCTTACCCAACCTAACCCCATTGAGATAATAATCTGCCCCCTTGTTTTTGCCGCCAAAGTTTTGTTTTCTCCCAACAGTTTGTTTTTCTGCTCAGAGTCCATAATATGGTGTCACAGCATTACAGTATTAAGGTTACAGAGAAAGAGTAGATTTAAAAAAAAACTTAATACCCTCAGTTTATGAGAGGATTGTTCAGTAGTCTGATAACGGGGGGGGGGGGGGGGGGGGGGGGGGGGGGGGGGGAAGAGGCTCATTCTGAACATGGTGATATGTGGTTTCAAGCTTTTGTATTTACTGCCTGATGGGAGAGGTGAGAAGAGGGAGTGTAAATGGTCCTTGATTATGTAGGAATGTTTAAGAAAGGACTGCAAATGCTGGAAAAATCGAAGGTAGACAAAAATGCTGGAGAATGTGGGTGAGGCAGCATCTATGGAGTGAAGGAATAGGTGAAGTTGTCGGTCGAGACCCTTCTTCAGACTGAAGAATTTCAAACAATGACAAGACTGAAGAAGGGTCTCGACCCGAAATGTCACCTATTCCTTCGCTTCATTAGATGCTGCCTCACCCGCTGAGTTTCTCCAGCATTTTAGTCTACCTTTATTATGTGGGCTTCATTTCCAAGGCAGCATGAAATGTAGATGGAGTCAATGGAGGGGAGGTTGGTTTGTGTGAAGGACTGGGCTGTTTCACAACTTTCTGCAATTCCTTGCAGTTTTGTGCAGAGCGAAAGTAAATGCATCCCGATAGGACACTTTCGACTGTGCAACTGTAGACATTTATCGAGTCATTAGTTGCATGCCAAATGTCCTTAATCTTTCGAAGAAGTATAGGCGTGGTGTGCTTTCTTGGCTCTAGCTTCAGTGTTGTTGGCCCAGGCCAAATCCTAAATATTTATGTCTGGGAACTTGAAGTTCTTGATCTCTACTTCGGCACCACTGATGTTGACTGGTACATGTTTACCACCTCATTTCTTGAAGTCACTAACTATCTCCTTTGTCTTGCTGACATTAGGGGAGAGATTGTTATTGTAACACCATGCTACTAAGCTCTATATTTCTTTCCTGTACTCCATCTTGCCATTGTTTGAAATTCAGGCCACAATGGTAGTACCATCTGCAAACTTGTAAATATAGTTGGAGCAGAATTTGCGTGGGCAGTCGTGAGTGTATAGGGGGTATAGTAAGAGGCTAAGAATACATCCTTGCAGGGGGCGGAAATCTCTATCAAACCATGGGGGAGACACAATTTCTTGGTGGCTGCGTGCGCACGCGCACGCGCACACACGAAAGGCTTCGGAGGCTTCAGCCGTGGGCCCTGTGGACAGTAACATTGGGAGCTGACCTGGTTGGTGACCGACTCCAAACTCCAGCAACAGCAGCTTCGTCCGCAGCGAATTGTGGGGCTTGAATCGGCCCGTTTGCGGGGCCTTTCATCGCCAGGCGCGGCTTAAAATCGGCCGACAGGAGCTTCAACATAGGGAGCCTCAATCGCCTCGACGTAGCAGTTTGACTGCCTGACCGCGGTGCGATGGAAGTTTCTGCGTCCCATTTTAAGCCGCACCAGGCGATGAAAGGCCCCGAGAACAGGCCGATTCAGCCCTTAGAAAACATCTGATACCCGCTTGAATCTTTCAAAAGCTACAATGTGATAAATAACACTCAAACAAACAAAACTGAAGCAAATAAAGGCAAACAGAAGAACCAACCTTGGAGGGGGGGAGAGAGAGAGAGAGATGGGAAAAACATACAAAATAACATGGGTGGCCGTGAATGAGGGACTTACCTGCAAGCCAGCCAGGAGACCCGTTCAACCGGAGCCCTTAATGACCTGACCCGTTTAAATCCGATACCCGATTAAATATTTCCCATCCACCAATACATTCAATTAGTTGCGACTCATTAGGGGATCTTATTGAAACGTGTAAAATTGTTAAGGACTTGGACACACTTGTTGGCAGGAAACATGTTCCCGATGTTGGGGGAGTCCAAAACCAGGGGACACAGTTTAAGAATAAGGAGCGGGAATAAAATTCAGAAAGTTGTGACCACTGCCCAGTCCATCATCAGCTCTGACCTCCCCACCATTGAAGGGATCTGTCGTAGTCGCTGCCTCAAAAAGGCTGCCAACATCATCAAAGACCCACACCATCCTGGCCACACACTCATCTCTCCGTTGCCATCGTGAAGAAGGTACAGGAGCTTGAAATCTGCAACACCCAGGTTCAGGACAGCTTTTTCCCCACAGCTATCAGGCTATTAAACGCAACATCAAACAAGCTTTGAACAATAACAGTCTATTATTACTATTGCACTTTATCTGTTTATTTATTGTGTGTATATATATATATATATATATATATATATATATGGTCTATGGTATATAGACATACTGAACTTTTATCTCCCATTCTGTATTATGTTTACATATCCTGTTGTTCTGCAGCAAGCAAGAATTTCATTGTCCTATCTGGGACACATGACAATAAAAATCTCTTGACTTGACTCTTGACTATCTACATATCACTTGTCAGGCTTTGCCTCACCCCCATCTTTCTTTTCCAGTTTTTTTTCTACCACCCCTTGATGAATCTGAGGAAGGGTCTCAACTAGAAATGTTGCCTATCCCTTTTCCTTCCACAGATACTGCCTGACCCACTGAGCTACTCCAATGGCTTGTCATTTGTTCAGGATTCCAGCATCTACAGTTTTTTGTGCCTCCATATTCTACACTGGCATTTTTCTTTTTGCACTACCTTTAGTACTTATTTGTACTCATGTATAGAATGATTTAACTAGATGGTGAAAAACATTTGTTTGTGTGCTATGTCTCAGTACATGTGACAATAATAAATCAATAATGTATTTTGCTTTATTCTGTGAGGGCCCTGGCATATCAGATACAAAACCATCGTCCTGATATTTCTAGTGCTATCTGGTCAACACAAAAGAGGCACTTGAATGCTTTGAGCAACTTCCCCGGGTATATAAATTATTTAA
Source organism: Leucoraja erinaceus (assembly GCF_028641065.1). Lineage (NCBI taxonomy): Eukaryota > Metazoa > Chordata > Chondrichthyes > Rajiformes > Rajidae > Leucoraja > Leucoraja erinaceus. The sequence goes on along the minus strand of NC_073391.1, from coordinate 25,644,859 downwards.
AAATCTTTCAACTCAATAAGCAGATACAGGAACCAATGATTTAATATTAGAAGTTCATGCTCATATTAAGAAGAAATGCTTACTTAAATAGCAGCAAGAAAGCAGCCAAGCAAAAAGAAAAGGAACAACAGCTGATGACAGTGCCTGGATGATTTGGCTAACAAACGTAGATATATTTCATGACAAAAGCCAAAATAAACTTTGCCTCTGTCCAATAAAACCTTTGTCTTATCTTATTTACAAATTCTGAAATTTTGGGTTGGGTCCAATTAATAAAGGCTCCCTAAATGTTTCCTTTGCCATATTTCATTAAAACGGATTCCTTAACCAAACTTTTAATCACCCTTTCCTAATACTGCCTCCTAAGTCTCACTGTTAACTTCTGGCTGATTCGATTCCTGCAAAACCTTTTTGAGACTTTCCAACTGTAAAGTAACAATATAAATCCAAGGTGCTGTTGTGCACTCCCTCCAAAGAACTGTATCTTCAGAGCAGCACACTAATAAGCTTCACCAGTTTAACAATAGAATCTTCTGTTAAACAGTATCAACATTGATCTCATTTTGTTTTACATTCATCAGCCTTCTTTCAAAATGTTTGCACAACAGTCTCATCAAAGTAAGGCTAAGGTTCATTAAAATTTACTTTAAAATAACAAAGTTAGTTAATGCGTCAAAAGAATGTTCACCAAACTGTAATTAGATGTGTTAGCATCTAAATCCACAACTTGTAATTGTTTACCAGAAGTAATATCTTTACCAATGATAGCACAATAAACAAATTATGCATCTTAAAAGTAATTACTTAATCAACGACCCTTCACAAAAACCTTTATAATCTAAGTTTGAAACACAGCGCTGCCAGGAGAGTTGAGGTAAGTTTAAAGAAGGATAGAGAGGTTCAGAAGCAGTGCCCTTTAAGAAAAACACTCCAGAATTTAGGGCCAGCTGAAGGCAGGCTGCACATAGTGAAGCAATTAAAAGAACAGATGATCAAGAGACAAAAAGTGGAGGATCACAGATAGTATAGAATTTTGTAGAGATAGGAGAAATTAAAGAGGTTGAAAGGGCAAGGCTACGGAAGAATTTAACAACAATAAGCCTTTTAAATTAAAAATGTTATTTGATATGAAGATGTAGAAATCATTTGGGGAGAGCAATGATAGGCCAATGGGACTGTTTGCAAGTTGGAACATAGCTGCATACCGTACGTTTTACAGATGCTCAGTAAGTGAATAACATAAACATAATGAGTTTGTGTGTAATTCTTTCCTATCTGCAACATGCAGTGTAATTGAAATCAAACATATGGAAGGAAGGATGTCCACAGTAACATAATCACCAATTAAATAATGCCTGCAAAACAGAATGTAACCATAATTATTATAACTGGAAAAAGTAATGGACACTTTCATGTTGATCATGTTAATCAGAGAGTTATGGAAAAAGATAAATTAGGAATGTGACAAATATATTGATGTAAAGTTGAATATAAGATTGAGAAGATGAACTAATATAAGAGGTAATTGATCTTCAAATAATAGATTTGAATTAAAAGTGCAAGTGTTCTGGTCAATCTGAGTACCCAGTACAGAATGCAAATTTCTTCAGTTTATTAGCATTGTCTAAGTTCCATAAAATTTTGCATTTGGTGTAACTGGTGGGTGGGCCAGTGTAGTCAATGGAAATTAGTTTCATCAATTTGTTAGAATATTTGTTTTAAAATGTAACATAAATATCAGATTAGATTATGTAAAACTGTGTACTTCTACAGCTTGGTTCTTGGTCCTCCAAAATATTCCAAATGGAATTTAAACTGAAGGTGGTGAAGCTCAAGAAAAATGTAAAAAATTATTGTTTTGGACGTAACCGTCTTTTTTTAAACAAAAACGTTTAGGACTTTGAAGTAATATTGCACAATAAAGAAGTAAAAACCTGTATTTAAACAGAATGTTTAGTGATGCCTTTATAGCTAGTAATAATATTTTGAAATATAGTCACAATTGTAATGAATGAAACACAGAAGTTAGTTTGCACACAGCAAAGTTTGCATAAGCAGCAAAGTGACAACAACAGATAAGCTGTTTTAGTGGTATTGAGAATAAATATTTGACAGAACATAAGGGATAGCTTTCCTGCTCATCAGAAGTATAGGTTATAGGGGAACAAATGGATCAGAGTTTAGTGTCCAATTTAAAAGATTGCATTTCTGTGAATTAAGTACTCACAGTATCAGCCACAGACATTTGGCCAGATTGCTGTACTTCTATCTCCTGACCTGCAACAAATCCTTTAGATATATAAGCGAGAGTCCTCCCAGAAATGGACTGTGACATTTTCGTGTAAAGAGTTAACATTTTTGTTTCTATAATAATTCTCTTGATATTGCTACCAGTAATATATCAAATGTCAAATGATAGTTACTCTATTTTCACTAACCGTTTTCCCTGCAAGCATTGAAGTAAGCTGAAGTAAGGCGCTCTTGTGGCTGCATCAGTTATTCCAGTTTCTGATCCGGAATTCACAGTAAGTTGGGAACTGTAAACTCCATCTGTAAGACACCACTGTATGATATATTGTTTGAAAATCTGCAAACTTCTTTACCAAGGGAACCCTATCCATTTTTAGATAAAACATCAATAGGATACTCGGCTGAAATAGAATATGATTTCACTGAGAACTAATATACAATATACTGATATCAAAAGATTCCAGTATGATGGTTAAGGTGGCCTCTTTAAGTTGAAATACAAATATAACGCGTTCTCTGCTAAATTCCATTTTAAAGAAGTAGAATGGACAAGGAAGAACCACATGCAAAATCAGTAGGGGTCTGAATACCATATAAGTAGCCCGGTCACACATTAATGAAGCCGCACATCATTTTGGTGTCAAACAATTGAATATATATTACTTATACTACCAAAGACCTGAGTTACTCCTGCATTTTGTGTCTTTCCAAACAAGACCAACTGTCAAGAAATAAACAACGACAGAGGGTATAAAGTTTAATTAACAACCAACCTGATCTCCCGGTGGCTCAGCACTTCAACTAACCCTCCCATTCCGAATCAGACCTTTCTGTCCTGGGCCTCCTCCATGGCCAGAGTGAGGCCCACCGTAAATTGGAGAACCAGCACCTCATATTTCGTTTGGGAATGAACATGCGGAATGAACATGGACTTCTCCAATTTTAGGTAGTCCCTGCTTTCTCCTTCTTTCCCCTCCCCTTCCCAGCTCTCCCACAGCCCACTGTCTCCACCTCTTCCTTTCTTCTTCCCGCACCCCCCCTCCCCCCACACCAGTCTGAAGAAGGGTCTCGACCTGAAACGTTGCCTACTTCCTTCGCTCCGTAGATGCTGCCTTACTAGCTGAGTTTTTCCAGCATTTTTGACTACCCTTAACTTTACTATTCATTACTTTTCAGTTGGCACTGGAAGTTTATAGGGGGCTTTTGAAATATTTTGGGAGCTTTTCTGGAACATCATCAAAACTATCAATGTTTATTGTGAAAATCCACTGAGGTCTTCAAAGAACAAGTGCTGGCCTTAGCTCAATGGAAATATTGTTGAAGTCACAGCAACAAGATTATGGCATCATACTAAGGGGTTGCGAGAGGAATACGAGGAGGAAATAAGAACAAACAGAACAGCAGCAGCTGTGATGGGAGAGCACTTTGTCACTAGGGATAAAGGAAATTCATTTTCCTCTGGACTTCCTCTCCCAGGATCTGCAGTGCCACACACAAGAATCTCAGTGCAACCTCCACTGGATCCTAAACCTTCTTGAAAGATGTTAATTCTCTGCCAGTTCACTACAAACCTTCTGTGGAAATGGTTGTCTGGAGTTTATATATTCTCTGCCAAGAAAATTATGTCTAATTAACACGTAGAATCATTGGACCATACAGCACATTAATAAGTCTACCTTGTCCATGGCAACTATGATAATAATAATAATGCATTTTATTTATGGGCGCCTTTCAGAGCACTCAAGGTCACCTTTCAGATTAAAACAAGCAAATTACAAATTTCTAAATACAATAAAACAAAAACAGCATATAGAGAGAGCAGCGGCAACTAATCACACCAGCGTTCACTCTCACTTTCGGCAGCCATTTTAAAAGTAACAGATAACTCAAAAACACATTTTAACATGGACATCCACCACTGTGACTCCTACACATTCTTCACTGTGATGGAAGGCAAAATAGAGTTCAAGTCCTTCCTTTTGTTCTTCCTCGATCGTGCGTCTCGAGCCCCCATTGACGGGACGATCTTGACTCCCATCGAGGCGTTCAGCTACTGCATCGGGAATGTCAGCTCCCCCGCGCCGAGCGATCGAACCTCGTGTCGGGGCTAGTTGAACCTTCCGCGGCGTTGGAGCTCCCGACGTGGCCTCTCCCGAGACTGCGAGCCCTTGATGGTAAGTCCATGATGGTCACGGTGGAAGCAATCTCAGGCAAGGGATCCGCTCCAATGTTAAGTCCACGCCCCGCAGTGGGGCTCACGACAGTCCGAGGAGGCCTCTAGCTCCAGCGATGGTAGGCCGCAGATCCCGGAGAATGTGGTCCGAAACTTGATCACATCTCCGGGAAGGTAAGAACTTGAAAACAAGTTTCCCCTGATCCCCTCCCCCCACATAAAACAAACCGAAGAACATTAAAACCAGCTTTAACAAACTAAAAATAACAAAAAACAAAGAAAAAACAAACAGACTGCCAGCAGGGCTGCCATCACCCTCCTCTAAGCGATCTACGCTAATCCAATTTGCCTGCATTATAACTGAATACCTCTACTCCTTTCCGATGCAAGCACTCACTTAAACGCTAGTATCTACCTCCTCGGCCTTGTTCCAAATAGCCCCCACTCCTTGATTACTCCTCGTATCTCTTTTAAATTTCTCCCTTCTCCCCTTAAACTTTGGTCCTCTAGTATCAGATTCAACATCCTCGAAAAAAACAATCTGACGGTCTATCCTATCTATGCCACTCATAATTTATAATCCTTAACTGAATCTGGTCATCCCCCAGCCTCCTACATTCCAGTGAGATAAATCTAGCCTCTGTTCATAAGTCATAGGAGCAGAATTAGGCCATTTGGCCCATCAAGTCTACTACACCATTCAATTATGGATGATCTTACCGTTCCCTCTCAACCCCTTTCTCCTGGTTTATCCCTGTAACCTTTGACACCCTTACTAATCAAGAACCTATCAATCTCTGCTTTAAAAATACCCAAAGACGGCCTCTACAGCCATCTAGGGCAATGAATTACACAGATTCACCACCCTCTGACTAAAGAAATTCCTCCTCACCTCCTTTCTAAAGCCACGTCCTTTTATTCTGAGGCTGTGCCCTCTGGTCCTGCACTCTTCCACTAGTGGAAGCATCCTCTCCACATCCACTCTATCCAGGCCTTTCTTTATTTGTTAGGTTTAAATGAGATTCCCCTCGTCCCTCTAAACTCCAGTGAGTATAGGTGCAGAGCTGTTAAACACTCATCATACGTTAACCCAATCTTCCCTGTAATCACTCTCGTAAACCTGGACCTTCTCCAATACACATTGTTCAAATCTCTCTTTGCAACAACAGCCTTCTTTTTCTAAGCAATATCCGGGTGAACCACTTCTTTATTCTTTCTATTGTTACAACATGCTCCTGTAATCTGGCAACTAGATCAGTATACAGTACTTCAAGTACAGTCCAACCAAATTGAATGCTGAAGCTCCAGATCTCTACTTGGGTTTATTTAGATTTATCTTACTCACACCTATTTCATCCTATAGCTGTGCCATGTTCAAATTAATAAAGAGAAAAATAAATCATTATATACATAGCATTAGATGTGGAATTTTAAATTCTGTTTCTTCTTACCATACAATTCATCCCTGATGAGTTTCAATACACTGGTGTAGATCCCCAATTCTGGCAAGATATCTTCTAATACTTGAAAAACCATTTTCATTCTATCCTCTGTTGGCTTTTTGAAGAACAGTTCCTTTTTGTCTTCAATCAGACGGACAAGATACTGATTCGCTACACAAATAATTTAAAGAAAGTAATGAATAACCCAGGTTTGATTTTTGTTGTTAACTGATTCACAGAAAGACACTGTCCCTAAGGGTTTGATAGAATGATGCTTTATGCCAAGATGATGTCCACTAGATGGTAATAATATGATAACTAATTTATAAGCTACATCAATCAGCCATGGCTCATTTCACAGCATAAATAACAATAACTGTGTGCAAACTGGAGCTACAAATTATGCAAATATATATCCTGACACTACATTCTATGTAGAAGTGTGGGCTAATAATGTTTGTAATCATAAAAAATACTAATTAATGATTTATAGGGCAAGGTAATTTAAATGCACTTTGTGAAGTGTTACCAATTTCTGACTTCCTTTTCTTAATCCTATGACACGTTCTGGGTGGTCATTAAAAACATGGGATGCCATGAGTTTACTTTTCTCTTGTCACATTCCCCTGTAAATTCTAGTCTTGAAGTAATTTTATGGTTAAAAAGTGAGAGTTCTCAGTTGGTTCAGGTGGAGACCCGAGAGAGAGGGCAGCCAAAGCATGAAGACTAAGTGGAAGATTTATCTAACAGGCTCTCAATCCAGTATTGAATTGGAAAACCTTATTTGGAGCGAACAACAATGGCCACTGGTGGGACAATCATGGGAAAATGGCATCATTTTGTGGTCCTGACACAAAAATGGAAATCAATTTAGGGGCACGGGGGTGAGTCATATCTGCAAAAAAATTGTCAAATTTCCTATTGATGCAAAGCAATATAAAAGTCTTGTGTTTCACTCCACAACATAAATTGATTTTCAATCACAAAAAAGAAAAGCTTAATGGGCCTGTCCCACTTAGGCGACAGGCGACTTTTTAAACAACTCCAGGAGACTATGCAGTCACAACATGGTCGCCACATGTTCGCGGGAGGTTGCCGGGGAGTCGCCTTCATGGTTGTGAGGGGTTCTCGCATTCTGGGAACTAGTCATTATGGTCGCCGCAAATTTTTCAACGTTGAAAAATTAGCGGTGACTAGAATTAAGTCGCCATGGAGAGTGGTAAGAATTCACGTGCCGTAGGTGGGTCGCCAGGAGGTCCTAGTGGGTTGCCAGGAGGTTGAAGGTTCTCTTAGGTTCTCATAGGTTGTAGCTGGTGCTAGTTTCATTGGATCATTGGAGGAAAAAAATGTAAGCAGTAGCTTTCAGAACCAAGGATAACCGACCGGTAATGTTAAAATCTGCCGAGCTTCACAGCCGTGTATCTCTGACTTCTTAAAAGTTGTCTCCACTCCTTCTCTCCCCTCCCCCTCCCTCTTTTAAAGGACTTACCATACACTGTGCTTTTTAGCTTCTTAATTACAGCGCCTACCTTCCTGTTCAGCGCAGTGTGTGTCTGTATCACATTGGCTTTGCACCATGTGAATTTCACTCAGACAGTGCTCCCCCTGCTTGCCCTGTTGCCCGCCTGCATAACGGGCTGGTGAAGGAAGCGATGTGTATGTGTGTGTATTCCACTCTGAAAGTTGCCATTCCAGTTGCCGTTTTTTCAGGCAACTGCCGGCAAGTTGACAGTCACCAGCAGTCGCCTGAAAAATCACCTAAGTGGGACAGGCTCATTAAACTTCTTTAAAATAATTAGATTTCTCGAAATCAACGAACAACATTCCTTTCTATTCTCATGTTTGAATGTTTGATGGAATGGGACACTTTTCCCTCTAACAAACATAATAGTATTATGTACAGTATGCCTTCAGTTTAACTGATTATCACTAAAATCTGTATTTTGAAGATTGCCTATGATCATTTTATGATTTTCCTTACCTGGTGAGACTGCCCCAAGTATATCACTAGAATCTGATGATTTATGATTTTGAGGTTTTGTCCTTAATGCCATAGTGAGTAAAGGAGCAGGCACTTGATTGTGAGGGTGTTATAACTATAAACTTGAAACACACATAAAAAAAGACAAGTTATAGTGCAACTTCACGAGGATTTTAAGGCACAAGAAATCGTTTCCATGTTAATGTTAGCAACAGACAAGGGCAGAACTAGAGACTATTGTATACTTTTTACCTCAACTATCATTTAATAATAAAACATATTACTACGTAATATGGTTATACCCATTGTGAAACCACCTGAAAAAATGATCTTTGATCCTAAATAGCCAATGCCCATTCTGCAATATTATTAAATGTTCTTTGCTAATTGGCCCACATTTTAGTATTATCTGCAAATTTCGAAATTTAGTCTAAATATCAAAGTCTAAAATGGTAAGATTACAAATAACAGACAATTTCAAGTTTGCACAAATTATGTCTAAAAGTCACGTCATGTAGAAATAATAAAGTTCATAGGAGTTATACAACTTTATTTTAGAATTGATTATTTTGAACCATCCTGTTCCCCTAGGTGAATATAAAAGAAGCCAGCTTGAGAGTTCTAACGAACATCTACCCCCCCCCCCCCCCCCCACCCCCCTCCCACCCGTTACCCTCACTGTAGAAATTATCTGACTAAAATCTTACTTTCAACATCTTATTAAATACAAATAATAATGTTATTCTTACAAGATAATAGGTGTAACACCGTGAAAAGTATGTCTTCACCTATAAAACACTTTGGTACATTTCACAGTTGTGAAAGATGCTACAAAAAAGAGGAATTTTCTATCTTTTTATACCAAATATTCAATGAAAAATGTACAACTATAAAAATGTGTCATGTCTGTCATGTGTCATTAAAACTAAAACCATCTATTCATAAAGCTATTATTTTTTACAATAACCTTGCAACATTGAGCTGTTCTGTTGAATGAAACCATAGACAGCACGTTCGAATTAGTTTGAATGTTAAATGATAGTTCCACATTTACAGTTGAGAGGGGACATTTTGTGGAGACAAAAAGGTAGGCACGACCACATCTTAGATATGATCATTGTATATCTATTTATAGCTGGACCAATATTTACTAGGTCACTACTCTTCTCTGCATGCTAGCAATAACATTTGTCATCACAAAGAAGGTTTGAATGTAATCACAATTTTTTTTAAATTGATCTTTCCACAGCTTTTTCCAGAGGTACAGTTATCCTTATGGATAACCTTTTTTAAATGTTCATGTCGCTGCATCCTTCCAAGCTGATATCTGTCATGAATACTAAATGTCAGTTTGTTTTCAATCTATTGTTTGCAAAGGAGAACATTTCATCATCTTTCCCATAGAAAGCCTTCATCAGTTTGACAAACTACTGGATTTTTCTGAAGCAGCAAACCAAAGAGCAACAAAGGTAGTCCGAAGCAAAGTGCTTCTCATAACTGCATCCTGAATTTCGCTTACAAAATCAAAGTACATCATGCTGCCACTTTTGCACAAATGCTTTACTGGGATTTCTTTTACTTTAATTTTGTTTGCAGTTCCTTTCCATTGTACCTGCTTCATGTTGTATCAAAAGCTGAAAAATATTTAAAATACCCATGAAGACTAAAACGATTTATTTCCCCTTTCTATGTCATACATTTTAATATTCTAGTTACCGTACAGAGTTTCTACACCCTCTTAAGTCCAGCTGCAAATATACGTCCAAAGCTATGATGGGAGCCTCTGCTAATTACTGAAGTAAATTTGACACTGCAAATTTTCGTTTAAATCAGTGCAATGCTTCTAAATATTTCTACACCATTTTGAGCACAACTGCTAATGCGACTACTACATGAAGCCGATCATTGTTTCTGACTTTTATTCCTTTGAACGAAACTAGAGATAGTGCATGAATTATTTTCATCAATGTTCCCACTAAAAGGAAGTCATTTAAATCAAACTCTCCAGGTTAAATAGTTTCAACCACAATAATCATTTATAGTGATCCTCTAATATTGCTTGCTTAATTTCTCTCTTAAATCCTCAAACTGTGATCATAGCATCAAGTTTTTTTCAGATATACTTTTTCAAATACTTTTTGGTCACCTAGATTATACTGTTACATCTACTGCCTCTCCACCACCCTCAGCTTAGTTGTCCCTCCTAAATCCATACCAGCTTTCATTAAAAAGAACATTTCTGAACAAAATCTCAAAAGTCAAAAGCACATCACCTATCTTCCTTAGGTACTGTCCTTGCTTTCAAGGAGCTAAAAAAAAGATATCTGCCAAAGCTCCCGCTTTCTGTTGTTCAAGAATTCCCAAATGTACGCAGTCAGGCCTCCAGTTCCTTAATAACACTTCCTCTACAAATATCTATCTTCACTAAACACTCCCTGCTCTCCCAGTCATCTTATTTATGGGATCAGGAAACCTCTCTTGCGAAAAGTGAAGTGAAGAACCCATTTAAAAATGCATCCATGCCCTGATCCTCTACAACTAATCTGCCAGTCTTATCCCTTAGAGTCCCGAAGTGTTCTCTAATCCTCAGCCTTCTGTGAATATAACTGAAAACTTCTTATTCCCCTTTATAAATCACTGCAATTTTCCTTTCTAATTTCTTATTTTCTTTCCTTATTTCTCTTTCAGTAATCGTTAGGTGCTGTTTATGTTCCAGCCTTTTTTTCCACTTCCTGGTACTTGCATTGTTGAAAGCGCATTTGCCTATTTCTTTATGCGACTCTTTATCTCCCAATTCAGCCACTTCAGCAAAGATCTGACTATTATTCTCCAGCTTTACAGTAGCACAAATTTTGTTTGAATCTACCTGATGTTATTTAAAGCACCATTCCACTTTACTTGTTTTTACCTTTTATGTCTATGTTCTGTTTAAAGCTATTGTATGCAATGCAGGCTGTCCTTATCATTCAAACACTGAATGCTCGACTCCCAATTATTATGATTTTCAGAAATACTTATTATTGATACTTGCCTGTTATAGTTGAGCGACTCACTATGGTTTTCAGACAAAGCTTTTAAAAAAGGAAAAATTGATGCATTCAACTTTATCTGAGTTATTGCTGAAATAGTTGCAATTATATTATGCTTTTTAGGATCCCTGGTCATTTCAAAGTATGTTGCTGCTGAGCTGCCATTGCAGTCGATATTGTCCCTGTCTGCAGTTAATGCTCAGTATGAAGCTGATGGCACCTGCAGTAAAGATAAAATGGTTTTAAAATGATTTTATTATTACTTTCATTCACACACAATGGCTCAGATTTTTGTGGCAGTATTAACAAAGGAACTACTGCTGTTGAGAGCTTGACTACCAGATCTGAACCGAATGGGACTTGAATATATGTGTCGGATTCAGCGTGGGTCAGGTATTAAAAGAATTAAATGTCCTCAGGTTAGCATTGGATGGAACTTTTCAGCAAATACACTAGTCATGTGGGGTGAAGTAGGCAGGCGAATGTAAGTAGCCATGGAAAAGAATTCAACAATGTGCACCACATTTGAATCAAGCTGGTTCTAAAAAAAATATTATGTTGTTTAAGAAGGAACTGCAGATGCTGGAAAATCGAAGGTACACAAAAATGCTGGAGAAACTCAGCGGGTGCAGCAGCAGCATCTATGGTACACAAAAAAGGAGTCTGAAGAAGGGTTTTGGCCCGAAACATTGCCTATTTCCCTCGCTCCATAGATGCTGCTGCACCTGCTGAGTTTCTCCAGCATTTTTGTGTACCTTCTAAAAAAATATTATGTCTCTGGTAGGTTCCAATTAGCTAAGGCAGAGAAGTGTTTGGGTCTGGTTTAATTATGTACTGTGGCAAGCCATTCCTAATGTTACATACAACTTCATTAGATTGTGATTGTGAAATAATGCAGAGGAGGTTTGCCAGAATGATGCCTGGGTTGGGAAGGTATAAGGTACAATGAGAGATGGATAGACTTGGATTGTTTCCTCTGGAATGCTGGACATTGCAGGGAGACCTGATAAATGTAAAGAAAATTTTCAGAGACACAGATAGGGTAAACTTTAGGTTAAATATCGAGAGCATAGCTTTAAAGTGAGAGGGGAAAAGTTTAAAGGAGATGTGCGCGGTAAGTCTTTTCCAGAGGATGGTGAGCGCCTGGAATGCGCTGACAGGAGTGGTGGTTGGGAAGATACAATAGTGGTGTTTAAAAGACTTTTAGATAAGCACATGGGTATGCACGAAAATGGTAGGATATGAATGACGTGTGGACAGATAAGAGATGGTCTTGGCATCATGCTCAGCACAGACATTGTGGGCTGAAGGGCCTGTTCTTGTGCTGTACTTGTTTCACCTGACTTGCTGTCTATGGGAAGGGAAAGTTATAAGAATCATTGCCATATTGTTTTACAAATTCCTGCTTGGAACTGCCAACATTTACCACTTTGCGCAAAGATTCAGGATTGCTCTGTGGGACAAACAAGTCCCGATGTTCTGCACAATTGATCACCATTGCTAATCTACTCACATTCTGCTAACATATCAATGGAGCATGAACCTCTGCAATTTTGGACATATTTACTGACCTGGTGCAGATTCAGCAACTGCATTTGTCAGAGAGAAACAGCTGTGAGGGAGATAGGCAAGTTATAACAAATTTACATCTTTTGATTTAAATAAAGATAAATCAAAGATTCATGTTTTGATTTTATTTGCTCTATTCTTTACTTTTGTTTCTTTACATGATCTTAAATATTTTAATAAACTTAAAAAAAAGCATACTGAATTACAAATGTTTCTTGAAAGTATATAAGCGTGAATGTCAAAAATGTTTCAGCCTGTGTGTGACTTTACTGGCTGTGAATGCATTTTTGTGGGTTTACATTAACAATGCCCTGTGTTGTGCAGAGCTTTGTCAATAGGATTACAGCCAGCTTCATTCTGGTGACTCTATGTAGCAAATAGTTTTGTAGATACATTGGACCAATATATTTTTGCATTATGGAATGAATACTGCAAAGGACCCTCGAATTGTGCCAAGGCATCTTTTCTTACCATTTGAACAGATACCTCATCTAAATACATGGATGGGAGATCCAAAAACAAATGGTGCCATGCTATCAACAATTAAGTCAACCTGGAATATAATAATTTTGTAAATATTTTCAGCCATCTATTTCACAACATTTTTTTCCTGGCATAGGACTCCCCTAAATGATACCAGTAGGACAGTTACTCATGGAGAATTCAGTGCTCTGATAAATGACAGTTCTTATTTACTCACAGAACAACTATGCTTCACTAACCCATTTTCCCCTGAAACAGTGGCAACAGAAAAACTGCATTTCTTCTCATTGAGATTTCTACAAGCTCACATGTATGCCTTGACTGCTTTGTCCGTGGAGGTCAGAGCCACAGTCATTCACAGTTTCCTAGCTCGAGACCATTCCAGGTTGCTGTTTCTGATATCAGCTACATTTCACTGCTCGTGGCTCTGTTTATTTAGAAGGCCCCCCAAATTCCATTAATCTCATATCCTTTTCATTCACCACACAGAAGCAGGCAAAGTGGATATGGACATTTGCCAACATTACAATCTTTCCTAAAAAGGCATTCGGAAATTGTACTCAGTCTTGCAGATCTCCCTGACAACATTCTGCCAGTACTTGACTGCAATATCCTGAAGGGTCTCTAAGATCCCACATTATGCCTTCTGTAGAAGCTGATCCTCAATGGCAAGGTCTCTCTGAGCTTGCAGGAGTCCCCTCCCATCACTACAGCAACCACTCATTCAGCAACAACATTCTGGATGGGGCAGAAGTCAGCTGCTTTTCCACCATTCTGACCCAACATAAACCGCAATTCTTCTTCCCCCAAGTTTCTTGTGACATAGGAAGAAACCGTTCGACCCATCAAGTGCTGGACAGAATAATCCAATCAATCCCATTCTCCAACTTATTTCCCTGTAACTTTTAGGGGGGGGGGGGCAAAGCCTGGCAGGTGATACAGAGGGGGGGGGTTGTGTGAGAAGGAACTACAGACCTCTCCCTGGACAAGTCCGTGGTCCCTGCCTGCTTCAAAAAATCCATCATTGTACCGGTACCAAAAAATGCCTCCCCAGCCTGCCTGAATGACTACCGTCCAGTGGCCCTTACCTCGGTAGTCATGAAATGCTTTGAGAGGCTGGTGAAGAATCACATCTGCGCCTTCCTCCCTCGGAACATGGACCCGTTGCAGTTCGCATACCGTCCGAACAGGTCCACGGACGATGCGGTCTCCCAGGTCTTGCACACCGCTCTCTCCCATCTGGACAGCCAGAAGGGGGGCTACGTGAGGATGCTGTTCATAGACTACAGTTCAGCCTTCAACACGATAGTCCCCACCAGACTGGCCGGGAAGCTACTGAAATTGGGGCTCAACACCTCCCTGTGTGCCTGGGTCCTGGACTTTCTCACCGCCAGGCCCCAGGTAGTCAAGATGGGAGGGCATACATCGAAGTCCCTCACCCTGAGCACAGGGTTGCGTCCTCAGCCCCCTATTGTACTCCCTGTACACACATGACTGTGTGGCTAGGTTCAGCTCCAATTCAATAATTAAGTTTGCTGATGACACTGTGGTGGTGGGCCTGATCTCAGACAATGATGAGAAGGCCTACCGGGAGGAGGTGGCTGATCTAGCACTCTGGTGCCAGGAGAACAGCCTCCTCTTGAACATCAAAAAAACGAAGGAGCTGATCATGGACTTTAGGAGGGCACATCATCCGAGGACGTACACTCCATTGAGTATAAATGGGGATCCTGTGGATAGGGTGAACAGTTTTAAATATCTGGGAGTCCACATCTCTGAGGATATGACATGGTCATCACACGCCTCAGCACTGGTGAGTAAGGCAAGGCAGCGCCTTTACCACCTCAGGCAATTGAGGAAATTCAGAGTGTCTCCGAGGATCCTACAGTGCTTCTACGCAGCGGCGGTGGAAAGCATCTTGTCCGGGAACATTACCATCTGGTTTGGGAATTGCTCTGCCAAGGACAAGAAGGCTCTGCAGAGAGTAGTGCGTTCGGCCGAACGCACTATGGGAACTTCACTCACCCCCCTGCAGGAACTATACAACAGGAGGTGCAACTCCAGAGCAAACAAAATCATGAGAGACCTCTTCCACCCCTGCAACGGACTGTTCCAGCCGCTACGGTCAGGCAAACGTCTCCGTTGCCATGCAGTGAGAACGGAGAGGTTGAGAAGGAGTTTCTTCCCAGAGGCAATTCGGACTGTAAACGCCTATCTCACCAGGGACTAACTCTACAGAACGTTTTTCCTTCTATTATTTATTATGTAAAAGAATATGTGTGTTATGATTGTGTTTATAATTTGTTTGGTTGTTTTGTTGTCTTTTGCACAAAAGTCCGCGAGCATTGCCACTTTCATTTCACTGCACATCTCGTATGTGTATGTGACAAATAAACTTGACTTGACTTGACTTGACTTGAGATGCTGGTTTAAACCAAAGATGTACACAAAAAGCTGGAGTAACTCAGCCGGACAGGCAGCATCTCTGGAGAGAAGGAATGGGTGACATTTCAGGTCGAGACTTTTCAGTCTGAAGAAGGGTCTCGACCCGCTGAGTTACTCCAGCTTTTTGTGTCTATCTTCAGGTGAGGAGGTTAATTGCCACATGGGTGTAGAAGAGTCTTGACCCAAAATGTTGCCTGTCCATCTCCTCTATAGATGCTGCCTGACCCATTGAGTTCACCTCAGCACACTTTTATTCATGAAAATTAACAAAGGTGGTTAGCAGTGAGAGGCCCACATGCCACATGGTTGTTAGTTAAATGCGCCCCAGGGTGCACCAGGGTTCTAAGCATCATCTAAAGTAACGTCAGGTTAAAAACATCGAGGTGCACATTTTTTGCGGCACTAGCTTGCCAAAGGTTTATGTTTGCCAAAGCAAAATATTGCACTTCAAACTAATGTTTTGCCAATGAGGTTGCTTGGGTCCTTTGGTAAATTTCTAAGAAATGTCATTACGCACTGTGTGAGGCAGATTACATTATCTTCAACGATCATATCATATTGCACATTACACTCCACAAGTTTATGTGAACAAAATAACTCCTTGCTTACTCAATGCACAACGCACAATAACATAATGCAAATGCATCCAAAGTGTTGTGGGGCTGTGGAAGACCCATTAGATCCCCAATTTTAATACAACTGAGAAGGTACCATGTAAGATGAGGTATCTTGAAGGGTTGTGGCAGAGGAGGAGACTGCAACAATAATATAGGAACACAAGGGGGAGGATTTTGAAATCGTGATTTTGCTTAACTGATTGTCAATATGGGCCAGCAAGTACAGTATTGATGGGTGAAAGAATTTAATAAAAGATGCAGATTTTGGTTGACCACATTTGTACTCAAATAATCAAGACTGTAATCAAGATTGAGGCAATTTATCCAAGAATGCTTGGGGGAGGATCAAGACAATCAAGACAAAAAGGAATAAAAATTGTGGTTGATGGTTTCAGCTGTAATTGACTTCAGACAGAGAAGATTACAAGCAGAAGTGGGTGTAGGCGGCCCAAAACTCCATTCTGAGTCACAAATATGTCCCAGAGTTTCCAATGAAATAATGATGTTTAATTTCTGGAGGTTCCATTACGTTCATTTGGCCAGGATACTAGATTCTGCAATCGTGGAATTGCAGGTCTCCATAAACAGCCTCTCCCAGAGGGAGTAATCTTCCTATTGCGCTGGCCTGCACATTCACCCGCGCCTGTGTGGCGATAACTTCAAGGAGCCCAGCGGTGCGCGCAGCACGCACGACCTGAGCAGCAGTTTAAAAACGTTAAGTGACAAATTTAAAGAAGTGAAAGTTAAGAAGCCAAGAAGTACAGAAGACATAACAGTGGTGACGTCACTCGCAGCGCAAGCAGAGGCAGGCAGTCAGATCCATTGTGAAGTAATCAGCGAGACCATCTTGTTTATTTTCTAAGTTATTTGATATTTGTGAACATTTTCATAAGCACCTCGAGAAATAATGTATGAAATTTTCAGATAAGGCGATTTTTGACATCATGCCATAAACATCTGTCGGAATATGTAAAAATTTCACCGTTAGCGCGTCGTGTTTTCAAGGAGATGTGAAACTCATATGAACATCACACAAATAAATACACATCCAAGATCAGAGTTTTATAAGTATAGAGATATTGCGCCACTGCAAAATCTCTTCAAAGTATGCCTACTTTGAAGAAGTTGTCCTCCAGCCCTATCCATGGTCTCCCAAATTGATGCCTGATCTGTTGAGTTACTTCAGCACTATCTTAAAATATGAAAAGTTTACAGTGAAAAGGACATGGGTACTAAAGTGTAAGTCAATGCAGCACCAGAAAAAAATTCAATATTACACTGAAAATAAGTACTAATAGCTTTAACAGTAGTAGTGAAGTTGGAGATGGTATCAAACAGGAAATTAGAAATGCGTGCGACAAAGGCAAAACGGTTATAATGGGTGACTTCAATCTACATATAGATTGGGTGAATCAAATTGGCAGGGGTGCTGAGGAAGAGGATTTCTTGGAATGTATGCGGGATAGTTATCTAAATCAACATGTAGAGGAACCAACGAGAGAGCAGGCTATTTTAGACTGGGTATTGAGTAATGAGGAAGGGTTAGTTAGCAATCTTGTTGCACGTGCCCCCTTGGGCAAGAGTGACCATAATATGGTTGAGTTCTTCATTAGGATGGAGAGTGACATTGTTAATTCAGAAACAATGGTTCTGAACTTAAAGAAAGGTAACTTTGAGGGTATGAGACGTGAATTGGCCAAGATTGACTGGCAATTAATTCTAAAAGGGTTGACGGTGGATATGCAATGGAAGACATTTAAAGACTGCATGGATGAACTACAAAAATTGTTCATCCCAGTTTGGCAAAAGAATAAATCAGGGAAGGTAGTACATCCATGGATAACAAGGGAAAACAGGGATAGTATCAAAGCGAAGGATGATGCGTACAAATTAGCCAGAAAAAGCAGCATACCGGAGGACTGGGAGAAATTCAAAGACCAGCAGAGGAGGACAAAGGGCTTAATTAGGAAAGGAAAAATAGATTATGAAAGAAAACTGGCAGGGAACATAAAAACTGACTGCAAATGTTTTTATAGATATGTGAAAAGAAAGAGATTAGTTAAAACAAATGTAGGTCCCTTGCAGTCAGAAACAGGTGAGTTGATCATGGGGAACAAGGATATGGCGGACCAATTGAATAACTACTTTGGTTCCGTCTTCACTAAGGAAGACATACATAATTTGCCGGAAATAGCAGGGGACCGCGGGTCAAAGGAGTTGGAGGGATTGAGTGAAATCCAGGTTAGCCGGGAAGTGGTGTTGGGTAAACTGAATGGATTAAAGGCCGATAAATCCCCAGGGCCAGATAGGCTGCATCCCAGAGTACTTAAGGAAGTAGCTCCTGAAATAGTGGATGCATTAGTAATAATCTTTCAAAACTCTTTAGATTCTGGAGTAGTTCCTGAAGATTGGCGGGTAGCAAACGTAACCCCGCTTTTTAAGAAGGGAGGGAGAGAGAAAAAATGGGGAATTACAGACCAGTTAGTCTAACATCGGTAGTGGGGAAACTGCTAGAGTCAGTTATTAAAGATGGGATAGCAGCACATTTGGAAAGTGGTGAAATCATTGGACAAAGTCAGCATGGATTTACAAAAGGTAAATCATGTCTGACGAATCTTATAGAATTTTTCGAGGATGTAACTAGTAGCGTTGATAGGGGAGAACCAGTGGATGTGGTGTATCTGGACTTCCAGAAGGCTTTCGACAAGGTCCCACATAAGAGAGTAGTATACAAACTTAAAGCACAAGGCATTGGGGTTTCAGTATTGATGTGGATAGAGAACTGGCTGGCAAACAGGAAGCAAAGAGTAGGAGTAAACGGGTCCTTTTCACAATGGCAGGCAGTGACTAGTGGGGTACCCCAAGGCTCAGTACTGGGACCCCAGCTATTTACAATATATATTAATGATCTGGATGAGGGAATTGAAGGCAATATCTCCAAGTTTGCGGATGACACTAAGCTGGGGGGCAGTGTTAGCTGTGAGGAGGATGCTAGGAGACTGCAGGGTGACTTGGATAGGCTGGGTGAGTGGGCAAATGTTTGGCAGATGCAGTATAATGTGGATAAATGTGAGGTTATCCATTTTGGTGGCAAAAACAGGAAAGCAGACTATTATCTAAATGGTGGCCGATTGGGAAAGGGGGAGATGCAGCGAGACCTGGGTGTCATGGTACACCAGTCCTTGAAGGTAGGCATGCAGGTGCAGCAGGCAGTAAAGAAAGCGAATGGTATGTTAGCTTTCATTGCAAAAGGATTTGAGTATAGGAGCAGAGAGGTTCTACTGCAGTTGTACAGGGTCTTGGTGAGACCACACCTGGAGTATTGCGTACAGTTTTGGTCTCCAAATCTGAGGAAGGACATTATTGCCATAGAGGGAGTGCAGAGATGGTTCACCAGACTGATTCCTGGGATGTCAGGACTGTCTTATGAAGAAAGACTGGATAGACTTGGTTTATACTCTCTAGAATTTAGAAGATTGAGAGGGGATCTTATAGAAACTTACAAAATTCGTAAGGGGTTGGACAGGCTAGATGCAGGAAGATTGTTCCCGATGTTAGGGAAGTCCAGGACAAGGGGTCACAGCTTAAGGATAAGGGGGAAATCCTTTAAAACCGAGATGAGAAGAACTTTTTTCACACAGAGAGTGGTGAATCTCTGGAACTCTCTGCCACAGAGGTAGTAGTTGAGGCCAGTTCATTGGCTATATTTAAGAGGGAGTTAGATGTGGCCTTGTGGCTAAGGGGATCAGGGGGTATGGAGAGAAGGCAGGTACGGGATACTGAGTTGGATGATCAGCCATGATCATATTGAATGGCGGTGCAGGCTCGAAGGGCCGAATGGCCTACTCCTGCACCTAATTTCTATGTTTCTATGTTTCTATGTTAAGCAGGCAGAAAGCAGTACAAATTGAATTAAGAAAATCTGTAAATCTCTTAAGGTCTTTAAGGTAAATCTTCGAAGGAAAGAACAATCAGGAAATTATAGCAACAGGAAACCTGAATGAAATACGGCAATTAAACAAAACATGTAAAGAGGGTAGTTAATGACCGATTTCCATCCGCGGGATCAGAAATTTGTAATAAATAAGAATTGGAAAAGCACGAAGAGAATAACATCATGTTAATTTGGTTTCCCTTATATATGAATACGTTTGACAGGAAAGAGCAGCTGGCCTATCTGATTCAGCTGCGATGCATGAAGAGATTTATTTTCATCTATCTGAGTCTGAAGAAGGGTCTGACTCTGTACCCGAAACGTCACCCATTCCTTCTCTCCAGAGATGCTGCCTGTCCCGCTGAGTTAACTACAGCATTTTGAGTCTATCTTCGGCGTGAACCATCAGCATCTGCAGTTCCTTCCTACCCAAATTTTCTTTTCACCTAAATGATTTTAAAGTAAAACTCTGTGGCAGCCCCGATGTTTTCTGACTACTGAGGTATAAATCTTCCTAACACTCAGTATTTTCTGCACACATTTTCTGCCGATAATCAGTCGGTGGTGGAAGAATATCTTGCTCACCTCCTCGGCGAACGGTGATGGAAACGCGGGCCTTGGACTGAGGCAGCGACACACGGAGCGGGTCCAGCGCGTTGCCAACGCCGAGCGCGTTGCTAAAACCAAGCGCGTTGCCATTGGAAACGGGACGTTTCAACTCTGACCTTTGGCCCTTCCGCCCGGCAGGACGCGGAGAAGATGGGAGATTGGGAAGGGCCCTGGGCTTTCGGCCTGCTGTGTCCGGTAGCAGTCAGAGATTATGATGCCGGTTCAGTCAGGACGTGGTAGAGGCTGAGCATTTGCCCGGCGTATGCATTTTTCTTCCCCCCCCGTAAGAAAAGAGAGGTTGCGTTGAGCGAAGCGAAAGAGATGATGCTGGCGGAGCAGTCGCAGACGTGGTTTCCCACCCACGTCCAAGTTACTGTCCTACAAGCCCGGGATTTGAACTCCAAAGGTAAAAACGGCACCAATGATAGCTTCACTATTATCCAGCTGGGTAAAGAGAAATATTCGACTTCGGTGGCGGAGAAAACCTTGTCCCCGGTATGGAAGGAGGAAGTGTCCTTTGAGTTCCCTGGTCTATTGCTACAAGGAACGCCGGAGAAATACACCCTACACCTGTTTGTCATGCACCGTTCACTGGTCGGGCTGGATAAATTCCTCGGACAAGTGGCCATTTGCCTCAACGAACTTTTTGAAAATAAATCGAGGAGGCAAAAAGAGTAAGTGTTCTTTTTTTTGTATGGGGTATGGTGGCAGGACGCATGTCTTTTGTAAATAGTTATCTATTTAAGACGAACTGTACACCAGCCATAAATTTAAACTAATCAAACGTTATTTACTACCTATACATGGTTTATGGTGTGTATTTTGAATAACGTATATAGTGCATATAATTAAAACATTCCACTCTTAATAAAATATTGGATTAGCTTAATAAGGTGGCAATCTAAAACTTGGATTTCATTTGTCAATTGCTTCACAGTACGTTTTGTAAATTGACTTTTTTGTACAATACAGAAAATATTATAATAAAAGGGCACTGAACATAGATATAGGATGATATCCTGTAGGAAGTAATCGTTTTTTGTCTGCATCACTAGAATATACAAAGTTTCATTGTATTATTTAGGTTAATATCTTTTTATGTTGAACTAATTATGCAAAATGTGAGTATCTTTGACAGTGATAAATGTGACTTTCATGTTATCCCCACTAATTAATTACTTATATTCCATGGTATTTGTGGAAAGATAGTGACTGGTTTGGCCTAAATCAGTTTGACAAGATGTTGGGATGGAAGAAACTGACATACTATTGGGCAGGAATGAAAAGAAAAACAAACTAGTCCTGAAATCACGGTCTGGCACAGCACTCGAGTATTTTATAACATATATAATCGAACAGAGATTCTCATTCCTATTGGACTGAGAATTTGAACGTTTATTTTTCATTGTCGTTTACGAAAAGATGGTAAACGAAGAGTGAATTTAACATTACTTTTATATTGGTGTTGCCTTTGATTCTGAATGAACCAGATAAAAAAATATAATTGGAATAGAATCTGTTTCATTGTCAGCCGAAAAAAGGATGGAACCTAATTCCCACAGTTATGTTCACTTGTCCCACAATTTTTGCTTAAAAACAAAAGCATTCAGATCCCTTCTATGCCATTTCTGAGATTTGAAGCTGAACCTTTCTGAAGTGGTTGTTCCTTACAGAAGTTTCATAAGCCTAAGTCCTATGCTTTAATGATCTGACAAAATTTATCCAAGAATATAAAAGTGATTGTAGTTAGGAAGAAGGCTGATGGACTGGATGAGAATGTTTGAGGGATGGGTAACGGAGATCTGCATGAAAAGGAGCCAACCTATTTTATATCCAATCCCTTGGGATTGTTTCAGCACCATCTTCATTCCATTCCCTCCTCCATCCCATTTTCCTTAGCTCATATATTTTGGGAAACCCTCTCTCCAAATATTAAAAGAATATGGGACACAGTTCAGTGTTGGCTGATCCTAGAGTTTAACAAAATCTCAATAAATTAGTGTCACTACTACTAATAGTAAAAAAACATGTGTTTATATATATAAAGAATATTAACCATAAGTAAAGACTGAGAAATCAGATTAACTGTAAAAAGAATATTTATGAAAATTGCAGGTAGACAAAAATGCTGGAGAAACTCAATGGGTGAGGCAGCATCTATGGAGCAAAGGAAATAGGCAACATTTCGGGTCGAGACCTTTCTTCAGGCTGAAGAAGTTTCGACCCGAAACGTTGCCTATTTCCTTCGCTCCATAGATGCTGCCTCACCCGCTGAGTTTCTCCAGCATTTTTGTCTACCTTTGATTTTCCAGCACCTGCAGTTCCTTCTTAAAAACGTAATGAAAATTGCATGTACTTGTCTGCACAATACGTAATTTTTATCTTTATGGAAAGAAAAAATATTTTCAGTTTGGTTTTACCTACTAGTAATTTCTTCGTTACTTGAATAAAACTGTGATTGCTTGTGATAGAATATCCGAATCTATGAATGCAATGCCGATCATAATTTGTGGGAGGAAACAACTTTAGAAGATATGCATGGCCTTTGTCAAGTTTCACATAATTGAAAAGTCTGAATTAACTTCCATGGAACTACTGCAAAAATGATGCTAAGAGTTTGTAATTATTTTGGTTGGCTGGAGCAGTTTTCTTAAAAAAGCCAGAAAATACTGAAATTACTCAAATCACCCCTTTAGCCACAAGGGCCACATCTAACTCCCTCTTTAAATATGGCCAATGAACTGGCCTCAACTACCTTCTGTGGCAGAGAATTCCACAGATTCACCACTCTCTGTGTAAAAAATGATTTTCTCATCTCGGTCCTAAAAGACTTCCCCCTTATCCTTAAACTGTGACCCCTTGTTCTGGACTTCCCCAACATCGGGAATAATCTTCCTGTATCTAACCTGTCCAACCCCTAAAGAATTTTGTAAGTTTCTATAAGGTCCCCCTCAATCTTCTAAATTCTAGCGAGTACAAGCCGAGTCTATCCAGTCTTTCTTCATATGAAAATCCCGCCATCCCAGGAATCAGTCTGGTGAACCTTCTCTGTCCTCCCTCTATGGCAAGAATGTCTTTCCTCAGATTAGGAGACCAAAACTGTATGCAATACTCCAGGTGTGGTCTCACCAAGACCCTGTACAACTGCAGTAGAACCTCCCTGCTCTTATACTCAAATCCTTTTGCTATGAATGCTAACATACCATTCACTTTCTTCACTGCCTGCTGCACCTGCATGCCTACTTTCAATGACTGGTGTACCATGACGCCCATGTCTCGTTGCATCTCCCTTTTTCCTAATCGGCCACCATTCAGATAATAGTCGACTTTCCTGTTTTTGCCACCAAAGTGGATAACCTCACATTTATCCACATTATATTGCATCTGCCATGCATTTGCCCACTCACCCAACCTATCTAAGTCACCTTGCATCCTCCTCACAGCTAACACTGCCCCCCCAGCTTTGTGTCATCTGCAAACTTGGAGATGTTGCATTCAATTCCCTCATCCAGAGCATTAATATATATTGTAAATAGCTGGGGTCCCAGCACTGAGCCTTGCGGTACCCCACTAGTCACTGCCTGCCATGCGGAAAAGGACCCGTTTACTCCTACTCTTTGCTTCCTGTCTGCCAGCCAGTTCTCTATTCACATCCATACTGAACCCCCAATACCGTGTGCTTTAAGTTTGCATACTAATCTCTTATGTGGGACCTTGTCGAAAGCCTTCTGAAAGTCCAGATATACCACATCCACTGGTTCTCCCTTATCCACTCTACTAGTTACATCCTCGAAAAATTCTATAAAATTTGTCAGACATGATTTACCTTTCATAAATCCATGCTGACTTTTTCCAATGATTTCACCACTTTCCAAATGTGCTGCTATCCCATCTTTAATAACTGACTAGCATTTTTCCCATTGCAAACGAGACAGTTAACATCCCTTTCCATGGCTGCTACATGATCTGCCAAATATTTTCAGCATGTTATTTATACTTGTTTCTTGGCATCTGAATTTACGATTTTCATTTGTTGTAGCTTTTTTTTAAATGGACTTAAATGCGAGAGGGGTAGCATTTATGACTGTTCTCAACATTTTTTTTGTGGAATCATGGCTTGAATACTATCACCAAGGACTCATTTGTGACTTCCTGACATACTCAATGCCCCAACCTATGAATGCAAGCAAACCACATGCCTTCTCTACCACTTCATCTAGATTTGTTGCCACTTTCAGGGAGATATGGATATTGACCCCAAGATCCATTTGTACATCAATGCTGTTAGGGGTCAACCATTAATTGTATATTTTATCATTGGATTTGATTTTCCAACACCTCACTTGCTCGGATTAAACTCCATCTGCCATTTTTCACACAGAGAGTGGTGAATCTCTGGAACTCTCTGCCACAGAGGGTAGTTGAGGCCAGTTCATTGGCTATATCTAAGAGGGAGTTAGATGTGGCCCTTGTGGCTAAGGGGATCAGGGGGTATGGAGAGAAGGCAGGTACGGGATACTGAGTTGGATGATCAGCCATGATCATATTGAATGGCGGTGCAGGCTCAAAGGGCCGAATGGCCTACTCCTGCACCTAATTTCTATGTTTCTATTTCTCTGCCCATTTGTAAATTTTTCCACCACGGTTGTAAATTTGGTCAAAAAGAAAAAGGAAGCACATACAGGTACAAGATTTAAGAGGATGGAGTCGGACAGGGCCAGAGGAATACAAAAAAGGAGGAAAGGACTTAAGCGGGCATTTAGATGGGCCAAAAAGGTTTATAAAATCCCAAATCTTTTTATACCTACATTAAAAAAAAAACAAGAGGATACGAGGGAGAAGGTAGGACCGCTCACGAATAAAGGAGGGAATTGATGCTTGGGGTCTGGGGATGTGGGGGTGAGGTACTAAATGGGTGCTTTACATCTGGTTTCATCAAGAAGGAGGGCAAGGAGAACAGTGAGATCGGGAGTAATGGCGAGTAACCATTATTACTTCTTTATTTAAGAAGGAAGGGAAGACAATCCAGGGAATTATAGGCCGGTAAACCTCATCAGTGTAAGGAAAGTATGGGAGAGAATTCTTTGGTATAGGGTTTACTTCCATTTGGAAGAGAATGAGTAAATTGCACTGACTCAGTATGGTTTTGTACACAACAGGTCATGTCTTACTAACTTGATTATGTTTTTTGAGGAGGTGACGAAGATGATCGATGAGGATAGGATGGTGGACATTGTCTACATGAATTTTAATATGGCATTTGCTCACCCCCCATGTTGAGCTAATCCAGAATATTAAAAAAAACAAAAAACACAGTCCTTGAAATTCATGGTCCAGGATCACCTAAAGTGGAGGAATGTTATTTGGAATGGTATTTCAATATATACAGTCCTTGGCGACACCTGTAGTGGAAAATTACTTCTGCAAACAACTGTTTACATTTGAAACGCCATCTTCATTATTTTGGAAGAGTGCTTCTCCCTGGTTTGCCTCAGGATTAATAAAGCAAAGTAGAAGCAAGCCATTTTGGATCCTATGGGATTGAAAAGGCAGATGGCTGTATAGGAGGTACAGGATTTTTGAGGGAGGGTGAGTGGCAGAAGGCATTTAAAGTTGTAGGAAGGAATGAGACTACAAAAACTTTCAGTAGCGATGAGTGATTTGATGTTCGAGAGGAGTGACTAAGTTATGGGTGACATAGATCATGGTGCAAGGGGAAAATGAGCAACAGGATTTTGAATAGGCTGAAGTTCACAGACCATGGACCAGAGAACATTGGAATGACTGGGTCTGGAGGTGGAGATCACATCTTTGTGCAAGTTCAAATAAAATGCTGAGTTTGAGAACAGTCTTGTTCAATTTTAGACTATATGAAGGGCATTTTATTATTGGCAGGAGCTGAAAATGATCTCTTTAGGTTTCTCAGTGTTTTACTATGGGGAGATTGACGCTCATCCATCACAGGATGTCAAACAAGCAGTCTGTCAGCATTGAACCATTAAGAGAGCTTCTGATCTTTGTGAAAGATTATCAAAAGGCATTGTGACGGTGATGTACACGAAGTAGCTAAGTATGGATATTTGAAGGTTTCAAGATAATATTAAGAGAATCAAAGTGACCATTTTGGTAAAAATATTTTAGCTGTGGACAATTCAATTTGTGCAGTCACATTGGCAGACTAGCAGTGAATTGCTGGAAGAAGATGGTGCTAAACAGAATTATAGTGCCCTCTATAATATTTGGGACAGACCAATCATTCATTTATTTGCCTTTGTACTCCACAATTTGAGATTTGTAATAGAAAAAAATCATATGTGGTTAAAGTGCACATTGTCTGATTTTAATAAAGGCCATTTTTATTCATTTTGGTTTCACGGTGTTAAAATTACAGCAGTGTTTATACATAGTTCCCCCCCATTTCAGGGCACCATAATGATTGGGACACAGCAATGTCATGTAAATCAAAGTAATCATGTTTAGTATTTTGTTGCATATCCTTTGCATGCAATGACTGCTTGAAGTCTGGTCATGAACATCACCAGTTGCTGGGTGTCTTCTCTGGTGATGCTCTGCCAGGCCTGTATTGCAGCCATCTTTAGCTTATGCTTGTTTCGGGGGCTAGTCCCCTTCAGTTTTCTCTTCAGCATATAAAAGGCATGCTCAATTGGGTTCAGATCGGGTGATTGACTTGGCCACTCAAAAAAATTTATAATTTTTTAGCTTTGAAATACTCCTTTGTTACTTTAGCAGTATGTTTGGGATCATTGTCTTGCTGTAAAGGTGTGCTGCAACTCAAATTTCACTACACCAATTGGTGCATGTGACAATAAATGTCCTTTGTCCTTTGTCTTTTGCTACTACCATCAGCAGTTGTATCAATGAAGATAAGTGAGTCAGTACCTTCAGCAGCCATACATGCCCACGCCATAACCCCACCACCGTGTATCACAGATGATACGGTATGCTTTGGATCTTGGGCAGTTCCGTCTCTGCTCCATACTTGTATAAACACAGCTGTAATTTCTACATCATGAAACCAAAATGTATAAAAATGGCCTTTAATGAAATCTGACAGTATGCACTTTAAGCACATGTGGTTTTTTTTATTACAGAACACAAATTGTGGAGTACAGAGGCAAATAAATAAATGATGGGTCTTTGTCTCAATCATTATGGAGGGCACTGTAGGGAGGTGTAAAGGGAAAAAATGTACCATTTTCATCGTCTTTTATTTAGCATGTCTCAGTGTTTTAAAGTTTAATCTCTGATGTAAGGCAGAAAAAACAATGGTTCATTTCTGCACAGCAAGGTGATAACTTGGTACCACAGCATTAAATGTAAGTCTGGCTAGAAGCAGGGAGAACTCTTATTCAATAAAATAATTATATTTTACATGAGAGACTAAATGATTAATACATCAACAACACGATTATATCTCCCAACATCACTGGCTCTGCATAACATGGAGCTGAAGCCTTAGTAGTGGAAATTGAATCCATTATCTACAGACTTTGGGGGGGAAGTGGTTGTTTAGTGCTACCCATTGGACACATTTGGTACAGATAAGAAGTTGGGTGTGAATTATAATTAAACTCTGATAACCTGCTGTCGAACAATTCGAAAATCCTGATGATGAAGCATTTGGCTCACGAGATAATGTTGCCACGCTCCCTCTGTGACCAAAACTTGGGTTCCCAGGCACTTTTTACTTGCTGCAGTTCCTCGGCTCTGTTGTCACTGGCTGTGGGCTCCATTTACCACACCCTTACCCCTTCAATTGGTTCACTGCAAAATTTAGTATCAATCTTTTTAAAAACATTTTTTTTTAAGATTGTGGATGTATAAATCAAAATATCTCAAAAAACAGCAAATTCTCCTCCAATCTGGATTATACATTTTATTGTACTTTGTTGGTAATAGGATTATCATTTCAAGAATGATGTGGTAATAAACTGGAAGAGGTTGGAATTTTGTTTAGTTTAGAGATACAGCGCGGAAACAGGCCCTTCGGCCCACCGAGTCCGCACCAACCAGCGATCCCCGCACATTACCACTATCCTACACACACTGGGACAGTTTACAATTATACTAAACCAATTAACCTACAAACCTGTATGTCTTTGGAATGTGGGAGGAAGCCGACGATCTCGGAGAAAACCCACGCACATGCTGTAAGGCAGCAACTCTACCGCTGCGCCACCGTGCCGCCCCCGAATTGTGACTGTATCCAAGGCCGTTGGAGCAGAGGGGTATTTATAGATTGTAAGGATTCTAATCTTCTGCAGAGGTGGAATTTTCCAATTGAAAGCTATTGGGCTAACCAGCTTTGAGTGGTAGATTTATTATGGTGGTTGTACAGCAAACCCTCAATATAACAGATCAAAGTGAGGAGGGGGGGAAAGGTGTTCGCTAGAACTGAGAAAGGGATTCTCGATGTATAGGTAGTAGAAACAAACAAAGGTACAAAACGCTGGAGTAACTCAGCAGGTCAGGCAGCATCTTTGGGGAACATGGATAGGTGACGTTTCGGGTTGAGACTCTTCTTCAGACTTTCGGTCTGGGACTGGAAACTAAGTGAGTTGATGGCCCGACCTACTGGGGTAGGGGGAGAGGTAAGGATGGTTGGAGTCATTGGTGCTAGCCCGCGGGCGACCAGAATGCAGGTATGGGTCATCAGTGGCAAGCGCGGCCAGGGAAGCTGTGTGGACCAGCGGTGGTGGCAGCAGGACGTGCCTGAAAGCAGCCGGGGAAGCAACGAGGGCAGGGAGTGAGTGGTGTCAGCAGCCTGGCATGTTAGGAGCCGGGGGGACGGTGCAGACCAGAGGTAGCGTCGCAGTCTGGCCCAGCAGTGAAGTTCTGTAGGATCATCCACTATAACTAAAATCCATTATAAAGAGGTCCGTAACAATGAAGGTTCACTGTAGTTGCTATCTTTTGGAAAGATCATTGAATTTTATTTACCTAATGTAATTTTCCACCACTTACTCTTCAGATGTAAATGTTGGTTATTCATTTTAAGAGTGTCCCCTTGTTCCAGAAACATGGCATCTGCTCTCTCAATCTTTCTTAGAATCTTGCAGTTCAGTGAGATCCCCTCATTATTTTAAGGTCCTGTGAATTTAGGCATATCTCAAGAGATGTTTAATTGCTTTTGTACTGAAAATGGAACAATTAATTTTTTCCTTGCAGCCACCCAACAGGACTGTAAACACAGTACTCAGATAACATAAACAAAAAAAATCAGTAAATTAAAAAACCCCAATAGTAGTGCAAAAAAGCCTGAAGTTCTTGGTACAACCAAGACAGTTTGTAAGACATCTATTCCATATGTGCTCCTAGGACAAATCTGTCATCCCAAGATAAACCTGCACTGTCTCCTTTCTTTGATATAAACACTTAACCCATTCCACCAAAAGCAGCTTGATGCTTTTTTTTGTGTTTTTCACCAAAAACACTTAATCCATTCCAACAAAACCCGATACACGTGCAACTATACTTGGTTAATTTGCAATTACAGTATCTTTGGAATAAAGGAGTGTTTTAGGCCAGGATAAAGGAAGTATGGCTCCTTGAATTAATTTGGGAATGGTGGTACAGAGTGGGAAAAAAACAGAAAAAGTTCCGTTCCTTGTTACGTTTGGCTGCCATATTGTCAACCCAAGTTATTAATACTTTCGTTGGACACAAAATGCTGGAGTAACTCAGCATCTCTGGAGGGAAGGAATGGGTGACGTTTCGGGTCAAGACCCTTCTTCAGACTGATGTCAGGGGAGAGGGAGATACTTAATAAGGAAGTGTAAGGTGTGAAACCAGGACAAAGGGGATGAGGATCAAGTAAAATGTAGAATAGATCATTGTTAGCTGGGAGAAGTTAACCACAAAGCAAACAGATAAAATGTACTTGGAGACAATCAGACTGGTCGGAGAACTGGGAAGTGGGAGTGATGGATAGAGGGGGGGAAAGCTAGGGTTACTTGAAGTTAGAAGTCAATGTTCATACCACTGGGGTGTAAGCTGCCCAAGCAAAATATGAGGTGTTGTTCCTCCAATTTGTGCTGGGCCTCACTCTGACAACGTAGGAGGCCCAGGACAGAAAGGTCGGTGTGGGAATGGGAGGGGGAGTTAGTGTTTAGCAACCGGGAGATCAGGCAAGTTTAGGTAGACTGAGAGGAGTTGTTCAGCAAAACGATCTCTGAGCCTGCGCTTGGCCTCGCAGATATATAGGAGTCCACACCTAGAATAGCGGATACAGTAGATGAGGTTGGAGGAGGTTCAAGTGCACCCCTGCCTCACCTGAAAAGACTGTCAGGTTCCTTGGAGTCAGGGGGAGGTATAGGGACGAGGCTTGCTTCTCCTGCAGTTGCAGTGGAAAGCACCTGGGGAGGGACTGATTTGGGTGGGAAGAGAAGAGTTGACAAGGGAGTTACGGAGGGAATGGTCTCAGCGGAAAGGGATGGAGATGGGAAGATGTGGCTAGTGGTGGGACCCCGTTGGAGCTGGCGAATATGTCGGAGGATTAGGTGCTGTATGCGACTGTTGATGGGCTGGAAGGTGATGATTAGGGGGACTGTCTGTGTTGCGACTGGCGGGACCAAGAGCAGAGTTGTGGGATATCAAGGAGACCCAATAAGGGCCTCATCTATGATGGAAGAGGGGAATCCCCGTTCTCTAAAGAATGAGGACATCTCCAATGTCCTCGTATGGAACACCTCATCTTGGGCGCAGATGCGGCGTAGACAGAGGAATTGGGAGTAGGGGATAAAATCTTTATAAGAAGCAGGGTGGGAAGAAGTGTAGTCGAGATAGCTGTGGGTGTCGGTGGGTTTATGATAGGTGTCAGTCGATAGTTTGTCACCTGAAATGGAGACGGTGAGATCAGGAAACGGTAGGGAGATGTTGGAGATAGTCCAAGTGAATTTGAATGCAGGCTAGAAATTAGTAGTGAAGTTAATGAAGTCAGTGAGTTCTGCATGGGTGCAGAAGTTAGCAACGATGCAGTCATCATTGTAGCGGAGGTAGAGTTCGGGGATAGGGTCAGTGTACGCCTAGAACAGGGATTGTTCGACATCCCTTACAAAGAGGGAAGCACAGCTGGGGCTTATACGAGTGCCCAAGTGGGAGGGGTTGAAGGAGAAGCTGTTAAGAGTAAGGACCAGCTCAGCTAGGCGGAGGAGAGTGTTGGTAGAGGGAAATTGGCTGGTTTAAGGGCCTGTCCCACTGTACGAGGTAATTCAAGAGTTCTCCCGAGTTTCCCCTGATTCGAACTCGGAGAATTATGGTAATAGCCGCTGGTAGGTACTCGGGGCTCTCGTGGACATTTTTCAACATGTTGAAAAAACTTAACGAGCTTACTGCGTTTCCCGAGCACCTGCCGTTAGTATTACGAGCTGCTAAGAGACGTCCCGAGCTCCAACGTACCCGCTACGTACATTCTACGTACTTACCACGAGTTTGTTTTTTTTTTAAACTCGGGAGAGCTCTTGGGTAAACTCGTATAGTGGGACAGGCCCTTAAATATACTGACAATACTTTAAGTCGGCGTATAAAATTTTGATTTGGCTGTGTCATACGTAGATCTAAAAATTGGAAATAAAGCATGAGGTCTTCACTTATTCCAGGAAAGTTTGGCAGAATGAGATCCCATTTTCATTGTCACATCATTTGAATCTGAGAAATTCTGCAACTCGGGCAGCATTTGCAGAAGAAAATGAGCAGATGACTTATTGGGTCAGAGCCTTTCAGTCTCCATTTTAAAATCTGTCTGAAGAAGGATGCTCATTGAAATGGTGGCTGTCCATTTTCCTCCACAGATACTGCCTGACCTGTTGAGTTCTTCGAGCACTTTGTTTCTCTCCCAAGATTCCAGCATCTGCAGTTCCTTGTGCCTTCATGATCTACCCATGTTGTGGAAAGAAACTAATCAAAAATATTGATTAGATTAATATTCTGTCTTGTATAGTTATTGTGCAAGGATTAAAATTAGCTATTTATATCAACTGCTTGTCTTGCCTAATCATGGATAAGATTAAATGGATGGTCATTTGCACTAGTGCAAGTTAACTTAAAAATTGAGAGTATAGCACGTGCCTTTTTTTATACTGGGGATGGAACATGATGGTTGCCCAAATTATGAAATAAAACTAAATGAACAACTAAAAAGGTATGGTCGATCTATGGTTGATTGATACTTGCATGTTGCGTTCCCATTTGAGTACTTATTTGGGTGTTCTTCCTTTTCTCCTACATTCCTCCAGCCAGACATTCATGATGGTTTTAAAATAAAATCTATTTTAACCAGATTGATGTTTCTCTTCTGATCATTAATAATTTTCACTTTGCTGCAATTCTGCCTGTTGTTCCAGCTGCAGGTAGCATATGCTTTACTTAAAATAAGGATACTGAAAGCAGATAAGACATAGGACATAGAAAAATTACAGCACAGGAACAGGCCACAGACAATGTCTGTGCTGAATATGATGCCAAAAATACAAAAGAGTGATTTTAAAAACACAATTATGCAAGTGATCGAGTTGGCAGAGCTGTTCGGTTTTGAAATTTATAGCAGAAACAATGTGCTTTCTTCTTCTAATAGTCATTTACACAAATGCAAGAAGAATTAGTATTTGTGTAGCAACTTTAATATGGTTTATTACAAAAAATCCTGAATTATGCATTCAAATTATTGTCAAACCGAACTTGACATAGCCGCATAAGCAAATATTGGGGGAAATAACCAAACTGATGGTCAAAATAATGTTTTGAATGGAGGAAAGCCAAAATAAAATGTGGAGGGTGGGAATTTCTAGCCAGAAAAAACTTGGAAAAATACATTTATTTTAAAAGTTCGCATTTTTTTCAAAGCAACAGATGTGTCGGGGTAAAGGCTTAGTTATTTGAAAATCAGCCTGGGGTTTTTTTTTAATGGAACCCATTGCTTAATTGGAAGCCAATATAGGTCAGTGAATACAGAGGCGTTGAATGAATAGATCTTGGTTCAAGTTTGGAAAAGACAACAGAATCTTGGGTGAATGTTGTTAAAAGGGGAGCCTAAATTAAAGTGAGTTGAAATGAAACAAACTGGTAGTGTCAAAAGCATGGATTAGGCAGTTGAATTATGTTATTATGCAATTGGTTGATATTATGGATTGGAAATAAGCAGTCATTGCGCGTGTGTTTTTTAACATTAAGGTTGTGAATAACCTGGATTAGATTTGTATAAATTACATGGCAGTCAAGAGTGTTTTATTGTCATATGTCCCAGATAGAACAAAGAAATTCTTACTTGCAGCAGCACAACAGAATATGTAAACATAGTACACTGTAAACAATATGCTGCTGCTCCTCGACCTACGATGGGGTTACGCTCCGATACACCCATCGTAAATGGAAAACGCATTTAATACAATGTGATCACGTGACTGGAAATGAAGTGTGGCTTGTTGCCGAGCGTTTGCACCATCGTAAAGTCAAATTATCGTAAATCGAAGCATTGTAAATATTGGAGCATCTGTAATAAATGAGAAAAAAAACTGGTGACTGGATTGTGTCTTTTTAAGGGGGTTAAAGATCTTCCCAATATTTGGAGGAAACTGCACTAGTTGTGGATCATACACGTGGCCTAATAGTTTAATGATGATGGAGACTGCTAGTTCAGTGCTAGTAGAGAAATTCAGAATTGGTGGTCAGAAAGAATGTTATTGTCATTGTACAGTTGGAAACTGATGCTGTGTTTCACTAATGTTTAAGAAGCAACTGCAGATGCTGGAAAATTGAAGGTAGACAAGAATGCTGGAGAAACTCAGCGGGTGAGGCAGCATCTATGGAGCGAAGGAAATAGGCAATGTTTCGGGCCGAAACCGTTCTTCAGACTGATGTGAGGATGGGGAGGTAGGCGGGAAGAAGAAAGGAAGTGGTGGAGCCAGTGGCCAGAGTGAGGACCACCGTAAATTGGAGGAGCTGCACCTCATATTTAGCTTGGGCAGTTTGTACCCCAGCGGTATGAACATTGACTTCTCCAATTTTAGGTAGTCCTTCCTTTCTCCTCCCCTTCTCAGCTCTCCCTCAGCCTACTGCAGAATTTTTCATTACTTCCTCTAACATTGTATTTGGCCTCAACCTTTTTTAACTTGGCACCTCTTCTGTGCTTTATGTGAACTTGGATGGTTCTCGGTTTAAAAATGTTCACCCCAAAGTAAAATCCTAATTGAATCTGTTGCACATTTCTTAAAGTTGCTAATTGTACTATTGTACCTTAATTCTGTTTGATTATAAGTACCGGCCATTTTTCTGAGGGAGAAATTAATAAAAGCATCTTAATGTGATTTTAAAAGTGGTGTTATATGCAGGCAGAGATTTTGGCTAATACTTGGCAAATTTTACGCACGGATGCTGCACTAATTTAAGTAAATGCAACGATTTTAAACATTGAATATTTCTTTTAAATCTGTTATATTCTTTAGCAACTGAAGTTTGGAACACCAGGCTAAAAATGGAAATCATTTATACAAGTTCTCTTGAACCTCAAACAGTGCATCAAAATATAGTTTTAAATTATCTACTGTTACACTTTTGGATTGAAGTTCGGAGGTTTCCAAGGTATTGACTGTCGGTAACTATACCCTTTTAATTGTATTTCTCCCAAAACATCTTGAACTACACCATTAATGAAAAACAGGGGAATACGGTAGGCTAAGATTATGGGGCCTCTTTCTATTTGGCTATTTGCCAGGTAACCTCATCGTAAAATTAACATGTTGAACCTGAAGTAACCCTTGAGTATGTGATTGCATTTACTTCAGGCAGGTTCAAAATCACTCTAAACAAATTGGAATGCTGAAATGGTCAGTAATTGTAAAAACTTAAATTTAGAAATATGACTCTTGCACAATGATGAAGCTTGTTCTAAATGAAAATTTTCAGGGCATTATTATTTTTAGAGATAGTTGAATATTTTCCAAAGACGTAGACGATCACAATATACTTGATAGTTTATAGTAATTTAATATTGTAGTTTAGTTGGCCTGCTATATACTGCAACGTCACTGATATATTGAAAAGACAATTGAATGCTAATCGATTGTTTGGCAAGTTTGGGCCAGAGCTGTTAATTGACCTGCTTGGAATAATGCAATCAGATCCAATTGGATTGTCTTGTCTTTTTGCCTTGTTTTAAACACCCTTACTCTGTTTTTAAAGGAAAATAATATGTTCATTAAAAGTATAATTCACTATTTATTTTGGATGTTATGCTGATCTTGTGAATTTCCAAAAAGTAACAGTCACATTGTTAATGTTAGATCATTATCTAGGCAGTCTTGTTGGGAAGTTTTATGCTTTGTTTCTTAACTGCTTTCTGCAAGCGGTTGATTTGTGTTTACTTCTTCCTCCCCCCCCCCCTGTGTGATCTAGCGGAGATTTTGTTACACTACAACTAAAATATCCCGATGGAAATGTGCCCAGTACATCTCTGTAAGCCTACCCTATCCTGTGTGCCTGGAATTTATCAGAGTTCCCACCACAGAGTTCCTGGAGCATTGTACATTTAGCTGGGCTTCTCTGTTGGTGTTGCTCGTGGTGGGAGGGAGTAATGTACTTTCATGATCTCAATGTAGATTTGACATCACTGTTAGCTTTTAAATTTGATAATGTTTTATTTTATTGCTAAAATGAAACAAAATTATGCAATTAAGACTTTTAAACTGCATCCCTCATTTAATCTTATTTGCTGAAATGTTACTTTTTTGCATTAGATAGTTTACTGTTACATGTATAGAGGTAGAGTGAAAAGCTTTTTAATGCATACTAACCAATCAGCAGAAAGACTATGCATGATTACAACTGGGCTATCCACAGTGTACAGATGCAGGATGAATGGTATAACGTTTAGAGTTTGAAGAAGGGTCTCGACCCAAAACATCACCTATTCCTTCTCTCCAGAGATGCTGCCTGGCCCGCTGAGTTACTCCAGCTTTTTGTGTCTAACGTTTAGTACGATAAATTCCAGTAAAGTCCTGTTATAGATCATCCAAGGGTCTTCAATGAGGTGGACAGTAGCTCAGCAGTGCGCTCTAGTTATTGGTAGGATGATTCAGTTGCCTGATAACAGCTGGGAAGAAACTGTCTCTGAATCTGGAGGTATGCATTTTCACACTTCTGTGCCTCTTGCCTGATGGGGGAAAGGAGAAGAGGGAGAAGACTCGTCCTTGATTATGCTGATGGCCTTGCTGAGGAAGTGTGGAGAATAGATGGAGGCAATGGAAAGGAGATTGGTTTGTGTAATGGTCCAGGCTGCGTCCACAATTCTCTGCAACTTCTTGCAGTCTTGGATGCAGCTGTTCCCAAACCATGCAGTGATGCATTCTAATAAAATGCTTTCTATGGCACTCCTGTAGAAATTGTTGAGAGTGGTTGAGGACATTCCTAAGCCTTCTAAGGAAGTAGAGACGTGAGTGTGCTTTCTTGGCCATTGCTTGGATATGGATCGCTCAGGACAAGTTGTTGTTATTTACTCCTAGAAACTTGAACCTTTCAACCATCTCTACTTTGGCACCATCAATATATACTGGGATAGGTGATGCTTCCTGAAGTCAATCACTATCTCCTTTGGCTTGCTGGCATTGAGAGAAAGGTTGTTATGTAATGTAGACCACAATAGACGTAAAATTGTATTAATTCCAAATTTAATTGCCCAGAAATGTAATTTAAGCTTGCAACCCATGCTGTATACATATTAGCAAAGAATGCTTGATATTTCACAATGAACTGTTTACCAATATGATGAGGTAGATTAGAACAGCAAACCCAAATGATTAATAGCAAATGATAAATATGTATGTGAGTTTTAAAATTAATACTGCCTAATGGCAACACTCCTGATATTTGATATTGTTTTTATTTCCTTGCAATGCTTGCTTGCCGCATAAATTTTCATGAACAATCTCTTGCACATTTAAAAGTTTAAAAAGCTACCTAATCCTTCAGTAGGTATGGATTATTGCAAGCAAAATAAAAATTTAAACTGCAGGTGCTTGAAATTTGGAATATAAACAGAAAATGCTGGAAAAGCTCAGTAGGTTACAAAGCATCTGTAAGAGAAGAAATTGTTCACTTTCAGGTTGAAGAGCCTTCATCCAAACTCGGCGATTTGCAAAAAAAAAAAAGGTCATATTTAAATAGCAATGCAGATGGTGGGAGATGAATAGGGCAAAGAGAATATCAGTGGCAGGATGTGACCAGGTCTGAAGAAGAGTCAGATGACCAGAAACATCATCTATCCATGGTCTCTAGAGATCCTGCATGACCCACTGAGTTATACCAGTGCTTTAGAGACCAGGTCAATTGAGTTAATTAGGACGGTAGAGGGTGATTATGCAGCTGTGGGTGTTGCATGTGTGATTAATAGCAGAATTACGATAGCTGGTTTGTACTAATGGGGTGGGTGAAAGCGAGGGAGACCGTGCAAAAATCAGTGGATGACATGCCAGAATTGGCCTGTTCTGATACAGGTAAAACAAGTAACCTAATATGGGAGAATTCGACATGAAGTCCAAAAGCCTGCAACATTCTAAAACAGAGGATATGTATATCTAACTTGCCTTGGACTTCATTGTAACAGTGAAGGAGTTAACAGGCATAGTGATAAAAATTAAAGTAGCAGGAAACAGAAAGTTCAGTTACTATTCAGTTTTATATAAGATGTTCTCTACAATTCTTCTCAACTCTTTTCATGCAGCCAGGAAAACCCAACTTTATTTCAAATCGTGAACATTCTCTTTCAGACTGGTCAATAACTTGCAAATTAATTTATTACCCTTGCTTGTGTTCTCTCTTTGTCCCTTGCCCCAAAGAAAACACTTAATTTCTCCTGCACATTCCCTGCAGCTTCATGATTTAAAATGAAAAGCTTGTGGAATCTAATGTACTTATCTTTACTCTGTCACTTCATATGTCATACTAAACTCTGTGAGGTAATTATGAGATAATAGCCTAATAGTTAACTCACCAGGTGAAACACCACAAGGTCATACAAGTCAGGAGTTCCAGGTTTGACATCTAATTTACGATTTAACAGATCTCAACTAAAGCAAGAGAGAGAGGTTCCTTGCTCCTGTCTAGAAAAGTGCAGAACCAATCATGGTTGCTGCTCCTAATTACTCTCAAGAGTATGGATAAAAGTTACCAAAATTATTCTTTCTCTCCCTCCTCTTCCTTGCCCCCCCCCCCCCCCCCCACTTGACATTTTCTTTGCTTCATTGAAAATTAAGAATTTTTAAATCAAGAGAAAGTACTGTACAAACGAAAGTTAGTGGGGGTTTTTTTTTTACTGAACCTCCCATAATCAACACTTTAAAAGCTTCAATGAGAGGAACAGTTGTAAACTCTTGTGTTTTTAATCACATTTGCACCTTGTATTGCAGTGGAATTTTGTGTATTTTATAAATGTGGTCAAAGTACAAGCTTATGATTACATCTCTATAATATGGGGCCAACTTTTCATATTTTAAAAAAATGCTGAGCGATTCATCATCCTACTGTATTGAATTAATTATTGTCCTGTTTTTCTTGGATTCCTTATTATCCATATTAACTGAGCAATTAGTGTATATGTAGTTTTAAAATGAGTGGTGCATATGGTTTAACTTTGAGAGCATGGTTCATACGATAAAACCATAAGAATAATGGATGTTTAGTTGGCAGTGAGTGGTCTGATGATACACAAATATGTATGCCTAAAGGCGTTGCTGCATGATTGTATGTTGCAATTTTTGCAACAAGTTAAATGGCGTTTTGAACTGCAAAATAGATATTTTGTATTGTCTTGAAAATCCCGATTGTAATTTCACTTAATCTCAGCATGATTGTCATTGCCATTAATTCCTGTGTATCTCTATAAATTTGACAACAAGCCACAAAAATCTCCTTTTGTATTGCTTAGAAATATACAAAATTTGAGTGTCTTTAAATGTGTTACTGATTAATTTCTAAAATAAACCTACTGTAATTAAAATCTTTATCCTTTTCAACAGTATTTAGGATATTGAACTTTTATTTATTACTTCCAGCCTTTGACCCATGTAGTCCATGCCAACCATCAAGCATTCCCACCTATCCCAATTTATTCTTGACATATTCGAACCAATCCTCCAGATTCTACCACTTATCTACAAACAAGACAGTGGGCCAAAGGCTTGTCTCCATTTTATACAATTGAGATGTGGATGCCCAGGATGCATTTCTGCCTTTTCCAATCCATCGCTATTCAGATAATTTGTATTTCTGCTTAAAATTGATCCACTGCTTCTCTGCTTCAATCTATATTGAGTTATCAATATTATGAGCTACTATAATTCCACGGATGAGGCGTTCCACACCAGGACATCTGAAATGTCCTCACTATTCAGGGAACGGGGGTTCCCCTCCTCCACCATAAATGAGGCTCGCACCAGGGTCTCTTCCATACCCCGCAACACTGCTCTCTCTCCCCATCCCCGCACTCGCAACAAGGGCCGAGTCCCCCTAGTCCTCACCTTTCACCCCACCAGCCGTCACATACAAAAAGTAATCCTCCGTCAGTTTCGCCACCTCCAACGTGACCCCACTACTCGCCACATCTTCCCATCCCCCCCATATCTGCCTTCCGCAAAGACCGCTCCCTCCATAACTCCCTTGTCAATTCTTCCCTTCCCTCTAGGTCCACCCCCTCCCCGGGCACTTTCCCTTGCAACCGCAAGAGATGCAACACTTGTCCCTTTACCCCCCCTCGACTCCGTTCAAGGACCCAAGCAATCGTCAGGTGCGACAGAGGTTTACCTGCATCTCTTCCAACCTCATCTATTGCGTCCGCTGCTCTAGATGTCAGCAGATCTATATCGGTGAGACCAAGCGGAGGTTGGGCGATCGTTTCGCCGAACACCTCCGCTCGGTCCGCAATAACCAAGCTGACCTCCCAGTGGCTCAGCACTTCAACTCCCCCTCCCACTCCGCCTCCGACCTCTCTGTCCTGGGTCTCCTCCATGGCCACAGCGAGCAGCACCGGAAATTGGAGGAACAGCACCTCATATTCCGTTTGGGGAGTCTGCACCCCGGGGGCATGAACATCGAATTCTCCCAATTTTGTTAGTCCTTGCTGTCTCCTCCCCTTCCTCAGCCCCCCTGCTGTTTCCTCCCATCCCCCAGCCTTCTGGCTACTCCTCCTTTTCCCTTTCTTGTCCCCACCCACCCCCCCCCCCGATCAGTCTGAAGAAGGGTTTTGGCCCGAAACGTTGCCTATTTCCTTCGCTCCATGGATGCTGCTGCACCCGCTGAGTTTCTCCAGCTTTTTTGTGTAACCTTATCAGCTACTATAGTTTGGGTAGAATGGTTGAAATTCAGAAAGCTGCAGATGCTGGATAGAAACATAGAAATTAGGTGAAAACGTTTTTCCTCATCTCAGTTTTAAATGGCCTACCCATTATTCTTAAATTGTGACTTCTGGTTCTGGACTCCCCTAACATCAGGACCAATTTTCCTGCACCTAACCTGTCCAATCCCTTAATAATTTTATGTTTCTATAAAAGCCCTCTCATCCTTCTAAATTCCAGTGAATATAAGCCCAGCAGATCCATTCTTTCTTCATATGTCAGTCCAGCCATCCTGTGAATTAACCTGGTGAATCTTTGCTGCACTCCCTCAATAGCAAGAATGTCCTTCCTCAAACTAGGAGACCAAAACTGCACACAATACTCCAGGTGCAGCCTCACCATGGCCCTGTACAACTGCAGTAGGACCTCCTTGCTCCTGTACTCAAATCCTCTTGCTATAAAGGCCAACATGCAATTTGTTTTCTTCACTGCCTGCTGTACCTGCATGCTTACTTTCAGTGACTGATGTACAAGGGCACCCAGGTCTCATTGCACCTTCCCTTTTCCTAATCTGACACAATTCTGATAATAATCTGTCTTCATGTTCTTGCCTTCAAATTTATACTGCATCTGCCATGCATCTGCCCACTCACTCAAACTATCCCAGTCACCCTGCCTGAAATAAAAATGGGAAATGCCTGGTGAGTCAGGCAGCATGTGTGGAAAGAGAAAGGTATTCAATGTGAAATGTTGACTCTGTTTATCTTTCCACCATTCCTCCTGACTTGTTGAGTGTTTCCAGCATGCTTTGTTTAGTTAAGGTGGAATGACTTCCTGCGCACGGGTTTTAAATAATGAGGAAATTGTTGGATATATAGCAAATTTTGAGCATGTGTTGTTTTAAACCTGCTTGTACTATACAATTCAAAAGGTACAATGTGAATACATTATTCTGCACAATCTGGTAGTTGTTAACTGTAACAAAGTCAAGTCCGCATTTGTTACTTGATATGCACAAGATGTCTATCCAAATTTTAAGCAGCGTAAGATTCTGTAAGTCATTTGGCACACGACTTTGGTTCATTTATGGATTGTAATCTGCATAGTATTTTTTAAATTTGCTTGAATAAAATGGTATGAATTGCTTTACAATTTCTATGATAAAAGCCTTTTAATATATATTTTTATTATTTTCAAGCATGATTTTCAAAAGAGCAATCTATCCATATTGCCACTAGTAACAATGTGACTAATGATGCCTTTTCTAAATGCTTCTCACCTACTGCATACCATTATTCTCTTTTTGGTGGATCTAGAACTTTGTTCTCTATCGTTCCCATTGTTTTGTAAGGAGATGATTCCTGTTTGAACGTTTTTGAACTGGAGGCTTGAATTTCAGTAAATCTGTAATGTGGTCAATGAACAAATGAAACAAAAGTTTATGGATGGACTGCTGTATGAAGTTCCCTGTAGTGCACATGTTTGCTCTACTTGTAACATAAGATAGTGGCCCTTCATTAGGAGAAGTAGATCAGCAATATTGAAACTAATTTAAAAAATTGAATTCCGAATAGATTCAGCGGTGTAACTTTTAATGCCTTATCCTAGCTCATCAGTTTTCCAGGTTGAATGTCAAAATCTTGCTGAGAGTCATGCCAAATGTGCACTGCTTCCAAAACATCACTTATCCATGTTCTCCAGAGATGCTGACTGACCTGCTGAGTTACTCCAGCACTAGCTTTTTTTGTGAACCAGCATCAGCAGTTCCTTGTATTTCTTTTGACAAAATGTTGATTTTAGTTAATTTAAGGATATTGGTTAATATAAGACCTCTCGTTGTGGTGATTTGAGATGTATTGGTAAAAATTGTAGTATTTAGGAAGTGTGATCTCTTTTCATAACAGCGTTATTGCAAGTCTCTAGGTTTGCATGCAATCTTGGCTCCATCTACTCAATTCCATAATGTGAATATCTAGTACATGAATTGTCTTGTTGATATATTGAAATGCCAATACCATTTTTGGATCATAGAAATGAATGGGACGAATGTAGTGTTTCTTGTCGCATTCACTGCTTGCTTATTTGGATTTCTTACTTGGCAGCAAAGTTTGGCTTTTTAAAAATAAGAGTATTACTGAATGGTTCATTGGAATGTGCCAAAACATTTTGCATGGTTTTGCACTAATCACAGTTGTATTTAATTCAGTGTAAAGTCATATTGGTGATCTTGTAAAGCCATAAATGCTGATATGTACACTTATTCAAGGTCTGCATCATATCAGCCCTTCTGGGACCATACTTAGTCTTGCAGATTATCCAATAATAGTTTCTCAGCCATTTGGGATGTAGAACATCACTATTCCTGTTCTTAACATGCAGTGGCAATAAACTTCATCATACAATTGTGCCAATTAGTGGTGTTTATTCTCTGTAATGGCAACAGTCTGAAGAAAGTACCTGACATGTGAGGTTAATAGCCCTGTCCCACTGTACGAGTTCATTCAAGAGTTCTCCAGAGTTTGCCCTGATTCGAACTCGGAGATTTACGGTAATGGCTTCTCGTAGGTACTCGGGGCACTCGTGGATATTTTTCAACATGTTGAAAAATCTTCGAGTCTTCCTGAGCTTACTGCGTTTCCCAAGTACCTGCCGTTAGCGTTACGAGCCGCTAAGAGACGTCCCCGAGCTCCGAT
Organism: Leucoraja erinaceus; assembly: GCF_028641065.1. NCBI lineage: Eukaryota > Metazoa > Chordata > Chondrichthyes > Rajiformes > Rajidae > Leucoraja > Leucoraja erinaceus. The sequence continues at coordinate 25,601,295 of NC_073391.1, read as the reverse complement.
GTACCAGCTACGTTCATTCTACATGCGTACCAGGAGTTTGATTTTTTTTTTTTAACTATAACAATTTCTTCATCTATCATTTCTAATACCATTTCCCTCAGGAGAACAACTGACCCTCTGAAATGCATGCTGAAAAGCCTAAATCCTTGCTGATGCGAGAGTTGCCTCCAATTCCAGTTCAGTTTGGAGTCAATGAGCTGAGAAATTGAATCTCCGTAATAAATACTTCCCACAAAACTGTAAATGAAAGTTAATTCTGCCCAAGAGCTTGTGTGTTCTTTAAAATCTGCCCCAATTTATCATTTGACCCTATCTGTGTTGGCATTTTAACATGACTGATAAATCTGCTTAATTTGCAATTAAACTATCCTTTCTCTGCTCTACATTCTACTTTGCAAAACAAAATTAATTTACTTTCCTCCATAATATTTTATTTCATGTTGATTGATCTTTGTGGACTAAAAAATCCAATCAACGTGAATATATCTTAATTTTGTTGTTAGATATTTGTGGTTAGAGCAACAATGTTCTTCCAGACAAATTTAACGGCAAATTAAGTCTCAACGTGTCGTTTATGTGCTGCTAAATATTTGCTTGTCCAAACTTTGTCCCTCCATGCAGTATAGTTTATAGGTAGGAGGCGGAAGCGTTAACCTGGTGCTATTATAGTTATTATTATTATTATTATACAAATGACTATGCCATCACCAACACAAACTATGGGGAAAGGCTCATTGCTCATCGTAGTATGAGACTGGGAGTAGCTGTGCAGGTTATAAAATAAACTTCAAATTAGTTAAGTTTAATATCATGATTATTACATGCAACTATGAATTAAATGATCATAAATCACCCATAAAAGTTTCTCCATGACTATGCTCCATGTTTTGTAAACATAATGAAAATTACATAGGTTCAAGGTGAAGGAGAAAAGATTTAATAGGAATTTGAGGGGTAACTTTTTCATAGTTTCATAGGTGGTGGGTGTGTGGAACAACCTGCCAGATGAGGTAGTTGAGGCTTATCCCAACGTTTAAGAAACTGTTAGACAAGTACACGGATAGGAGAGGTTTGGAGGGATATTGGCCAAACGTAGGCAGGTAGGACTAATGTAGCTGGGACATGTTGGCCGGTGAAGGCAAGTTGGGCCGAAGGGCCTGTTTCCACACTGTATCACTCTATGACTGACAGCTTTTAAGATTTGTATTGAGTTTTGCAATTTATTTATTCAAATGGTTTATCCTATTGAGCTGCTAATGCTCCATCAGTTATTTGAAAACTAACTAATTGAAGACTATACCTTCACCTGAAAATTACATCATTGATGACTATGTAACTTTCTTCACAGATTGATAGTAGTATAGCAAGATTTTTTGGGGGTCAGGTTTAAAAGGAATAGAACTTTTCAATACTATATCTTAAATGTACAAGTCAAATGGTCATTTGAATTTAAGATGTCTCATTTTGAAATTTTACAATTGTATTCTAAATATTCAGGAATGTCACTTATTCAGAATAGAATAGAATTACCTTTATTGTCATTCAGACCTTACGGTCTGAACGAAATTTCGTGCCTGCAGTCATACATACAATAATACAATAATAAACAACAATAAACACAAATTAACATCCACCACAGTGAGTCCCCCAAGCACCTCCTCACTGTGGTGAAGGCAAAAATCTTAGGGCTGCAGTCTCTGCCCTCCTCTTCTCCCTCTGCGCTGAGGCGATACCCCACCGGGCGATGGTACAAACAGTCCCTCGGCTCATGAACACCGCAAACGGGCCGGCTCAAACACCGCGGCCCGGGGTGGTTGAAGCTGCTGCCCTCCAGTCCAGCGGACGCAGCCACTAGCCCGCGGCTGAACCCCGGACTCAGGTCACCGCCGCCAGAACGCCGTCCCAGCCACCGGAGCACTGTTCCAGCCCCGAGCAGGATCGCCCTCACGTGAGTGTCGTTCCTCCCTCGAGCTGGGCCGCTCCGACGGGAGCACCGTACCTCCCTCGAGCTGGGTCGCTCCGACGGGAGCGCCGTACCTCCCTCGAGCTGGGCCGCTCTGACGGGAGCGCCACAGCCCCTCACGGGAGAGTCTCAGCCCGCCCTCGCGGGAGCGTCACAGCCCCTCACGAGAGTGCCGTTCCAGCCCCGAGCTTGGGCCGCCCTCACGGGAGCGAGCCCAGGGCAAGTCCTGACTGGCTCTGCCCCCGGAGTCTCGAGGTCTCCAGCTCCGCCATTAGGCCTCAGCGTAGACGGAGGCAGAGAAGGGGGATACGACAAAAAAGTCGCATTCCCCCGAAAGGAGAGACAGCAAGCCCCGTTTCAACCCCCCCCCCCCCCCCCATAAACACAACCTAAAAAACAAAAACTTAACTAGACAAAACGAAAAAAAAACAACACAAAAAAAGTAAAAACAAACGGACTGCAGGCGAGCCACTGCTGCCAGGGCAGCGCCGCCACTTCCGACAACTTTGTTTGCAAAATATTTTAGCATTTTGAATTTTTAATGTTTAATAATAGCCCGATTGCCAGCATCTCAGTTGGTCGATACATTAGCAAATGTTTAGCCACTCAGCTAGAAGTTTTGATAAAACTTTATCAATAATCAATAGATCAGAATGTTCATTAATATGACATTTAGCATAATGGAAAACTCGTATTTTTGTTCATACTTTATTGTAATGCAGAATTTAATATATTGTTTTTAATTGGGTAATCTAATCATTGCTTGACGGTTTGATTTGCTTATTAGCCAATCATTTGAGCATTGAAGCACATGGCTGGAAGAATGCACTTGAGGGAACTCAGTGGGTTAGGCAACATCTGTGGGAGAAAATGTAATCTGTCCATTTCGTTCTATTGTGTGACTCACTCTGTTCCTCTAGTTTTTTTGTTTGTGTTGCTAAAGATTTTAGCATCTGCAATCTTGAAATTCTTCACATGTTAAGCAGCATCTGTGAAGGAAAGGGATGGTTGATACTTTGGGTCCAGACCCCCGTATCAGGACTGGTTATCCGAAATATCAACCATTCCTTCATCTCCACAGATGCTGCTGACCTACTGTGTTTAGTTTATTGTCACATGTACCGAGGTACAGTGAAAAACGTTTTTGTTGTGTGCTATCCAGTCAGCGGAAAGACTATACATGATTACAATCCAGCCATCCACAATGTACAGACACAGGATAAATGGAATAATGTTCGGTGCAACACTGTTTTGGTGTTTTTGTCAATAAATGCTGAAGGGAAAAGATCACATTTGTACAAATGGTACTTAATAAGTTTGCTAAATCTGTTAAGAATATTTTAACAAATTCATTTATCAGCTTGTGAATAGTTATTTATTGGAAAATGTAGTGCTTACAAGCAATATATTTGTCCTTTGTACAGGTGTGGCATTTTCATAGTCTTTAAGTTGCATAACATGAAATTTCCATCATCTTAAGTGAAATTATATGCCAAAATAAATTATCCATTTTAAATATTGAAAAGTAACTTTGGAAAAGTTGTTTTGCGTCCTTATGCAGCTGACCCTAATGTTTCCTGTTCAAGAGAACCAGGCATATTCCTGTGCAGCACGAAATGGGCTGTTTGCCCCAGCAAGTCCATGAATCTGTGAATTTGTGGAATTCATTATCACTGACGGCTGTGGAGGCCAAGTCTTTGGGTATTTTTAAAATAAAGATAGACAGTTACTTGAGTAGTAAGGGTGTCAAAGGTTACAGGGAGAAGGCAGGAGAAGGAGAGATTGATCAGTCATGATTGAATGGCGAAGTGGAATTGATGAGCCAAATGCCATAATTCTGCTCCTATGACTTCTGAATTTATGTTGATCATTGTGCACCTATTTACAGGAAATCTCTATTAGTCTCCCTCTCCCTTCTCCTCGCCCCCCCCCCCCCCACCCCCATTCCCAATAACACTCTACACATTCTGCCATTCATCTTTACCTCAAGTGCAATTGCCAATTTGCATGTCTTTGGGGTTTGGAGGATGCCAGAGAAACTAATGGAGCTTCAGGAAGATCATGTAAACTTCACACAAACAGCACACCTTTATTGTTTACTGAAGAAGGGTCTTGACCCGTGACGTCCACATTCCTTTGCTCCAGAGATACTGCCTGTCCCGCTGAGTTACTCCAGCATTTTGTGTCTATCTTTCATTTTTTTAGTTATGCTTCAAATAGTTACGCTTGTTTGGTTTCTAGTACATAGTATTTCTAAACCAAATAAATTGCAATAGGTAATACCCAAATGTCAAGCATATTGCATTGATTGTAAATATGTGGGTGTTATACAAAAATGCATGTTCTTTCAATATAATCCTAACTTTTAAACTTGTTTTATACTATTACAGGATTGTAATTTCCATCGGTAGTTAGTCATTCTTAATTTCCCTGGTAACTACCAATTAAATACTGCATCACCTAACTTGCATAGTTTTGTTTTTCTCACATTCCCGAGCATTAATATCATTGCTGATTTTCAGAAGACTGGTGTTGCATCAAATGATCCTGTCAAGTTTGCTGAGGAATCTTGTCTACAAAATCGATAGATTGTAGGCTTAGGAACCACTACAGAAATTGAAACGCATTAAGGAGTGTGTTCAAACTTGCAATTAATTAAGTGCCTCACTTGGAGCTGATGCCTTCAGAATGAAAATATTAAATCAAGCTCAAAAAATGGTCTTAATCTGATTGCATTGTTTGTGGGAACAAATTTGCGCAAATTAGCTGCACCTTTTTTGTATATCGCAACGATGACTAAGCTTAAATATCATTAATTGCAAAACAGTTTGGAATGGTTTAAGATTGTGAAATGTGCTACTTTGTATATTCTGCATTGCTCACTCTTATTAGTCACTGGCATGCAGTGACTAACACGAGGTTAAACATCAGCTCGAAAGATGACTGCATTGAACACCGGATATGTTCAGCTGGCCGCAGGTTTATTGCCTTAAGTTGGCTTAACCAGAATACAGCTGAAAGTATGTTAACCATTTCCCCATGATGCACTATTGTATTTGGTTTGAAATAGTCTTTTTTAACTATAAATGTGTCAAATGGTATGGTGGCCAGGCGGTCTGCAGCTGGTAGGAGGTATAATCTGTGTCCAGCCGGGTTTTGTGGATTCATACCCAAGGGGATAACTTTGATTATTTCTTCTGGATGTCATTAAATTGGATACCACTATCATAATGACTCCATAAAACGCGGAACAGTGTAATAGTTATAAACTGTAATGGATGTGAATGCACCAAATGAGAAAACTAAAATGTTTCTTGAAAATAAGGAAGTGAGATTTTGCCTTCAGTTGCTTGTTCCAGACAAATAATAATTTGAATCTGGAGAATTCATTGCCAAAGATGGGCTGTGGAGGCAGTCTTTGTGTATTTTTAAAACTAAGATTGAATGGTTCATGATTAGTAACTGTGTCAAAGGTTACGGGGATAATGCAGGAGAATGGGCTTGAAAGGGGAAGATGGATCAGTCACAATGAAATGGCAGAGTGGACTTGATGGGCTGAATGTCCTAATTCTACTCTTATGACCTGTGAACATATGAACTCCCATTTTAGCATTGTTTAAGAAATGCCTGTAGTTGACAATACCATCCTTCCAATACTCAATATTCTGCCTGCCATAGGACTTCATGCAAGTATAAGAACACCATCTGGGGAACCATCTTTTCTTGAAAAAGGAAACCAAAGTCTCGCCCCTCTCTCAGGAAGACCTAAAGGTTCTCTGGCACCATTTCAAAAGGCAGAGGTTTTATCTCCAGGCTAATGTTAATTCCCAAATTGGTGTTTCTGGAAAGGATTATCGAACAATTGGTATCTACATTTCAACTTTCTGTGCAAAAATTAGTTGCTGTTTTCTACTCTGTCAATGATAACTTTTTTAAATGTTCCCTCTTGATATTCTGAAAGAGCTCTAAAAGGTGCTGGTCATTTTAGACTCCTTGTGACCTTCAGGGTAGCACATCTAGTTTCCCTATTTTAGATCATAACCACATTTTTGAACAAATACTTTTGTTGCAATTTGAAGCTCTTTTAGACTTTGTTTATTGCTCTGCATCAGAATCCCCTCTATCATTTAATTTCTTCTTCCAAACTTTGCACTCCTTTTCTTGATTGTCTATACATGAGCAAAAACCTACTGCATGTAATATTTTCTGAATATGACAAGTTTAATGCTTATTTTATGACTGGATGCTTTCTGACTGAGCACTTCAAGCATTTTTTAATTTCAAATTTAATAACGCTCACCCCTCTGGGTTATATAAAATATAATCGGAATTGTGCTCAAAACTACCAAACTAATTTGCTACTGGTGTCATAATTCTTGATGTTTGCAAGGCAATTTTTTCCAGGCATATAAACCTGATTTCTGCTCTGATGTATAGCTAAATAGTACCTAACTTCTAAATTAACTTCAAAAAGAAAGCGGTTGGGGAATATGGGGAGAAGGCAGGAACGAGGTACTGATTGGGGATGATCAGCCATGATCATATTGAATGGCGTTGCTGGCTCAAAGGGCCAAATGGCCTACTCCTGCAACTATTGTCTATTGTCTGCTGCTGGGTGTCTTCTCTGGTGATGCTCTGCCAGACCTGTATTGCAGCCATCTTTAGCTTATGCTTGTTTTGGGGGCTAGTCCCCTTCAGTTTTCCATTCAACATATAAAAGGCATGCTCAATTGGGTTCAGATCGGGTGATTGACTTGGCCATTCAAGAATTGAACATTTTTTTAGCTTTGAAAAACTCCTTTGTTGCTTTAGCAGTATGTTTGGTATCATTGTCTTGCTGTAGAGTGAACCGCCGGCCAATGTTTTGAAGCATTTGTTTGAACTTGAGCAGCTAGGATGTGTCTATACACCCCAGAAGTCATTATGCTACTACCATCAGCAGTTGTACCATTAATGAAGAGAAGTGAGTCAGTACAGTACGTTCAGCAGCCATACATGCCTACGCCATAACACCCCACCACCATGTATGACAGATGATGTGGTATGCTTTGGATCTTGGGCAGTTCCGTCTCGCCTCCATTCTTTGTTCATGCCATCAATCTGCTATAAGTTAATCTTTGTATCATCTGTCCACAAGACTTTTTCCCAGAACTGTGGTTGCTCTTTTAAGTACTTCATGGCAAACTGTAACCTGGCCACCCTATTTTTGTGGCTAACCAGTGGTTTGCATCTTGCAGTGTAGCCTCTGTATTTCTGTTCATGAAGTCTTCTGCGGACAGTGGTCATTGACAAATCCACACCTGACTCCTGAAGAGTGTTCCTGATTTGTCGGGTAGGAGTTTGGGGATTTTTCTTTATTATAGAGAGAATCCGTCTGTCATCAACTGTGGAGGTCTTCCTTGGCCTGCCAGTCCCTTTGTGATTAGTAAGCTCACCAGTGCTCTCTTTCTTCTTAATGATGTTCCAAACAGTTGATTTTGGTAAGCCTAAGGTTTAGCTGATGTCTCTAACAGTTTTAGTCTTGTTTCACAGTCTCATAATGGCTTCTTTGATTTTCATCAGCACAACTTTGGTCCTCGTGTTGATAATAAACAGCAATAAACGTTTCCAAAGACTGGAGGAAAGACTAGGTGCTGAGAGCTCTCTTATACCTGCATTAGGGAGGCAATTAGACACACCTAAACAATTACAAAAGTCTGCAAAGCCATGTGTCCCAAACATTATGGTGTCCTGACATGGGGGGACGATGTATAAACACAGCTGTAATTTCTACATGGTGAAACAAAAATGTATAAAAATGCCCTTTAACAAAATTTGGCAATGTGCACTTTAACCACATGTGATTTTTTGTTTTCTATTACAAATAACAAATTGTGGAGTACAGAGGCAAATAAATAAATGATCGGTCTTTGTCCCAAACATTATGGAGGGCACTGTATATGAACGGAAAGTGCATGTTATATTGCAAACTAGAGGAATTTTAATTAAATGCTTTGTTGAATATATGCTACATAATCCATCATGTTGATCTGCCCACTGTCATTGAATTTACAGAGATTGTTTGCACCTTTAAAATTACAACAATAAAATAATTTTACATTGCTTTGCAAGGTTGAATTGATATTTTCCATATGTAACATATCTTATCCATGGTAACAGACTTGTGTTCTGTATTTAGATGGTTCAAGTTAGAATCCAAACCAGGAAAGAAAAAAAAAGAAAGAGGAGCAATCCAAGTTTGCATCCAGTTTATACGAAACAACATGACTGCGAGTATGTTTGATCTTTCCATGAAAGACAAAACAAGATCCCCTTTTGCCAAACTAAAGGACAAAATGAAAGGAAGGAAAAATGATGGCATGTTCTCTGATCATTCATCTGCAATCATTCCAAGTACAACTTCTGCCAATCCTGATCAAGAAGCCATGGAAAGTGATAAACAGCGAAAGTCAAAGCCAAAAAAAAATTTCCTATTGGGATCTCAGAAACTATCCTCTGCCCAGTCAATGTCAGATTTACCTGATCCCCATCCGCCACTGGAAAAACATAAATCCAATACCATAGGCCATATGGTTTATAAGCCTCCTTCGGATTCCACTCATTCAAGAGAAAAAATGGGTAAGTTTGGTCACAAAATGCTAAGATTTTGTTAAAGTATAAACTTAAATCTTTTTACAAAAAGGTTTTAAATATTGCTTCCTGAAATAGCCAGATTTTGTTCCATTCTTAACCTTTATTAACATATACTGTGCAACAATAAGTAAAATGCATTTTACTTTTAGGACCCATTTACAAAGTAAATGGGTCTTAAAAATATTCTGAAGATTATTTTGAATTGGATGTTATGAATTGGTCAGATGCTCAGTTGGTAATGGTCCAAAGGTCTGAAATGGGTTCAATTCAGCCACCAGAACCACCTTTCTTTATCTGGAAGTAAATTGTCTAAATAAGGCATGGGCAAGAAACTGCCATTTGATACCCTACCTGATACCCTACCAATATCCCTCCCAACATCTGAGTGCTAATTAATCTGTATTGCATTTTTGTTTGAGAGCAGGCCAGACCTGGATAGTTTTCCATCTTGTAGCTTATTTACCAGTGTTTCTACACTATTGGAACAGCTTGGCTGGAGGTGTGGCGATTTGTGATGCAAGGATCTTCAGTGCATCTGAGGTGTTTTCTGGTCTCATGGCCTTTGATAAATCTGGTGCTCTGGATTTTCTTGATTTAACATTAATTGAATTGGTAGAAGACTGGCTTCTATTATGTTGGAGATCTCTGGATGAAGTCAGCATGGGTCACCCATTCATCAGTTTGACTGGTATTTGTGAATGTAGCAGGGAAGGCTCATTGGATTTTGTATTCACAATTCATGTTGGGTAGTGGTAGCTTTCCGTTCTTACTCTTTCCAGTGGTTGAAGTAGATAATAAGTAGGTGCAGATAGAGGTGATTGGTAATGAAATGGAACCGAGATTAGAGATTTGTTCAATGCTATCTTGGACTAATTGTATTCTTTTTTTTTTTTTTGAAAGCCCCAGCACAGACTTGAGTGTCAAAATGGAAGCTATTTTTTTACACAATGATATTGTGGACATGAATGCAGTTTGAATAAGGAAGGGACTGAAATTTGGCCAAAATTGTTTCAATGAGGATCTTGCGGAAAGGGGACTGGCTGTTTTTGAAGGGTAGGATGCAGTTTGGCATTCCAAAACTAACTGGTACTGTTGTTAATCCTGATATAATGATACAATTTATTTGTTGTCATTTGAACCTCATTGAGGTTCAAACGAAATTTGGTTTCTGCAGTCATACAAACCAGTAGAAGAACCAAGACAGGGAAACGATTCTAAAAGATAATACCCAGTTTAAAAAAAACACTATAAACTACACTCAAACGAGACAAGAAAATAAAAAAAGACAGACGGACTGTAGAGGCCGCTGCGACGCGGGTCGCGCCGCCCACCCAAATCCTGGCCAAATTGGAGCAGCTAGGACCTAAAATTGAGTAAAGGCTTCTGGATTGCTAGGCCATTTGGTAAATTTAAAAGTACTTTCTGTAGAAATGGGATGAGCTGCAGAATGGTGCCAGTTTGTCTAGAGCCTAGGTCAGAGCAGCAGGAAGAAAATGGGGACATCTGCAGACCCTGACAATTAGATGCAAAATGCATAGAATGGATCGGATGAATGTAAATCAGACATACACATTGTAAATAATCTTGCAAAGCTTTACTTTGCTGGATGTTGATTGGATTAAGTATTAAGTCTTGCCTGGTTTTCTTGAATATCAGGGCAGATGTTGCGATGTTTGTTTCCTCTGAGAAACATTGTTTGAATACAATGTATTACCCACTGTATTATTGGGTTAGGGAAATGTCTGTCATGTATGAGGTTAATTGATATCTGTAATTGGATTGTAAAGAGACCACCCCCATGTGGTTCGGCCTCTCGAGGTCCGGGGACCTACAAAAGTCCGCTGCCACAAGGTCCTGTGTCGGTCATCTGGGAGAGCGCTTAGGACTGCGTGATCTTCTGGAATGTCTCTGTTTGAGCAGGCAGATACGAGGATCTAACCTGCGGTGGTTAGGTACAATAGTTGGAACTGAAATTGTGTTTTGTTAAAATAAAGTTTAGATGCGCAAGTGCTTGATTCAGTGATTTTTGACTATAACTAGACTGGGGGGAAGCTTAGAATGAGCTATTTGCATTGGGGGCTCATCCGGGATCTCAATGGATCCCCAAACACAAGTTTGCGATCAAGGGTGTTAAGCTGTTTCGATCGCGAGTGCCGAAATTGGGCTCACTGTGCAGTTTTCGCATTGAATTTCGGCACTTCGCTAGTCGGGGTGGATCGATCATTCACGGGCTTGGGAAAGGTCCAATCAAGATCATTAGAATAGCATCTAGTAAGATCGGGGGGGGGAGGGGTGGGTGTTTAGCACTCCTTTGGGTTGGGGGGCCCATAAAACAGGGCGTGGAGTGGCCCAAAACTTGGTCGTAGTTGGCAGACTGCAGCTGCTTTAACGAGAGCCTGACGCGCTTCATTGGGCGAAGGGTGGCCCACTGTCCAGATTTGGTATCCAATTGGAGGGGTATTGAAACACAGGTCTGGTCTACGTATTGATCTATCTTTGCCGGGAGCGCTGATTGGAAAGTGCTTTCTGAAAATCGGCATTGACTGCCAGTGCGAAGAGGCTAGGCGCTGAACCCTCAGTGCCCAGCAGAGGGGTGTCTGCGTGAAGGCATCTGGGTCCCTCCCTGGAGTGACGGACGAGGAACCTCATAAAAGTACTGGGCTCGATGGATAGAGTATAGATTGGCCGAGAGTACTCTAGTCCATTCGAGATTTTTTCATTGGGCAATTTAGTTTGATTAGCGAGCCCGCGTATGTGGAGTGGTACGCACCACAACTAGGAGTTCGAGAACGTGTCTAGATTTGCAGAATCAAATTTCCAAATACAGAATTTCACATTGAAGTTCTGCCCGTACGGTAGAATTCAAATTCTGCGTAGATAGAACTTCGGAGTTTGTGCATGTCCATGATCGATTCCGAATAGCGGCTGATCAATAGTGAATAGTAACCCTCTGGTCGATTAGTATCTGATAGCGAAAAGTACCTGAGAGATGGGAACCTGATTTACTTGGTGAAAAGTAACCCGAATGCGAAGGGTACCCCTAATTCTGTAAAACTTAGGAGGTCCCCCTATAGAGGTCCAGTCTTAGCGTGAGTATAGTAACATTTGGGACAAAAAGTAGTCATTTAAGGAGTAGTACCCCTCAGCAAAGAGTAACCTAGGAAGGGAATAATCTTCGGTATCGGAGGGAGAGGTTCACTGATTGATAACAGCGTGACGCGGCATTGAGATCAAGTGTTTGTAAACTGTGCGCTAGTGCTTTAAATCATTTTTGTAAATTGTAAAAATCTAGCTTTTTGTATTGTTATCAGATCCGAATTGTGTAAATATTTTGTGCATGTAAATAAATTTAGATTGTATTAACATTTAGAAAGTTAAGATTTAGAGTGTGCTCAGTTCGCGGACCGCCATTTGTATTGCTGCTTGTGTGAGTGTTCAAGGATTTAAGGATTAGATAATTGAAGTAAAAGTGTGTTTGAATTATTTGAAATTGTTTAGATTGTAGTATTGTGAGAATCTGAGTCGTGGTGGTTCGATCAGGGTTTGTACTCTGTCGATTGCTGTGTCGGGGGAGGAGTCATTCCGCTGACCTTATACTTTAAATACTTTAATTTCTGATTATAGGTTTATTAGCGTGGTTCGGATTTGTCTGTCTGTGCGCGAACTTAAAGTGGATTGAGTGGGAGAGATTGCTGCTTGGAAGAGACTGTGATTGAGAGTTGGAGTCTTGGGTTGTGATCCTTTGTTTGAAAGTTTAGAGTTGAATGAAGTGTTTGTGATCTAACTGATAAGAGAGTTGGGAGAGCGATTGAATACGAGCGAGTGGTTTGAATAATTGAATAGGAGTGATTGAGTAACGGTTGGAAGTATTGAGGAACGATTGAGTAACGAATTGTGCGAATAGGTGTGAATCTGAGAGACGATTAGCCATAGTGTGGGAGAGATTCCATTGACCTTGGAGTCTGAAAGGAAGGAGTGAGTTTGAATAGGTGTTAGAGTCTGGAATTTTATTATGTATTATAACTATAATGGGGAATATAAAACTATATATACAGAAAAATGGGGAATGTCTCAGAGAAGGACTTCTCGATTGACCCGGAAGACCAATAAGAATATTTTGCGAGATCTTCCACATGAAGCAGATAGATTAAGAGGATTATCAGGAGAATTAAACGGAGTTTTGAGAAGTGAACTTTGGCCGCTGGGTGGACTCAAATCTGTAATAGGAATAAACTACGTAGAAACAATTGTTAAACAATATGGAAACAGTGAAGAAAGGAATGAGCTAATTGGAATATGGAGAATGTTCTTCACTAGAAGGAAAATAAATAAAGAGATCGTTTTGCTGTCCACTCTAAGAATGGCCGCTTGTAAATTAGGGATTAGAGGGGAACACGCGAGAACTGGTCCTTCTCGAGACATTCCAGAACAGGGAAAGGAAGATAGTGGAAGCCAACAGCAGGAGCAGGAGTGAATACCATCTTCTACAAGGGAAACTACTGAGATGGCTCTTAAAGGGGAGGTGCCGACTAAAATGAAAATTATTAAATTTGGTAAAAGTGCAGCAGTATCTGTTGACCTCGAAGGGAGAGAGGCTCAAATATATACAGGGTGGGTAAAATTTTTCGGAATGGAGCCACAGCATTCCTCACAGCACTCTCATGTTTTCAGTTCAGAGACACCATGTGCAGCTCGCGAGCAGGGCATTCGGGAGGTGTCAACGGTATCTTCGGCTCCTCTCACTAAATTCAAATCTGAAGTGGAAAAATCGGGGAAGGATCCTGTAGATGCTATGATTGGTCCACCAGTGGGGGATAGTATAGGAGATCAAGGGGCTAGAAGGAAGGTTCTGTCGAATTGGGCCCCAAAGTTAATTAGAAAATCCAGCAGTGGGAAAATGAAGGAATCCTTCCTGAAGTACATATACAGGCCCCTTGAGCTTTGCTGAGGGTGAGACAGCAGGAGGATACGGAGGAATTGATCCTGACATTGATAATATTATATCTAAGCAATTCCCTGACGATGGGGGTATAGAATGGATTTCCCGTAGGCAGTTCGTTTGTAGAAAGCTGCCTACTCCACCTTTGGTATTAAGTTCCGCAGTAGGTGTAAATGACTCCCGGGCCGCAGACGTTCGCACTTTAATGCAGCCTGATCCAGCGGCAGCTCAGAGACCTATACTAAAATTTTTTTTAAAGAGAAATAACTACGGAGGAAGACGAGGAGGAAGATCTCAAAGCTTGGATAGATCTGCCATTCCGATAGCCAACGTTTCCTCGGTTTGGCTGGAGGGGATATAGGGTTGTCCGACCAGACCAGTGCTGCAACTGTGGGAAATTGGGACTTTGGACTGTGAGGGAGTACAACCGAGAAAGAAGGGGGCAAAGAAGAGGGCCACGGGGTTTCAGAAACCAGTTGATTCCAAGAGGGCACCAGGACACTTGAGACCCCGAGCGTAGAGGACGAGGACACTGGCAAGGAGATCAGGGGGCAGGAACATTTGACAATCAAACCCATTTCTTAAGCCTTAACCTGCCAGTTAAATACCATCTATTAAATCTGAAGGCGTCCTCACATGGCCCAAAAATGGCAATAAAAACCAGAAAGAACATCACCCCCTTCCAAATCCTGGGAGAAGACACAAAGAATCCAATTATCAAGAACCCACAGTGAAGAAGGACTATAGGTAAGGGAAACATTGTAGCTGGTGTGAGAAAGAAATGGCACTAGGGAGAGAAGAAACAAACTTGTACAGGAGTAGGGAAAGGAACTGTTATACTAACGTGTTACTGAGTTTGTGCCTACAGGACAGTATAATCGATAACATACTATCTGGGGAGTGAGGTAAAGAATATACAGGCCCCTTGAGAATGGGCGGAAGACAGCAAAGGTAATGTAGCTCCCCAGAAACAGGAATCAAAAAACAGGAGGAAAAGATACTGTCCTGTCCCTTTAAGACAAATCTGGGAAGGCCAGCCGATAGAGAAAGCTGCTCCTCAGAATCCCCACTCCCTCGAAACGGACATCAGGAAAAGAAGAAGAAGAAAACCTACCCTAGTACCCAACTTTAACATCATCAAGTTTTGACACCAGTGAAAGAAGGAAAGTAACAATATCTAATCTTCCCTAAAGAAACAACACCGACAACCTACGACGACTATTGTAGCAAGCTCCACTTTGAAGAACTGAATCTGAATAAGACATTCATTCCTCTGTGGTTTGGGGTAGAACACTTACTTTGTGTCTAAATTATGATTATTAGAAATAAGTTTATAACATTTTGAATTCGGTCTCTAAATTATATGGAAATGAATTGGAGGGACTTAAAAGTTTCGGATTTGGAACAGACTTGTGAGATTTGGCTTAGGAATATTTGGAGTTTGATTATTAATTGATATTGTTATTGTCTCATCCCCAGACAGGCAGCCAAAGATGGGAAGGATTATTCAGAGAACATCAGGAAGGATGGAACTTGGGAAGATCTGGTAACATGGAAATTATTCAGGGAACATGAGAGGTGGAATTGGAAATGGTCAAAAGAGGAACTGGGAACAACAGAACTTCCCTTTAAGAGACCACCTAGAAATTACTCAGTGGTTAAGAAACTGGTATAAGCAAGAACCCCTAGACTGAGACCTGAGCCAACATACTAAGCAAGAAGTACTGGAGGAGAAGTCTGTTGAATTAGAAGGAGAAATTAGAATGGGTGTGGAGATATCAGTCGATGTATTTAACCGATGGATCTAAATTGTCTAACCCTTGATGGTAAAGTGGCTTCTATTATCAAGGTGGAAAGAAATTGTCCCTAGATTTAAAATTGGCTTTCTTAATTGGATTTATGATGAAATTGACCACATATGGAAATTGATTGTTTAAATTTGAACAGCTGGGAATTCCACAGGAATTGGAATGGAATTGTGTTATCATCCACAATGCTGTGGAATGAGATGGACACTGAAATTTAAAAGAGTAAATTTGAAGGCTGAGGCTGAATTTGGTTAAATTGGAACATTTATCATGGTCTGCTTTAAATAAGAGTCACGTCTGTAGGGAAATCTGGATTGAACCCAGCTGAAATTTATATGAGAAACCATCATCAGATAGACATATTATAACATCGTGTGACTATAGAGAGAGCTGAATAGTGTTGATCCTAGGATAGTAAAGAGTATATTATAGAACTGAATAGAAATAGTAATACAGTGATAGAGCAGAATATAGGCTAGGGATAGTGAAATGGAAAAGGGATAGTATAGCAGAATTACAATGAATGTATGGGGACGTATTTGGACATGAGTGGTAACTTGCTTTATCCCAAGTTTTTCAGGAATTATAGGTTATAGGTTCAACTATGGAAAGGGATAGAAGAATGGGCAACAACACAGATGGAGGGAATTTGCGCCCACGAAAACTCGGGAGGTGAAGAGTCATCAGATGGAAATTGTGAAAAATCGGGAAGCTTGATAAGATTCTGGGAATAGGCATCATCTTGTGTTGTTGATAGATGGAAAATGTAATGGACATACATATGTATATCTGATTATCTGACTACTTAGTTATCATAAATGATGGTTTATCATATATGATAAAAGAAAGGAATGTTAATCCTGGCCAAATTGGAGAGGCTAGGACCCTAAAATTGAGTAAAGGCTTCTGGGCTGCCAGGTCATTTGGTCAATTTAAAAGTGCTTTCTGTAGAAATGGGCAAGCTGCAGAATGGTGCCAGTTTGTCTAGAGCCTAGATCAGAGCTGCAGGAAGAAAATGGGAACATCTGCGGACCCTGACAATGAGGTGCAAAATGCATAGAATGGATTGGATGAATGCAAACCAGACATATACGTTGTAAACAATGTTGCGAAACTTTACTTTGCTGGACGTTGATTGGATTAAGTATTGAGCCCTGTCTGGTTTTCTTGCATATCAGGGCACATGTTGCAATGTTCGCTTCCTCTGAGAAACACTGTTTGAATATAATGCATCAGCCACTGTATTATTGGGTTAGGGAAATGTCTGTCATGTATGGAGTTAATCGATATCTGTAATTGGATTGTAAAGAGACTACCCACCTGTGATTCGGCCCCTCGAGGTCCGGGTTCCTGTAAATATCCGCTGCCACGAGGTCCTGTGTCGGTCATCTGGGAGAGCGCTTAGGACTGCTTGACCTTCTGGAATGTTTCTGTTTGAGCGAGGCCAAGAGGGCTTGACCAGGCAGATACAAGGATTGAACCCGCGGTGGTTAGGTACAGTAGTTGGAACTGTAATTGTGTTTTGTCAAAATAAAGTTTAGATGCGCAAGTGCATGATTCAGTGATTTTTGACTGAAACTAGACTGAGGGGAAGCTTAGAACAAGCTATTTACACTGTTACAAATAATGTATGGAAACGTGCTGATCTTCCATTTCAAGGAGCTGTCCATAATTGACTATTTCAGGCTGGCACTTTCCAATGTACAAATTTACTTAAGAAATACACTGGCGATATGAGCAGCTGCTGCAAAGCCAAAGTATTGAACAACCACACTTTTAAGACCATCTTGCCATTGGGCAGAGGGCCTGAAACCTTTGCAAATGTCTCTCAGTCTTGAAGTTCATGAATTGTTGGTGAAAAAAAAAATGTCATGCTAGTCATTCCATTTGCTTATAGGATTTACATATATACTGTAATTAGCAACATGACTGTTGCAGTATATTGGATAATTTTCATGTTTTGAGGGACAATTTCTTGAAATTAAAAAAAATAAATAAACATTCATTCTTCCCAACTTTTAATCTTATGAGCTTTCCAAATGTCATGAATGGTCTTGTAGATATTGGCTACCAAACCTACATAGTGCTCTGTCCACCAAGGCTTGTTGGACCTCATAGTTGGTAACCGTTTTAGCTAACCTTTTTAACTCCCCTTCCCATATTGACTTTTCTGTACTAGGTGACCTCCCTTGCCAGAGTGAGGTCACATGCAAACTGAAACAACAGCACCTATATATTCTGCCTGAGTAACCTACAACCCAACTGTATTAACATTGAATTCTCCAATTTTAAACAATACCCTCCGTAGTATCCACTGCATTGGCATGCACAAATTTCTCTCACCACCTCAGTCATTCTGCTCTTATTCCTGCCATGCACTCATCTGCCACTCCTCTCTTCCCAAAGTTCCCCATTTTCCTTTTATTTCCCCTGGCCTGTATCTTCCACCCATATCCCTCCCTCCAGCTTACATTTTACTCCACCTCTTTCCTTATCTGATATCCTGTAGTTTCCTTTTCATCTCTCGTCTGTTCCTTAACTCATCTAATAATTGCCCCAACCCTCTCACTCTTGCTTGTATTCACTTATCACTTGACAGGTAGCAACGAGGAACTGCAGATGCTGGTTTACTAAAAAAGAGATACAAAGTGCTGTCATTACTCAGCAGATCAGACAGCATCTCTGGAGCCAATGGATAAAGGCTTTGCCCCACCCCATGTCTCTTTTCCAGTTTTCTCCACCCCTTTCCATCAGTCTGATAAAAGGTTCCAACCATAAATGTTGTCTGTCCATTCCCTCCACAGGTGCTACCTGACCCGCTGAATTCCTCCAGCACTTTGTTTGTTGTGCAAGATTCCAGCATCTGCAGTTTCTTGTGTCTACATAGCATCAACGAGGGAGTACAGAGATGATCATCCATCTATGCTCAAATATGCATGCTGCCTCCATTATGCAGAGGAACCAGTAATCTTTATTTCACAGTCAACTGCATGTTTTTAACAACATCTGCATCAACTCGGTGAGCAGAGCAACTGCAGCATTGCACCGTGTCATGCAGGTATTAAACCTCCAATACATTTGTGCGCAAGGTTTTGCTTTGAGTTTGCCTTGTGTTCTTTGTTGCTCATAGGAGCTGGTTCATAAATACCTCCCAGAAATAAAAACAACTTCTATACTTAAAAGTGTTGAAACGAACCTTGTTCTCATTTGATGGAATGAGAATAAATAAAATCTTAAGATTTTTGTTTTAATGTTTAAAGTCAGGCACTGTATTAAAAAACCTGCTCAGTTAAATGTCTTTGTGTTAAGTTTTTTGGGTTTTCTCATTTTTCAAGCTACTCTTGTTTTACTTGGTATGCATTTTTAATCAAATATAAAGTTAATATATATATATTTTTTAATTCAAATCATTGCAGGGAGTGACTGCCTTCCAAAATCACCCCATAGACGATCACAAAGCATGGACACCTCCAAGATTGATCAATTTGACCTAATTTCTGCCTCAAAGGATGGGGATGATCCAACAAAGTCCTCACAAAAGGCTGCAACATTGCCAAGAAGTAGAAATCCTTTTGATAATACCAGTGACTCGTGGGAGATCAGAGACACAAGTTTAGATATCAAACATGCAGCAAATCACAAGCCATTGGATGTTAAGAAAGAGGCCAAGAAAGAGAAAATTAGTCTTTTTGCTCGTGTAACTGGCAAGAAAGATGTCAAAAAGTCTGAAAAGATTAGCAACATGAAGTCGGAAAGTTTTAGTGATGCAAAACTGCTAAATCCCTTTTCTGGAAATTTTCTCAGCGGTTTTGAAATTGATTCCAGAAACCCATTTTTCACAGACTTAAAAGCAGACGGTATGTCCAGGTAAGTAAAACCAAAAACCAAATCTGTAGCCTCCCTTTGCTCTGGTATTTTATTTAATTTGCATGTTTAATGCATAATGTTTTATTATTAATGTTTTATGTGTCATTCCTAACTATCACTGTATGTCATGTTGTCACTTACGGACGGAGCACCAAGGTAAATTCCTTGTGTGTGAATACTTGGCCAATTAACATTAATTCATTCTATCTTTAAAAAAAAATCTTTCCAGAGTTATACATTTATTTATATACATAATTATAACTATTTTGCTATAATACTTCAATTTGTGGCAGTTCTAATACTATGAAATTCAGTAATCAAGACCCATTTAGCTTCCTGCTAGATTGGAGTTAAGTAACAGGACACATTAAATTTAATGACTTGTATTTTTATTGGCCAGTAATGTCAGAGATCTGTGATTGCATGTCTCTAATTGTGAACTGGATGGAATAGGAAAAAAAATAAGTTTAAAGTTGTTTGTGTTTTTGATCAATATAGACACTCTGATATCATGGCTGGAAAAAATTTGTCTTAATAATGATTTGTCATTTTTGAAGAAGAATATTATGCTATCTATATTACTAAAAGTAAGATCTTGACCGCTTTTGACTCGCTGCAATGTGATTTCCGAGAGAACGCCGCTACTTACGGGCGTCATTTTTGGCCACCTCGCTCAGAGCCCCCCTCCGCCGGACTGGACCGGACTAAAAAGGCACTGCAAATGGTTGCTTGGGGGGTTTGGGTTGAAGTGAAAAGGCACTGCAAATGGTTGCTTGGGGGGTTTTGGGTTGAAGTGAAAAGGCACTGCAAATCGTTGCTTGGGGGTTTTGGCTGGAAGTGAAAAGGCAATGCAAATGGTTGTTTGGAGGTTTTGGGTTGAAGTAAAAGGCACTGCAAATGGTTGTTTGTCTAAACTTAACAACTTCCTGTTTGCACTATATTCATTTTAGATAGAACGCTACCACTTACGGCTGTGATTTTTGGCCATCTTACTCGGTCCCCCTCCGCTCATCAGGTGCAGAGGATTCTTCCCATCAATGAAAAATAAAAGTGTTATTAGTGTTTAAAAAATGTTGAGAATCCCTCTCCTGTCAATCACGCCATGAAGGCCACATCTTTTCTGGTAGGAGGGGGAGGGATTATAAAATCCGGAAGTGTGGGTGTGGCTCAGTCTCTGCATGATGGGGGAGGGAGAGGTCACGACTCTGAGCTGTGAATCAACTGAACACACTGAATGTCTACTGAACTGTGAGTGTGGTGTTTTGTGTGGTTTTATGGTGGTTTCATGGTGGTTTCACCCTGCTTGAAATGGTATGAAACTGCATTTGAATGTGGTGGCCTTGCACCCTGCATGAAATGGTATGAAACTGCATTTGAATTTGGTGGCCTTGCACCCTCCTTGAAATGGTATGAAACTGCACTTGAATTTGGTGGCCTTGCACCCTGCTTGAAGTGGTATGAAACTGCACTTGAATTTAGTGGCCTTGCATCCTGCTTGAAGTGGTAGGAAACTGAACCTGAATTTGGTGGCCTTGCACCCAGCTTGAAGTGGTATGAAACTGCACTTGAATTTAGTGGCCTTGCACCCTGCTTGAAGTGGTAGGAAACTGAACTTGAATTTGGTGGCCTTGCACCCTGCTTGAAGTGGTATGAAACTGCACTTGCATTTTATGGCCTTGCACCCCGCTCGAAGAGGTAAAAAACTGCACTTGAATTTGGTGGCCTTGCATCCTGCTTGAAATGGTACAAAAATGGATTTGAATTTGGTGGCCTTGCACTCTGCTTGAAATGGAGTTTCAAGGAATAGCCGTAAGTCAACTGCCAGCCCACTAGCCGTGAGTGAGCTGCCAGCACATCAGGCTTGGGGGACTGAGCTGCCACCACTAGAATCCATTTGGCCCACAATGTCCATACTAGACCTCTGAAGATCAGCAGTCCCTGCAGCCAACACACCTATACCAGCGCTCCAGAAAGCCGCCCCCCCCCCCCCCCCCCCCCCCAACTGGCCACCAATATTGGAATTGGTGGAGAGGTGGAATATTGCATCGGGGGACCAGCCCTCCCGTGTGAACATGGGACCCAATGGGTCCCACTTAGTCTAGTCTTCTCTACCAATGATGACATCAACCTTGCCCACTAGCTAACTAGGCTAGGAAATGCTAATTTTATATTTTGCAAAACTGCTCATTTAAAATCTAATTTACTGTGTTAATTTCTCAAACTAACCATTTTACAGATAGCCTTGTGCTGTAGGCTGTAGAATAAATACTAAAATATTTGATTCAAATTGCAGCTGCTACGTGAACAAAGAGGTGATCTTATAGAGGTATATAAAATAATGCGAGGAATAGATTGGGTAATCTCACAGTCGCTTGCCCAGAGTAGGTGAATTGAGGACCAGACAAAGGTTTAAGGTGAAGGGGAAAAGATTTAATAGGAATTTGTGAAATAACTTTTTCACACAATGGGCGGTCGGTGTATGGATCAAGCTGCCAGTGGAGGTAATTGAGGCAAGGTACATGCCAACATTTAAGGAAATAGTTAGACAGGTACAGGGATAGGACGGGTTTGGAGGAATATTTGGAAGAATGGGCTGAAAGATGGCAGATGGAGTTTAATGCTGATAAATATGAGGTGCTACACCTTGGCAGGACAAATCAAAATAGGACGTACATGGTAAATGGTAGGGAATTGAAGAATACAGTTGAACAGAGGGATCTGGGTATAACCATGCATAGTTCCTTGAAGGTGGAATCTCATATAGATAGGGTGGTAAAGAAAGCTTTTGGTATGCTAGCCTTTATAAATCAGAGCATTGAGTATAGAAGCTGGGATGTAATGTTAAAATTGTACAAGGCATTGGTGAGACCAAATCTGGAGTATGGTGTACAATTTTGGTCGCCCAATTATAGGAAGGATGTCAACAAAATAGAGAGAGTACAGAGGAGATTTACTAGAATGTTGCCTGGGTTTCAACAATTAAGCTACAGAGAAAGGTTGAATAAGTTAGGTCTTTATTCTCTGGAGCGCAGAAGGTTAAGGGGGGACTTGATAGAGGCCGTTAAAATGATGAGAGGGATAGACAGAGTTGATGTGGATCAGCTTTTCCCTTTGAGAATAGGGAAGATTCAAACAAGAGGACATGACTTCAGAATTAAGGGACATAAGTTTAGGGGTAACTTGAGGGGGAACTTCTTTACTCGGAGAGTGGTAGCGGTGTGGAATGAGCTTCCAGTGGAAGTGGTGGAGGCAGGTTCGTTGGTATCATTTAAAAATAAATTGGATAGGCATATGGATGAGAAGGGAATGGAGGGTTATGGTATGAGTGCAGGCAGGTGGGACTAGGGGGAAATAATTGTTTGGCACGGACTTGTAGGGCCGAGATGGCCTGTTTCCATGCTGTAATTGTTATATGGTTATATGGATGAAACACAGGCAGGTAGGACTGGTGTAGCTGGGAAATGTTGGCTGGTGTGGGCAAGATGGGCCGAAGGACCTGTTTCCACACTATCACTCTGTGACTCGAAGTTCAAATCCCAGTTCAGTCAATTTTCAAAGTGTAAAAAAATATATAACTTTTAGTGGGGAGAAATGGGGGCAAGTCCAGGTAGGCCATGGGTAGGTTAGGGAAAGAGGGAGAGGGTTATGTAGTTAAATTACAATTAAAACACAAAGAGCTTGTGCTATAACTCCAGGATAAGTGCTCAACTAAGAAAACAAAGCACAAAATCAAATTATTATCTAATTATCTAACTAAATATACCAACTTAAAAATGAGAATTCAGTGTTCATACTGTGTTCAGTTGGGATGAACTTTGTTGGGATGTAACATTGGGACAAATATAAAACCTATAAAAATAACATGTTTTCATCTATTGCATGTAATCAATCTGGTTGGAATTCAAAAATAGAATGAACAAAAATTAGGATGGACTCCTCTATTTTGTACTTTCACATGCATTTTTTTTTCTTTGTTTGTCAAAAGGTGGTATGTATTTCCAGTCTCAGCATCCCTAATGGCAGAACCGCACAGTGTGTGAATTCACCCAGTCTATTCTAATCGACTTGAGCAATGAGCAGTCAGGATTTAGTTTGTTCTGCTTTCAATATCTTCTTCTTCTGGTGAACCAGAAAGATTTATTTTTATGTAGGAATCCTTGAGAGTTTACTATCTACTTAGTTTACTCTGAGGTGTGTTGGCCAGAATTTTGATTGGGTAACAAGAAGAGTCATGTTAGCACTCTCAACATTACCTTTTTTCTTTTCATTTGTGCAGAAGGCTCAGTTGTCTTTGATCATTTTTTTTTCTTCAAATGGTCTGTTATTAAATGTTCAAGCATTTATATTTTAAATCTATGTTATTGAACTTTTTTTATTCATAGAAAATCACTGTCTGATATCAAAAACATTGGGTGGTAAATTGAAAGTAATGTTGAGATGATTTTGTTCATTCAAAGGTCCAGATAACCAACATACTATTACCCCTCAACATGAGATTAAGTGGCACTAGACATTGATACTTGACGTATAGCAAATTCTCCAGCAAAGTTCAAGAACCATTGCAAGGAGGCCACATCTTGACCTAATTTTAAGAAATATCGTAACAAACAGCATTTTCTTTCTCTT
Source organism: Leucoraja erinaceus (assembly GCF_028641065.1). Lineage (NCBI taxonomy): Eukaryota > Metazoa > Chordata > Chondrichthyes > Rajiformes > Rajidae > Leucoraja > Leucoraja erinaceus. The sequence goes on along the minus strand of NC_073391.1, from coordinate 25,577,459 downwards.
GCACAACCCTTTCAATTTTCAACCAAGATGGTTTGTAATTTTCAATTTTGTTTTGACTACAAGCGCGTTCCTTCCAGTTTAGATGAAACAGTTTTTCGCTTAATCGGTGCTAGGTTAGAACTCTGGTATGTGAAGACCCCCGAATGCAGAGGAAGTAAGATTTCTTATCACATGGGGGTCTTCCTTATTTTCCTAACAAAATAATTCTTTGCATACCAAAGTTAGTGCCATTGGAATTTCTTTTTTATCGTTAATGTTTTGTTTAGATATTATATTTCCATTTAACATTTTGTACAATCCATCTCTGAGCTGACCAGTCACTCTGCAGGAGAGGTACATTTTGTGGGAAGAATTTCTGCAGGCTACAGTTTGATACTTTTAATGGAAAATTCTAGAATTCCTGACCTAACAAAGCAAGTAACTTTGCCAAAAGCATTTTGCGGAATTGATTCCTCCACTTTCTAATCTAAGGCAATTGGAGATTGGCTACAAATTCTAGCCTTTCCAGTGATTCGTACATCCAACAAATGAATAGTTTGAAAGAAAATCAATAGATGATGCAAATTAATTGAAGATGGACCATGTAAGATGGCTAGCAAAGCATCCAAATCCAAAAGCAACAAATGAGAAGACACATGGACAATGCTGTGGATGTAGAACTCTAATGCCTAGGTATGAAGAAGAGTGGTGAACACTGCCCAGTCCATCACAGGTACTGACCTTCCCATCATCTAAGAGATCTACAAGAATCACTGCCTCAAAAAAAAACAGCCAACGTCATCAGAGACCCACGCCACACTCTGCACTCCCTCTATTGGGACGAAGCCTGAAAACTGTAATGTCCATCATGAGCAGCTTCTTCCTTACAACTACCAGGCTATTATACTCTGCAATCTCCAAATGTTCCCAACTACATAGATTTAGGGGCATTATTTTTGGCATTGTGTGTGTGTATTTATGTAACTTACCTATGGTTCTAGTCGAGAGAGAGAGAGTCAAGAGTGTTTTATTGTTATTGTCAGATAAACACTCTTGACTAAAATCATAGGTACAGAGCATTTTGGCCCAACTCATCCAAGCCGACTGTAATGCCAATTAAAGCTAATTTTTCTCTCTCAACCCCATTCATCCTGTAACATTTGACGCCCTAACTATTCAAGAAGGGCATTCCTACACTGTAAATAATTCTCTGACTATCTATCCTATCCATGCCCCTTCCTAATTTTATACAGTCATCCTTCATTTTTCTACCTTCCAGTGAGAAGAAATCCAGCCCATCCACTCTCCGTATAAACCACAGCCCTCAATTCCACACAACATCCTGGTCAATCTCTTCTGCGCTCTTTCAAATGCTACCATACATACCATAGTGTGGGAGCCAGAACTATGCACAATAGTCTGTCTAACCTATGTTTCGTACAGCTGCAACATAATTTACCAACTCTTATACTCAATCGGAATCTTGATTACCTTGGGTAGAACACTAAAATTGGGAATGCTTTGATTCTGTCTCGGATCATTCTATCTAATACAGACATAACCGTAATAAAGACATTTAAACATAAAAACATCCCCCCACAATGGTTCCCATTATGAGGGAAGGCACAATGTCCAGTCCCCATCCCATGTCCACCCATAGTCGGGCCTATTGAGGCCTCCACAGTTGCCTTTACAGAGGCCCGATGTTCCAAGCCGTTCTCGCCGGGTGATGGTGCTCCAGGGTCGGGAGAATCCTCTCAGCGGCATGGGAACCCTGGAACGGCCGCTTCCCTTACCGGAGACTGCGGCTTCCGAAGCCAACAGTGGGCCTGTCCCACTGGTAGGCGACTTTTTAGGTGACTGCAGGAGACTATGCAGTTGCTACATGTTGCCCGGTGGTTGCCGGGGAGTCACCATCATGATCGTGAGGAGTTCCCACATTCTGGGAACATTATGGTCGCCGCAACTAGAATGAAGCCGCCGTGGAGAATTCTCGTGCCGTAGGTGGGTCGCCAGGAGGTCATAGTGGGTTGCCAAGAGGCCACGGTTCTCGTAGGCTGTAGCCAGTGCTGACCGGTGAATATCATTGGCTCATTGGAGGAAAAAAACATAAGCAGTAGTTTTCAGAACCAAGGATAACCGACCGGTAATGTTAATGTCTGCCGAGCTTCACAGCCGTGTATCTCTGGCTTCTTAAAAGTGCCCCCCTCCCCTCTCCCCCCCCCCGTCCCTCTCCCCCCCCCCCCGTCCCTCTCCCCCCCCCCTCCCTCTCCCCCCCCTCCTCGTCCCTCTCCCCCCCCCCCCCCGTCCCTCTCCCCCCCCCGTCCCTCTCTCCCCCCCCCCCCCCTCCCTCTCCCCCCCTCCCGCTCCCTACCCCTCCCTCTCCCCCCCCCCCCCCCCCTCTCTCCCTCTCCCCCCCCCCCCCTCCCTCTCCCCCTCCCCCCCCTCTCCCCCTCCCCTCCCTCTCTCCCCCCCCTCCCTCTCCCCCCTCCCTCTCCCCCTCCCTCTCCCCCCCCCCTCTCCCTCTCCCCCTCCCCCCCCCCCCCCCCCCCCCCCCCCCCCCTCCCCCCCTCCCCCCCCCCCTCTCCCCCCCCTCCCTCCCTCTCCCTCCCCCCCCCCCCCTCCCCCCCCCCTCTCTCCCCCCCCCCCCTCTCCCCCCCCCCCCCCCTCTCCCCCCCTCCCTCTCCCCCCCCCCCCCCCCCCCCCCCCCCCCCCTCCCCCCCCCTCCCTCCCCCCCCCCCCCCTCTCCCCCTCCTCCCCCCCCCCCCCTCCCCCCCCTCCCCCCCCCACCCCTCCCCCCCCCCCCCCCTCCCCCCCCTCCCTCTCCCCCCCCCTCCCCTCCCCCCCCCCCCTCCCCCCCCTCCCCCTCCCCCCCCCCCCCCCCCCCCCCCCCCCCCCCCCCCCCCCCCCCCCCCCCCCCCCCCCCCCCCCCCACCCCCCCCTCCCCCCCCCCCCCCCCCCCCCCCCCCCCTCCCCTCCCCCCCCTCCCTCCCCCCCCCCCCCCCCTCCCCTCCCCTCCCCCCCCTCCCCCCCCCCCTCCCTCTCCCCCCCCTTTCGCACTGTGTGAATTTCACTCAGACAGTGCTTCACCCGCTTGCCCTGTCCTCCGCCTGCATAACGGGCTGATGAAAGAAGCGGTGTGTGTGTGTGTGTGTTCCACTCTGACAATCGCCATTCCAGTTGCCGGTTTTTCAGGCCACTGCCGGCAACTTGACAGTCACTGGCAATCCCCATGAAAAATCGCATAAGTGGGACAGGCTCATAAGTATAAAATTGATACCATAAAATGCACTAATTGCTGATCAAATTTATGGAAGGCTACTTTAACTTGTATTGTGAAATAAAGATTCAAATGGTTTCATTTAAGTTAAAGCACCTTTTAAGTTCCGTTTCAGTAACTTGATTGTTGTACACTTTTTCAATAATTTTGATGAATTTTGTTAACCTTTCTTCTTCACGACTAAGACCAAGAAGTATGTGTCATTGAAACTGCAAACTAGAATTCAATTCCACTCTTACTATATTTACAATCGATGATTGTTTTGTGATTGCTAATTGCTAAATTGTGAAGAGATATATTGCAGGAGAAAATGTTTTGGCTGTACAATTTGGCTGCATAATGATTGTGTAAGTTCTTCTGACAATCTATTAGACTTTACTAATGTGAAAAAACTTTGAGATAGAATTACCTAAAAGATAATACAAATAGTGAAAAAATCTCAATTTGCAGTTCTGGATGGTAAAAGTAAGCTTGATATAAGCTTATAATGTGTTATAAAAGACTCTGAAGAGATACTGGACAGGTTATTAACAAGCATCGTTGCGATATGACAGTTAATTAACTTGCTCTATAGAGAAACATCATAGGTAATTAACAAGCTCTAGGGAGTAACTGGACAGTCTGACAGTAAGCCCAACAGTTTAACTGGACAGGTTATTACCAATTATTTTCAACAGATCCTTGGAGATAACCTGAAGATGATTTCTGTACTACTTAAAAACCTTTTATGAGTGTTTGTTGAAAACACAAATTAAAGGCATAAAGATTACTGAACAATGGGTTATTGGGTAGACAAAAAAGCTGGAGAAACTCAGCGGGTGAGGCAGCATCTATGGAGCGAAGGAATAGGCGTTGTTTCGGGTCGCGACCCTTCTTCAGACTGATGTCGGGGGCGGAAAAAAGAAAAGAAGAGGTGGAGACAGTAGACTGTGGGAGAGCTGGGAAGGGGAGGGGAAGGAAGGAGAAAGCAAGGATGACCTGAAATTGGAGGTCAATGTTCATACCGCTGGGTTATTGGGTGTGTTTTGGGCTAACTGAACTCTACTGTGACAGCAGTGGTGATGAAGAAAACATCTGTATCAACGCAAGCCAGTGAAAATAAAAGGATTTCACTCCTGACCTAGCACCTACCAGTGGCTTTGAATATTACTCTGTAATATGCTGTATTATTGACTTCCCTATCTGTATGTAACTCCAGCTAGAATTAAAACAAATTGATTGTAGAATTGTGTATATTTTGGAGTTGTAAAAAGTGTCCACCCGAAAGATGAGACCACCACCTTCGGTAGTCATTGACTCATTGAGCAATTCTTCCTGTCCTTCAGGCCAGCAATGTAATTTTCAGTCATTTAGCCGATACCCATGTTACTAAGTCACTGAATAAAATTGAATAGTACCCATTCCTGTCACAGGTTTGGAGTATTATTGTCATGGCACATAAACTCTGCAAAATACAGTGTTTTATTTTTGCTATCCAAACAAGTTCTTGTGTGAGATAAACTTATGATTGGCCAAATTGTTGGACCGAGTTAGTATAACATACAAACATTGGAGCAAAAGTACAAATCTTTAGCTCTGGGAAACTGATAGACCTGCTGCCTCATAGCGCCAGAGCCATGTGGTTCGATCCTGACCCCGGGTACTATCTATGTAGAGTTGCATGTTCTCCCTGTGACTCCATGGGCTCCCTCCGAGTGCTCCGATTTCCTCCCATTGCCTCTGAAAATTGCCTTGAACATGTATGGAGTGGATGTGAAAGTGAAAACTAGTGTGAACGGGTGATCGGTGGTTGACGTGGACTCGGTTGGCCAAAGGGTCTGTTTCAAAGCTGTATCTATATTACTAAAAGTCTCATCATGACCAATTCCTGTTGCACTGTGTATTGATTTTAGAAAAATTTTGGCCATCTTACTCAGAGTCCCCCTCTGCTGCACAGCTGCAAAAGTGTGCTTTGGTTTGAAAGTACTAAAACTATGTTGCCTTTGGTTAGAAAGTGCTAAAGGTGTGTTGCCTTTGGTTTGAAAGTGCTAAAGCTACCTTGCCTTTGTTTTGAAAGTGCTAAAGCTGCCTTGCCTTTGGTGTGGAAAAAACACTGCCACTTACGGCTGTGATTTTTGGCCATCTTACAGAGTCCTCCCCCTCTGCGCAGGACAAGAGAATTTTTCCAATTGATGAAAAATAAGAGTTATTAGTGTTTAAAAAAATGTTGAGATTCTCTCTCCTGAAGGCCACGCCACTTCCGGAGGGAGTATAGAACCCAGAGGTTTGAAGTGCTTCAGTCAGTCTCTGCAAGATGGAGGACCGAGAGGGTCCCGTCTCAGTCTGAGCTGTGAATAACACTGAACACATGTCTACTAAACTGTGAGTGGTTTTACTGACCCGTCAGTGCCCTTAATGTGGTTTGAAAATATAGTTTGGAAATGCTAAAGCTGTGTTGCCTTTGGTTTGGAAATACTAAAGCTGTGTTGCCTTTGGTTTGGAAATGCTAATGTGTTGCCTTTGGTTTGGAAATACTAAAGCTGTGTTGCCTAATTTAATTAAAGTCGCCTTGCCTAATTAAAGTCGCCTTGCCTAATTAAAGTTGCCTTGCCTTCTATATATAATTAAAAGTCTAATCTTGACCACTTCCTGTTTGTGCTTTATATGGATTTTAGAAAAAAACACTACAACATACGGCTGTGATTTTTGGCCATCTTACTTCAAGAGTCCCCTCTGCTCATCAGGTGCCGAGGATTTTACCCATCGATGAAAAATAAAAGAGTTATTAGTGTTTAAATAATGTTGAGATTCTCTCTCCTGTCAATCACACCATGAAGGCCATGCCCCTTCTGGTGGGAGTGGGGGAGGGACTATAAAACCCAGAAGTGTGGGCGTGGCTCAGTCTCTGCAACATGGAGGAGGAAGAGGTGACGACTCGCTGTCTTTACTGGCCTTGCACCGTGCTTGAAGTGGTATGAAGCTGCACTTGAATTTGGTGGCCTTGCACCCTGCTTGAAGTGGTATGAACCTGCACTTGAATTTGGTGGCCTTGCACCCTGCTTGAAATGGAATATCAAGGAATAGCCTTGAGTCAACTGCGAGCCCACCAGCCGTGAGTGAGCTGCCAGCACAACAGGCTTGAGTGACAGAGCCACCAGCCCAAGAATCCATTCGGCCCACGGTCCATATTAGCCCTCTAGAAACCAGTCCCTCCAGCACACAACACCCATACTAGCGCTCCAGAAACCCCCCCAATATTGGAATTGGTGGAGAAGTAGAATATTGCATTGGGGGACCAGCCCTCCCGTGTGATATGCCACAACGGTCCCACTTAGTCTAGTCATTTATATATAGAAATGACCACTGTAACAAAAAATGTTCTTTCCTCGATGCACATGGAGGAAATTTCCATCATCACCGTTCAGCGTGTAACTCCTCCAACTTTGTTTACAGTAAAGTGAGTGATTGGGAATTTGTTTCTTCTATGTCAGTGTACAATAATTTAGTTTTGGTCTCTTGCAGTTTACGAACATCAACAAAACCAGAGACGGAATTGATTAAAAGTGTTCATGCTATTTATTCTTCTTGCAAGATATTTAGTCTTTTGAATACCATTCTAATTGTAATCACAGTACACCGACACAGTGGAAGCACAGCTTATTGCTCAGAGTTTATTTTACTAAATAACATGTTTTAAATTGTTGTATTTATCTCACTGAACTATTACCACTAACTTTAACTTTCATTCTTAACAAATGCTCATCTACTTGGAAATTTGCAGATATATATTTTGGTATTATTGCCTTGAAGTGGTTTACAATCAGTTCCCTCTACAAATAAATCAGCTTCAGTTTGTCATGTGTGGTAATTAGGACCTGCCTCTTTAACCTTTGGCCACCGATCATCTGAGCAATTGACCACGATATCCTCCAGCTTGTTTGACGTGAGAATAACATTACATGAATAAAAGGCACTACAAATTACAGCCACACTTCTATAAATGGAGCTGTTCCTAGGTTTCACCACAGCTAATTCGATCCAGTTCACTTCATTCATTTTTCTGGGTAAGATCAAAAACAGAGCGATGAATGAACAAGTCCATCATGTCCTTGACACATCAATATGAGAATGAAAAGCAGGCCATGAAGGAAGCTTCATGTCTTTAGAGTTCAGACAATACCTGATGAAGAAGTGCCTCATTTAGATCAATCCTATAGTGAGCAGGGCAGAATGCCTCGGATCACTATTACAAACCACTATAATAGGAATTAGCAAAGACTTATTCACCAGTCACTTTTTTCCTTACAGCTGTGACCTTTTTTTTGTAATGTCACCTTTCTTGCTCTTCCGTACCCAAATCCTCACTGTAGCTGAAGGCTATTTATGTTCCGATGGTCTTAATTTTGGTCAGGGATTCCAAGAGTGGTGGCAAGGTAGTGTCTTGAAATTGATCTAAGCAATCTGGTTATCATTTTCAAAACTGTATCTATATATCAGGAAGAAAACAGGGCTTCAAGTAATGTTTGACATTTCATGCCGAGATAAAACTCTGCTTCCCAGGAAATATCTTGTTCACAGCAAGATGCTATTTTAATAAAAACACAATTTAGGTCAGAGCAAATTGTTGTATTTAATTTATAGTTAAAGCAGATTTTTTTTAACTGAACTGTAACAATTAAAGCATGTAACAATTGAATCCAGATTTAAACTTAATGTATTAACACAGTTGCAATGGGAGATTGGAATTTTATATTGGTAAAGCAAATCCCAAAATCTTTCTTTTCTCCTGCAAAACATTAGCATATAATACATATAATATATTTTTGGTGGCCAAATGAATTTAAGAAATACAATACCTAGAAATGAATAAGAAGAAAGATAGAAACATGTGGAAAGCAAAGTAGCTGAAAGGCAAAGAAAATGGTATTGAGAATCATAGCAATCCTCTTTAGGGGTAATGGTATGTTGATTGAAGCTGTGGGTTAATTTGCTATATTCTGCAAACCATTTAATTAGTGATGTTCAAAAATAATTTTTGTAATTAAATTGAATAGAATGCACTGTGAGGTGATTAGTATGAAATAACTGAATTTTTTGAAAGCATACATTATTGATATAGTACATGGCTTCATTGCAATTAAAGTATGACAATGTTGAATAGGGAGATTGAAGCCAGCTGAGTTTGAATATTCCATTTGGGGATATAAATCTGAGCTTTACTAAGACAGTGTGCAGTGCCAGCTGAGTGCAGTGTATGCACTATAGACTTTAAGGGACTTCAGAAAAATGAGAGCAATGGTGTAGTACTAGATTTAAAACAAAATCTGCATGACGGGGCAGATGATCTATTGCAGGAATAGTATGGGGGCTGATGGAAACAATGTGCTACATCAGCAACAAATTCATATGAACATATGTGCCTCTTTTTGTTGTGATTCATATTTCCTTGACCCTGCTCCATCATTCAATAAGATCAATAAGCTGATCTGACTAACCCTTGCTCTGCATACCCACTTGTAACCTTTCACGAATTTGCTCATTGAGAATATAATCTACCTCTGCCTTAAAAGAAGTCAAAGACTAGTCCTGTCACCACCCTTGTGCAGTGGTTAGTGCTGCTGCTTTGTCTCCAAAAACCTGTGTTGCTCTCTGGTGCTTAGATTATCTCCCAAAGACATGCTGATTGATATTAAGAGCAAAGAAATACTGCTGGAGGAACTTAGCGGGTCAGACAACATCTGTGGAGGAAAATAGACAGACAACATTTTGCGAATGTGGGGTAGAGGGGAGATAGCTACTGGAAAGAAATGAGGGGAAGTGGTCGGTTACTAGGCTACAGTAACTTATCTCCATTGTAAGAAAACTGGAGCTGGCCTTATTTTGCTTAATGCATTGCAAGGGAAATGTAATTATAGAAAATAGATTGGTACATTGTTCAAAATTACACTTGACAAATTTTAAACCAGTTTCCATGTTGGAATCCATAACTTGCCTACCCTTTTGGTAAGGACGCTTATACTGTGATGTGATCAGTGGGGCAGGGAAGAGTTTTGTAATGACTACCACTTGACACTTATCAACATTTGTTTCCATTAGCTTTGATTTGTATATAGTACTATAATCTTCTTTGAACACTAAAAAAATGCCACAGGTGCTAAAAAATCTGATATAAAAACACAAAATTCCGAGAATACTTAGCAGATCAGTCAACATCTGTGGACAGGAAAAAAATCTGCTTTAATTGGAACAGATTCCTTCTTATTCAAGTTGATTTGTAATACACCAAAGGGGCTGAATATTGAAAATTTCAAATATGACAAGATTGTCATACAAAGAATGGATTTGACTACATGAGGTGTCAGTGAAATTTGCAATAAACAACATTGTGCTTACTAATGCATTGACATTGGAAATTTCTGTACTTATCTAGTGCAAGAAAGCCTTCAAATTATGAAAATGTGAAGAGCAAAGCATCCACTGACCAAAATAATTGTAACAGTCAACATGCTAGAAAAGCCTTCAAGCAGCAGCATTCTGAATACTATGGGGACAAAATCACAGTGAGTATAAGGACATGTGACTTTATGCCTTATATGTAAAATGTGCAGTGCATCCCATGTCAAAAAAGTTCTCTGTAGTGAAGCTTCACTATTTTTAGTGCATTTTTTAAGACATTGCTTAGACTGACTACCCCTGTTGTAGTAGTACTTCAATTCATATTAAACAACCATAATTGTATTTAAGTTTCACATTGCGTGATGACATATAATATTTTTGAAAAGCTCCAATGCACTTCACTGTCTAGCTATCATAAAAAAATTAAACTACAGAAGGAGATTTAAAGAACAGATAATGAAAGTCTCTTCAAAAAGAAAGGTCTGAGGAAGCACCTCAGGAAAGAAAATTATGGAAGTTCAGGGGGTGAATTCCAGAGCTTTTTTTCCTCAAGGCTACAAGTAAATACATAGTTCTGTAGTAATCAATTCCACACTGCACAATCATACGATGATTGTTTTGAATTTAATTGTATGATTTTAAATCATCATCCATTTTATATTTTATCTTATTAGGCGTATACCAAATGCATTCAAGATAGAATTTTTAGATGCTGGTACCACCATTTGACTCGCCTTTATTTTTTATCTATTAGATTATATCTGACTCTCACCTTCGTTCCTTGCTTAATTTTGTTTTGAGATAGTAGTTGAATTATATTTAATAAACTTGCATCATGTCATCCCAAATAAATAGAAAATGTCTAGGTAATAAACTGGTGTATCACAAACACCAGCTATTACAAATTGAATGAGTTCCTTCGAAAGTTAACTGATGCTCCAAAATTAAACTTCTCATGCAAATTGATCATGGCTCCTATCCATACCCAACAAAATGAGAGCATGAGAATAAGTCTGAAACTAAAATAATTGCATTATTTTCTTTTTTTCCCCAAAAAATTGCTATTTCTCAAATTCCTCTTCCTTCAATAATTTGTACTAATCTTGTATTTTGTAGGACGCTTTAAAAAAAATGATGATAATAATTGTTCTAGAATTCACTGAATACTGATTCTTAATTTACAATTAGGATCTATTTAAATCCCAGGAGTCCCTTGTTTGTTACTTGGATTATTTCTGAAGAATACACTCTGCCACAAATTAATATTATTTCTCATTTTGGTTCATCATCTGTCCTACTGGAGTAATTATGCACAAAACCAACAATTGAAACTGCCCAACATTACTTTATTTGTTAGCTGTCCAAATAAGTATGTAATACTTATGATACATTAACTATCTTGAATACATTCAAATGTAGGTATTTGGGTGAATTTTTACCCAGTGGGCATGTCAGTTTTTTATTATTGAAAGTTTTTCACTTTGAATTATTCAGCAAAATTACAATGATTCCCTTTGGTATTTCATTAAAGTAGTCAATTTGTTTAAAATTAATGCCCGGCTCCTTTTAAATCTGCCGACGTTTGAGAATTTGGGTCATTGTCACTCAATTGATTATAGAAGCATAAGATTTATGCAGTAGTTGGATAAGGCTATAATCAAGCCGAACCTGTATTTGCACATATTTCAAACAATAATGATGGAAAACCGTCATCCACCACTTCATATTTCTTCCACAAAAGGGGGAGTAAAATGCATTTATTATGTAGTGAGCACAAGTTCTTCTCTGCATCAATATATTAAAAAAAAAACAAATTGCAAGCAAATTTTGTATCCGATTGGAAAGGAAAGATGTCTCTGGCATCCCTTCTCTTCTTCCATTTCCCTAAATTCTCCTCGCCCCCTGCAATCAAACAGTGCATAGAGTTATTAGACTTATCGCATGAATTTGGACCACCCATTCTACTGTATTAGTGGCTTGTTCCAATTTTATGTTGCTGATCAGTTCAAGATAGTCCCCCGTCTTGCCTTTTCCCTGCTCTTGAATACGTGTCTTTCTCCATCTCCTGTCTTTTTCCCTCATTCCCTCATCTTGTCAAGACTCTTCATATGTTGCAAATGCCACTTCACAAAATCTAGCCCATCGTTTGTTTGCCTCCTGAATTTGCAAACTACAGCCCAATATCCCATTAATCTCATCATGAAAAGCTCATTGTCAATGTATTGTTGCATTATTCATCCATTCCCATCTTTAAATTTTTTTTTTTTCAAATAACACTCACTGTTTATTATATAAGTTACAAGGAAATATGGAAATAAAACTATTTTTCCATCAACTCTCCATGATTCTCCTGCCAACCATCTACATTGGAACCAATCTACTGCACCCATTTGACTTGCCAATACTACTTTGGAATATAGAATAATGCAGTCTAGAGGAGGAAGCTTACGGTCATGGGAAATGCGCAATCTCCAGAGACAGCAAGCGAGGTCTGGTGTGAACCCAGGTGACCAGACCTGTGTGGTAGCAGTGCTAACTGCTGTGTCAGTATGCCGCACCCCTGCATTATTCTTCATTCTTTACTATCTTTGACTCAACCAACCATGCTATTCCCACCCTGCTTCCATCATCCAGCTTGCTGGGATTGTATTCATTTTATTCTACTTGTACTTGTCCTTAAGACAACCAAGAGTCCACAATCTAGAATTCCCTGCTGTCCTCTGTCTTTCTATACGTTTTGAGGCCCCACACTCTTGAATCGCATCTCTGACTAACATAGCCAGTAAACTTACATTAATTTTATTTTTCTTGGTTTATACTTTTCTCTGGCATTGAGAGAATATCCCCGCACACAATTTGAAAACACAATGTAGTTGTTACCATAGATGGGTAGTCAGCTGAATGGCCTCCTTCCAATTCGTTAAAAGAGTTTAACTAGGCAGTTCCTTAGACACCAAGTCAGTTGCAGATTCTACCATCAATAGTGCAGTTGAAAGGAGGGGAGATAAATCAGTTTTAGAGCTTGAATATATAATCTTGACTTGTGTACATCAGAGCCTTCCAATATCTACAATGCAACGCTAAAGCTTTGACTTGGCTCATCATGCCCAATGTATGGTTTGTTAAGTGGTCAGTGATTTATACACTTGCACACCACAATGTGTGATAATGGTGCACTCTGATATCTGGCTTCACTACTGAAACCCATGCACTTTATATCTGCCGCTTCAACTTCCTATCAGCTTTGTTGATGCAATCGAGTACTGCTCTACTCATTTGAATGAAGTTACTGATCTTGATAGAAAACCTGATTTTGTATTTTTTCTCTTGTTTTAGTTGGTTCTAATTTGCATTAGTTTCAGTCGAGTTTATTGCCATATGCACACGTACAGCAGCAGCAAGATAGACATGTAGACTCAAACACAAACATACATTGGACATAAATGATACATCATTTCTGAGTCTACGATAGTGTTCTGTGATCAAGGTAGGATTTGGTGCATGCTGGTCTGATTCAAGAACTTGATAGCTGTAGGTAAGTAGCTGTTCAACTTTGGACTCCTGTACCTCCTGCCAGATGGTAACCATGACAAGTGGGCATGGCCCGGATGGTAGGGATCCTTGATAATGGGTGCTGTCTTGAAGCAGTGCCTCATGTAGACACTGTGATGGCAGGGAGGGCTGTGGCCATGATGGACTGGGCTGAGTCCACCACTCTCTGCAACCGCTTGCATACCTCTGCATTCAAATTGTCATACCAGGCCATGATGCAATCAGTCAGCATACTTTCTAGACTACAATTAAATGTGTGCTTGTCATTTTTTTTAAAACATTGAATTACTCTGAGTAATTACTACTTTTATCTATTCCAACTACTTTTAAATATCCAGTGATAAGAAACTAAGGCTGACAGGTTTTAATAATGTGTTGTTATTAATAATAATAATAATAATAGGTAGCAGTACCATCACTAACAGGCTTCATCATCTAGTTATCTCTTATATAGCACTCCACATTGCAGGATGGCCATGGTTCTTAGGCCTCTGGATTGATTAGGCTTGCAAGACCATAGTAGTTGGTGAGGATTGTACAGGTGATGGGGTGACAGACAGCATGCGGCATGGGCTGGGTCAAACATGATCTGCTCCAAGTGAAGTATGTATGGGTATGTCAACAAGCAATAGAGGGCACAGATGTTAGTCCACAATCATATCATAGTAATTGGAAATTTTGTTTATGCAATTAATTTGCAACTGATTAAAATGATGCAAACTGGACTTCTTGTAAGATCGCAATTTTGCTGTGATTTTTGAAATATTTGGGAATTTGGCCTGTAATTGTCCCATTCATTGAAGATTCCTTTATGTATATAATTGTTGAAAGGCTCTAATTTATCCTGTTTTCTCCTATTTTCTCATTACAAATCTTGGATTAATCCATCAATGATTTATCATGAACTGGTTACGAATTTTCGACTTCCATTCCAATCTACTCTTTTATATAGAATTCATGATCCAAGCATAATTTCTTTATTAATAAAAAAAAAAAAGCTGTTGGTGCAACTCATCGGGTCAGGCAGCAACTTTGGATCAAGGAGCATCTTTGGAGGGTGTAAAAGGGTGACATTTTGGATCAGAACCATTCTTCAGATTGTGTCTTAAAGATCCCAATCTGAAACCTCTCCATGTCCTCCAGAGATGCTTCCTGCCTTTCAAAGTTATTCCAGCACTTTGTCTTTTTTGTGATCTTTGCACTCTAATTACACTTGAATCAAAATTCTGTTGTAACATCTTGCATTAATGATTGCCCTGCAGCCAGTATGTTTATACCACAGACAGCATTCACAAAGTAGTTCCTTGATTGACATTTAGATTGTACTCTCTATTTTTGTATCTTGATTTTATTATAATAATACTGTATTTTAGTCACATTAGTAGAAAAATTAAGCTGGGAAAAAGTGCAGAAAAGATTTACGAGGATGTTGCCAGGACTTGAGGGTATGAGCTATAGGGAGAGGTTGGTCAGGCCAGGACTACATACCATGGAGCGCAGGAGGATGAGGGATGGTCTTATAGAGGTGTCTAAGATCATGAGATATGGTGAATGCCAAAAAATGCCCAAGGAAAGGTTTAGAGGGGTTTAGAGAGTGTAATAGGTCATCTTGGTCGGCAAGGGCCATATATATTCTTTGAACTTTTGGGGAAGAAACCATTGACAATTCAAGAGTAATTTTGAATGAGTGCTGCCAACTATAAAGAAATGGCAATGGGTGTTAATTTCTTTTTGGAAGAATCAAGTTATTGCCTGGAAAAGGGCTGGTGGAAATGAAAGTCAATTTTAAATTGTATTTGGTAATGAGATTCAAATGAATGAACTGCCTATCAAAGGATCTGTAAACATAGCTATTTTGAGGATCTCAAACAAGCTGCTCACCAAAAGAGTAGGCATTAATTAATTAGAAATGTTGTTCTAAACTATAATCTAGTCACATTAAATGTAATTTCCTCATAAGATAATGACAAAATGTTCTGACTATGGAAATCCAGATTTGAACTGTTTCAAGTTTATTTTAATGACTTTTAAGTTCTATTTTTGTTATTAAATATAAAATGATTTGACTGATTAGTTCAAATATAGTGTATTTAATTAATTTTTAATGAAGATGTTATTTTAAAGGCAAGAGGATACTAGAAAATTGTCTGCACGGAAGTGTGCCAAGTTGGCTCCACACCATTCTTTCATTTAAGAATCTTCATTGATTCAATCTATACATAATTTATGTGGTGTCCATACAGGTTTCAGGATAGATTTGTCTTCTGTTCCCCATCATTAGGTACTGAAGAGGCTTTGTGCTAGGTGTGTGAATAATAATTGGATCAGCTGCCATCTCTGTACAAGCTTCAGTATCTGTCTCCAAAATGCAGTCTTTAAACAGGAGGGACAGCCAGTTGAGAGCAGTGAGAACTCCTTAATACCTAATTAAATATGAAAAGTCAGGCGAGGGAGTAAAAAGAAAGATGTGAAAGTAACTATACGAATATTCCCAGAGCAAAGTTGCTCATTAGAACGATAATGAGAAGATCACTGGATGCCATATCTTCCTTATCTGACTGGTTCAAACCCCTTCAGATACCATGTTCTGTTGTTTGACATACCTTACAAATGAAATAATTTAATTTTTTCCAAAGAGGTTTTCTCATAATTGAGAAATTTATGTTGGGTTTTTCGATATAAATTAGCTTGTAACAGTTGCAAGCAGAGCCGTATTTTCTAATTTTATTTTTAATAATCACAATACATTTGTAATTATTAAATGGTATTCATTATGTTGAGATGTATTGAAAGAATAACATTTTGGTTGCAAATAGCATTCTTTTGCATCAATTTATCTCAATCTGCAGTTTCTAGAAACTTCTAGCTGTGTATGCTGAGCCCTCTAGTATTTGATTTTTTTGCAACCTGGGAAAAGGATTCTGACTGTCCAGCCTATATATGCCTCTCATAATTTTTTATATTTCTATTGCGTTTCCCCGCAACCTCTGGCGATCCAGAGAAAGCAATCCAAGTCTGTCCAGCCTCTCCCTGAGGCTAAACCCCCCTAATCCAGGCATCATTCTGGTAAGCCTCCACCATACCCTTTCCAAAACTTCCACATCCTTCCTATAATGGGTTACCAGAACTGCACACAATACTCCCATTGCGGCCTAACCAAGGTCCTATAAAGCTGCATCATGACTTCCTAACTCACTGCCCCAACCCATGAAAGCAAGCATACCGTATACCTTAATTACCACACAATCTACTTATGTTATGACTTCCAGAGTCATGGTCGTAGACCCCAAGATCTCTCTGTACATCATCAATGTTGTTAAAAGTCATGCCGTTATTTGACATTAACTCAGCAATCTTCCTCACTGTCCATGATCCCAGCAGTCTTGGTGTTATCTGCAAACTTACTAACAGGCGATGTCATCCATATCCACATTTTCTATCCGTAAACAAGTTCTGAATCCAATGACCAGGTCATTGTTAATCCCATGCATCTTAATCTTCTGGATCGGCCTACCATGGGAGACTTTATCAAATGCTTTAATAAAATTTATATAGATAACATTCACTGCTCTAGCCTCATCATTCACCTTCATCACCTCCTGTAAAACCTCAATCAACTTAGTAAGACATGACTTGGCGTTTACAAAGTTGTCCTTTATTTAACCCATTGGCTTCCAAATGGGAGTAAATCCTATCCTGAAGAATCCTCACCCGTAGCTTTCCTACCACTGGTATGAAGCTTGCCGCCTATAATTCCGTGGAAGCAAAGATCTGCATCAAGCCTCCCACAATCTACTCTTTTGCTTCTCTCAATAAAGTGGGATAATTCCCTTCAGGTCCTGGGGGTTTTTCAACCTTAATGTTCTTCAAAAGCCCTAACATCACTCCTTAATCTCAAACTGCCCTAGTATTCTCCACACTGATCTCGCTGTCCTCCATGTCCTTGGTGAAGACAGATGCCTGTACTTGTTTAGTACCTTGCCTATATCCGCAGACTCCAGGCACAAATTTGCTCCTTTATCCTTGAGTGGTCCTACCTTCTCCCTGGTTATCCTCTTGTTTTTAATATAGGTATAAAAAACTTCTAATCGCCCGCTTGAGTTCTTTCCTCCTTTATATTCCTCAGACACTATTAGCACCATCCATACCGCCTCAGCAAATAAACCCTCCAGTTTGTCCTCCAAGGGCCGTAGCAGTGTCCCTGATCAGCAGTGCAACACCTCCACCTCTTTTTGCCTCGCTCTAGATCGACTCTGAAACATTGCAATCCCAGAACTGCTAGTCATGTCTCTTCCACAACCACGTTTACACGATGGCCATAACATCATAGTCCCAATCACTGAACCAGGTTTTAAGTTCATCTGCGTTCTCCACAATACTCCTTGCATTGAAATAAACGCACTTCAGCCCATCAGTGTCACAATATTCCTTCACCTCTCCATGCCTGGCTTTTGTTTGAGATTTACTGGTCATAACCTCTGCTTTCCCATCATCCCTTCCAATTGCTGGCCTACTACTTTGGTTCCCACCCCTCTGCCTCTCTAGTTTAAACCCTCCAGAGTAGCACTGGCGTGCCTCCCTGTAGGAATACAGGTCCTCCTCCAGTTCAGATACAACCTGTTCCTCTTGTACATGACCACAAGAGATAAGATGAGATCCCAATGGCTGAATCCCTGTACCAAATCCTGAGCCTCTCATTTATCTGTCCTATCTTCCTGTTTCCAGGCTCACTAGCACATGGCACCAGGAGTAATCAGAGATTGCTACCCTCAGGGTCCAGTTTTTTAATCTTATGTGTAACTCCCTATATTTACTTTGCAGGACCTTATCCATTTTCCTACCTATGTCATTTGTGTCAACGTGCATAATTTCCTGCTGCTTGCCTTCCTTGAGAATGTTCTGCAACTGCTCGAAGACATCCTGGGCCCTGGCACCAGGGAGGCAACACCATCCTGGAGTCTTGTTGCTGCCATAGAATCTTCTGTATGTGCCCCTAACTAATGAGTCTCCTTTCACTATATAGCTCTGCCTGACTTTTCCCTTTTCCACTACACCTCAAAGCCAGGCTCGATCCTCAGGCTGAACCACTGCCACTACTGCTGCTCTCCCCTGACTGGTCCTCCGCAACAACAGCACTCGAAGGAGCGTACCTGGTGTCAAAGGGAAAGGACCCAGGAATTCCTGCACTTTCTGCTACTCCCTTTCCTGGTGCTCACCCATTTACTTCCTGCCTGTATCATAGCAAGACCACCTCACTGTAACTCTTCTCTGTGGCGATACTATACCTGTGTTAATGACTGTTTATATGTGGTTGTTAGAATTCTGAAGTTAAAGAATTGGACAGCACAAAGGAATGTACCCATTCCTGGTTCTTCATGAAACAACACAATCAATTTCAACTTAATTTATATTAAAGAAAGAGTTTCATTAGACTGAAGCTTGCTAACTTTACTGACTGTTGCAATTGAAACTACCAGCATTCAGGCAATTGAAATACCTCTTGAAGTTGGCTGCATTTACTTATTTCCCAGATATACATTCAGCTCTTTAATTGTATTACTCAGTTTACTCCATCACTAGATTTTGCATTGAATTTGGTGATGAATCTGGCTTACTGGAAATCCCCAGTATTACCTGGGAGTGTCACTTGAATTCCACCCCTGGCCAGACCTGGTGAAATGTATAAAACCCCATTGACTTGAAAGGCAATTATATGACAATACGATGACTATGTCAAAAGATTAGGAATCCAACAGGAAAGTGGATTACTTGTTATTTAAATTATTTATTTAAATTGTTTTAATTATGGTTTTGGGAAACTTTGTTAAAGCATCTAAAGTTTAGTGGTTCTTAAATATTAATGTCTGATACATTTAATGTAAATGGCAACTATTTCAACTGCTAATGGACATTCCCTGGGTTGAGAATATGAATTATAGGAAAAGGTTAGGGAGACGGGGCTGATTTTTCTTGGAGCACAGGAAACTGAGGGGTAATCAGAGAGAGGTATATAAAATGATGGTGCACATAGTAAAATCGTGTTCGCATTGTGGGGGTGTTAGAAACAAGAAGGCATAGGCATAGAGTGACAGGAATGAGGTATGTAGATATTGAGGCTAGATTGTTTTTGCACAGATTTGTTGATATCTGGAACTTGCTGCCAAAAGATGTGGTGGAGTGAATAAAATTACTGCTTTTAAGAGGCAAAAAATATCCAACCAGTTGAATGGGTAAGGTGTAGAAGGATATGGTCCTAATACAAGCAGATGGAATTTGTTAGATGGTCAAAAAGATCAGCATGGACCTGGTGAGTTAAAGGACCTGTTTCTTTGCTGCACAACTCTAGGACAAAGCCAAGTCTCAACTTTGCCATCAGGACGATATTGCTAGACTCCACTATGCAAAAGGCCAGCCAGATGGGACCTCTGCATCCAATCCAATTGAGTACCAGAGATGGACTGTTGAACGATTTCATCAGGCCATGATTCGGATCAGCACAGACCATTTTACTTCCTGACGCACTCTTTGCCTTTGTGGTCCTAATCTAAGATATTATGTTATTGTTTTGGAATCTGAGTCCCATTAAGATTGTAGCCTAATACTTGGGAGAGGCATATAATGTTCATCGTAAGCGAATTATCATCCAAATTTGGAACAGATCAATGCTTCAGAATCACGTCAATGAAAGTTGGGGATGCAAAATCAGCTAAAACAGGAGAAATACGAGACTGAGGGGATTTATAGAGCTGGGAGGATAGGGGTTGGAGGTTACAAAGATGGGAGGGGTTGAGGCCAGGGTGGTTTTGAAGTACTAAGATATGCCACAACATAATATAAGGCAGAATAACTATTTCAGAACGCAACCCAGGTAACAGTGTGGGCATTAAGTCATTGGTAGGCATTATGCATTGTTTTTAAATAAAGTTCATTTCCCTTTAACTTTTAAGTTAACTAATTTATCTTAACCAGCAGTCAGTAAAAGTTTGGATTGATCTGGCTACTAACTGTGGGAGGCCAGTTATGACAGCTGGTGGCCAAAGATCAATATAAATTAGGTTAAAGGAACAAGAAATGCTTTGAGCAAGGATAATCTATTTAGGATGCTGATAAATTTAATTAAATATATACCTTGAGTTGAACTTGCATTTAATTTTTTTTTTTAATATTGTTTTCCCTTTGATAATTGAATTAGCTATATTTCTTTGTGAAAAGATTTAAAGCTATTGGAGATTATTCGTAAAAATATAATGGGTGCCATTTCATTTTTTGCTTATTAAATAGCATAATTGAAAGCAGTGGTCAAGTGGACCTTGTGATATAGAGCGACATCTTCTCATTCTGCAGAGTTAGTGATTTGATGGTAACGAATGTAACAAAGCAATTCCATTGTTTATTTTTTAATTAAACTAGAACACTTTTAAAAAACTATGTCTTAATACATTTAGATCTAAAATTGCTGCTGAGCTCAAGATTCTAACATTATGCAGTCAAGAAATTGTTTGCAGACCACAGCCCGCACCTTCAAAACCTCCTCACTCATGCACGATAATCCCAAACTAGCCCTGATGCTGGCCTGACCCTATGATATTTAGTCTGCAAAGAAAATTTACTTTTTCAAGGTGACTTGGATAGGGCTGGGTGAGTGGGAAAATACATGGCAGATGCAGTATAATGTGGATAAATGTGAGGTTATCCACTTTGGTGGCAAAAACAGGGAAGTAGACAATTATCTGAATGGTGGCCGATTAGGAAAAGGGGAGATGCAACGAGACCTGGGTGTCATGGTACACCAGTCATTGAAAGTAGGCATGCAGGTGCAGCAGGCAGTGAAAAAAACGAATGGTATGTTAGCATTCATAGCAAAAGGATTTGAGTATAGGAACAGGGAGGTTCTACTGCAGTTGTACAGGGTCTTGGTGAGACCACACCTGTAGTATTGCGTACAGTTTTGGTCTCCTAATCTGAGGAAAGACATTCTTACCATAGAGGGAGTACAGAGAAGGTTCACCAGACTGATTCCTGGGATGTCAGGACTTTCACATGAAGAAAGACTGGATAGACTCGGCTTGTACTTGCTAGAATTTAGAAGATTGAGGGGGGATCTTATAGAAACTTACAAAATTCTTAAGGAGTTGGACAGGCTAGATGCAGTAAGATTGTTCCCGGTGTTCCGGAAGTCCAGAACAAGGGGTCACAGTTTAAGGATAAGGGGGAAATCTTTTAGGACCGAGATGAAAAAAACATTTTTCACACAGAGAGTGGTGAATCTCTGGAATTCTCTGCCACAGAAGGTAGTTGTGGTGGCCCTACAGAGAGTGGTGAGGACAGAGGAGAAGATCACCAGATCACCCCAACCAGCAATCCAGGACCTATACCCTTCTCGCTGTCGCAAGAGAGCAAGCAATATCATCAAAGACACCACCCACCCAGCACACAAACTGTTCACCCTACTACCTTCCGGTAAGCGCTACCGCAGCATGCAGAGCAAAACCACCAGATTCAAAAACAGCTTTTTTTCTCAGGCCATCAGACTACTCAACACACTTAAGAAAATTCCATGAACAGTACCCAAACAAAGCCAAACAAACTGTGAAAATAACTGGCTCAATGTCTCCAGTACGAAATTTGCACTTTTTCTATATTGCATCTTTCACTGTTGCACCCTTTTTAAAATACCTCAAAGTTTTTGCTACATTTTGGCATACTGTGCTATTTTAATATTTTAAATAATGTATGTCTATTGTCTATTTTTATTGGTATGTTGTCTGTCTGTGTTTTTAATATTACTTGCACATTTGGAGTATTGGGAAACGTAATTTCGATCCTCTGTGTAACTACTGTTGCATAATTGAATTGACAATAAAGTTTACTTTGAACTTTGAACTTGAGGCCAGTTCATTGGCTATATTTAAGAGGGAATTAGATGTGGCCCTTGTGGCTAAAGGGATCAGGGGGTATGGAGAGAAGGCAGGTACAGGATACTGTGTTGGATGATCAGCCATGATCATATTGAATGGTGGTGCAGGCTCGAAGGGCCGAATGACCTACTCCTGCACCTATTTTCTATGTTTCTGTTTCATGTGCCTTTTAAGATTTATACTCTGCTGCTGATATCTTGGTATTTGTGGAAAAAATAGACAGATCGCATAAGTGCACTTGGGCTTGTCCTTTAATGAGAATATTGAAGATGTTTGGCAAGATTTAATTTTGGCCAGAATCATTACAGATAAATGAAAAGTAATGGAAAGGAAAGAAATGAGGTTTTTGGCTGCTGAGAAAACAGGCCTCTCATATGTTGCAGCAACTTTTGGGTAAATTACCTTTTCACGTGTTTCAAGAGTGACTCCACCACATGTTTTAAATTATGTATACATTTTATTTTTAGGTTTAAACCAAAAGCCTTAATCAGGAAAGTGAAAATGTATGCAACCTAATGTTAGTTTCTGGTTTCAGGATCCCAGACTCATCACCACAACATATCGTAACTTATCCTACGATGAACTGATCTATGAATTGATGAAACACAAAGAACTTGTCAAAAGGAAGGACAGCCAGATCCGAGAACTTGAGGACTACATCGATAACCTCCTTGTACGAGTAATGGAGGAAACTCCCAGCATTCTTCGAGTACCATATGAACCATCTAGAAAAGCTGGAAAGCTTTCAAAAAACAATTGAACCAATTAATATTTTGGGATTCACAAAATATATTTGGTGTCTGTCAAATCAACTCTGAAGGTACTTCCATAATCTGTAAACTGGTAAAGAATTTGTAGAGCAGCGATGCTGTGAAATGTTCTATCGTGAGTGTTGAATGTTTGCTGCCAAGCAGAATAGAATCACTTAGGAATTAGGCTAAATTAAACATGAACTTTCTTTGTTTTTAAATTAGTTCACTTCATGTATCGGTGAGGAGATACTAATAGGACGTTATATGAATTTGCTCAGATCGATCATGGCAGTCCTTGTTTTGCCTATCTCTCATGCTGATCTCAGATTTATTTTTTTATTTAACTGTAGAATGTAGTGACAATGGAATGAACTAGTAATCTAAAATGAAGTTGGTCTCATTGTAAATGGTTAGGCAATTAAATAGTTACAGTGCTGTTTGCATAACTCTGAGA
Organism: Leucoraja erinaceus; assembly: GCF_028641065.1. Taxonomy (NCBI): domain Eukaryota; kingdom Metazoa; phylum Chordata; class Chondrichthyes; order Rajiformes; family Rajidae; genus Leucoraja; species Leucoraja erinaceus. Next base: position 25,554,149 of record NC_073391.1, on the reverse strand, counting down.
AGGGTCTTGCATTCATTTTGGGGAATGTTAGTATTTGCACAACAAATTCTATTGCATTATGAAAGCCATTCACTTGAATCTTTTGAAGCAAAATGTCAATACATCATTTGATGCCAAAAGCTATCCCTTCATACTGATTATCTGTTGTGTGTGCGTGTTTAGGAGAAGGGTCTGATGCATTTAGTTGTGAAAGGAAGGTGCGTTTAGTGGTGTGAGTTATATTGCCTTTAAAATGAAGTTACGTTTTAATGTATTTGAGCTCATGTTAGTAGATTGGACAGTGTCAATACCAGTCACTTTTTAATAGTTGATTATTGATTGCATTTGAAATCTTCCTGTTCTTCCAGAGAAAAACTGGGCTCATTTTCACTTGCACGTCCACCTGATTTGCTTAATACTGCATTGCAAATCCAGTATTTTCTACTATCATTTTGAGCTTCATTTTGTCCTGAAAAATGCATTGAAGAAATACAATGACATTAATTTTCCAAAACATGTTAATATAAATGCAACAATTAAAACATTGGCTTCTGTGATAAGATTCCAATTAAAATGCCATCTGTGTATTGGTGAAAAGTTTGGGCAAATATCAATGTAAAAATGACAGTACAACGCTGAAGAAAGAAAGCTATAAACCGCCAGTTGTCCTTCCATCCCCATACTCAAACATTTTACTGCCATCTTGCATTGAATTGCATTCATAGTTCAGTCAATTCTATTCTGACATATTGCTTCATTTTTATACAATGGTACCTGAGATGTTGCACGGAAAGCAGGTCCTTCAATGGTGCAATTGATTACTTTGTCTTTAATAAAGAATGCCAAACCTTAGGATTGATAGTTGATAGTATGGAACAAAAGTTGTGCAGTTCATACCAAATTATACATGGTTTTCAGGTGCATTTTAAGTAGAACCATAAGCCATAATCCAAAAAATACTTATTTGTCTACATATTCTTAAATCTCGAGTTATTCAAGAGACTATTGAAAGCTATATATTTTGAAGTTTTGCTTAGGAATTACTGTCTTGTGGCCCAATGAACATCTTCAGATGCATGGTCCGTGTTACATATGAAAAATACCAATTTGAGTGTTTCTCCATAATCATTCATTTAGAACAACATCGAAAGGTTTTGGGGTATGGGTGCAATCTAACAGCCAGATTATTTGTTCAGCTACTTGAGAAAGGACCCCCAATGACTCAGTTGCGTAACGCTGCTTGCTTTGGATAATTACATCTACCATTATTTTTTTATATATATATATATATCTGTAAAAGCTGTGTGCCATATTGCTTTTGCACTTTTGTAAATGAAATATTGCAACAAAAAAAACGTTAAATGGTGCACCTGCAATTTTTTAATGTTTCACAAAAATATCACCTATGTATTTTACTTTGTTCTTTAACTCTTAAAGGTACTTGTTCGATAACTGTAATTTAGATGCAAACCAGTACAAATATTTAGCACAAACTTTTTTATTAACTGTTTATAAATACAAAATACAATGAAAATTAACAAAAGTTGCAAAAGGTACAGAAAGCACTGCATGATAATAATATGCACATTTGAGGAGAATGCTTGCATTGAACTCTAGGATACCTGCCTATTAGGGAGTTGAAGTAATCGGCATGCCATTTGTAGTAGGAGTTTCCAGTGTAGTACAATCCCTACTTCATTTTACACAATGGTATTTGAAACTGCACAGAAAAGGGCCCCTCAGTGGTGCAATTGTTTGCTTAGTCTTTAATAATGCCAAATCTTATGGATAGTGTAACATTCACAAGCACTGAATTATCTACATTTATATAAAAAACACTTACTGAGTCGACCACATTATGTACTTGTATATTACATTCTGACTAGTAGACATGTCACCATGCAGTTTTTACAATTGAGAAGTTAATATACTCAATATATTGTTTTGTAATCTTGTGCCATTATATTTTACTTTGCACATTTTCGCTCTATCGCGACCAGTTTATTATCTACTTCAAATGTGATTTTGCATTCCAGTCGAATCATTTTATGATGGAAAGTATTCTTGCCCTTATAACTGCCTATTCCTCTTTTTTATTAGTTTGGGAAATAGTAGCAAAAGAATTGTATTGTGCGACTGGAAAAGGTTTATGCACTGGTGCTAGAATGTTTTGCATATTTATGCTTTGCAATGAATAAATATAAGCTTTACCACTACAATATTGTATTCTAACTCCAAGGCAGTTTATTTGTCTCATTGATTAACCGTTGTGGGAGATTTTAACTTTTTTTAATAGCCTGGCACAGAAATACAGATGAGGATTTGGGTGAAATTAAAAATTTTAGGTTACCAAGTTTTTAATAATACAGCCTACATTTTGTCTACTGTAGAGTTAAGGCCTTGATAACTAAAATTACCGACTCATCCAAGAACTCTTCATTAGCAATAAATTATATAGTTGGACAAAAATCAGATTTTTAAAAAATCTGTGAGAGGTTTACAAAATGTTGCCAAATCTTTCAGTTTCATTTTAAGTTAGTATTCAATCTGCAGTAATACTTGGGCATCACTGGGTTTCCTCCTGGCATTCTGTTGATTATTCTAAATTGTTAGCATCTAACCATATACTCCAGTATTGTGCTTGGTACTGTGCATTGAAGATGATGCAACTGCCTTAGTGTCTGGAGATTAGATCATTCTTTGTGAACTTCAGAAGTTTCCTTTCTTTTTCTAGTTTCTTTTTTTTTTTTTTTTTTTAAACACTTACTCTCCAATGAACATTCATTACAATTTCTTTCTTTGGTAAGACAGTTTCTTTAAAAGTATGTAAATTGGTGCAGCTGAAGTATCGGCCTACTATAGATGAAAACCAGAAAACCAACTTACCTGTAAGATTCTAACACTTTTTTGTAATTTATCTCTTCTTGTCTGATTTTAAAAATCTATCTATTCGAGTACTGACTTTGCCCAATGGCCTAGTATATTATACAGATATTTTTTTCCCCGCATTTTCATTTCCAGGTCATGGTACAGATTTGTGCAAGTCATGCACAGGTTTTTGTAAAATTTTGCTTATTCGTGAATCTGGGTTTTTAATGCTTGGTGATACAAAAACAATAAATCATACAAGTATGTCAAAGTTGCTTCCAATTTGTTTTACGATTCATTCTAATCCATTTGACACAACTATAATATACTGCATGTAAAATATGGGCATCTATGCAGCTTCAAATTACAATGCTACGCAGTAATATCAAATATAATATGATAAACAATTTCTGAAGTGACGATTACATTTTGAACATTAATACTAAGTTTATACACATAACTCAGAATGTATTATACCAGGTATTCTTTTTAATGCTTTTACATGCACTTAGGCATGACATGCAAGAGATTTTTTTTTAGTGAAAATATCTTCAAGTTATAAATTGTATGAATCCATTTTAAGTGAAAAAAGTTGGTAGTCATAGAGAATCTCATGTATTTGTGGCAAATAAAAAGGAGATGGCAATCGGCATGTTGTTTGCAATCAGCAGTATTTTTTACAATTAATATTTCATATTTGTTGTTGTAAATAAACTACAGATGGCTGCACGTGGCTTGGTGTAGCATGTACTTTATTATTATAATATGTTTATGAATGGCTTTCAAATTGATTGTATGTTTAGAAATATTAGTGGGTTGAAAAAAGTACTGAATGTATTAATGGTTTAATGAAACAGAGTATAATTACATTTACATTGCAAGTTGTGACAAAGCATATCTTTCATAACATCATATTTCTGTACCTACTTGTAAATTATCATTGCTAGAAACCAAATGCTGCATGTTTCATATGTTCAATAAAGTTTATTAAATATAACATGGACTGTTTTCCCTGTTTTATCAGGAGAGTAAAATCTGGAAAGTGTTGATTATATTTATTTGCTCTTCACATTAAGAATCCCTTGAGGCCTTCTAAGAAATATAGCATATCAATAAGATGTACAACGTTGTGTTTTTTTTTGGTTGATGCACTTCAAACCTAGAAAGAGATTGCAGATTTTTAAGTGCATCAAAATGATCTGTACATTTGCATTAATTGCAACTTTAACCATTTAGGCTAACTCATACAAGAAATATGTATGATTGTTTCCTTTAAAATCTTTGTTGCACTGTTGTGTGCAATTACTTTAGATATCTTAGAGTTTGTCTTCAGCTTATGAAATGGCTTTAAATATAGATTTGAAATATTATTAAGCACTTGGATTTAAAGTTTAGAATAAAGCACAAGAAGACTAAATTTATAGTCCTCAAACTTTGCAAAGTTTCACAATAAATGCAATAAAAATGTAGAATTTAAAAATCTGCAAGCATGCTCCATGATAAGCCTGTGCATTTAATTGATGGTGTTAGATTATTTTATGTTAGTGTTAACTTTCTGATTTAAGGAATAACTAATTGATTTTTTTAAATAGATATCTCCTAGGTACACCTAAGAAAGGTTTAACACACAATTCCATTGTGACCACCTTGGAGATCTTTTTTAATGATCATAAAGTCTTTATAGAGCAGATATTTTCAATTTTAGGTAAAATTTAAGTCCATCAATTATGGTCGCCTACAAGAAATCAAGAATTGATCATGTAAATATGAAAGTACTCAATTTTGATAAACAATTTATCTTCATTCACAAAGTCCAATTATGTGACCCACTGAAATAAAAGGAGCCTTGCATATACAAAATGTCCATTTATTTACATGCCATTCTGTGCCAGTACTGACAAAACTTAGTCTATTTCGGTTTGCTAGAGAGTTCAGTAAGTAATATACAATATTTCTATATTATGGATACATCATCATGTAATTTTCCAGCATTTTATATTAGTTGATTACGATTCATCTTTTGCAACAGTAGTAAGATTAATTTAGAGTGAAGGTAGTGACCATCCAATTTAAAATTAAAGGCCATATAACGAGTTGGTTGTGATTGAGCTGAAGATTCACCACCATGAGCACTACATATTTCAAGTTTGCACTTTAGATGTACGTTATTAAATCTATTGCCCTATTTCAATGTTATAGAAAGAGTCAGTGAGAGTGTGGAAACAGGCCCTTCATCCCAACTTGCCCACACTGGCCAACATGTCCCAGCTACACTAGTCCCACTGACTCGCATTTGGTCCATATCCCTCCAAACCTGTCCTATCCACGTGCCTGTCTAATTGTTTCTTAAATGTTGGGATAGTCCCTGCTTCAACTACCTCCTCTGGCAGCTTGTTTCATACACCCACCACCCATTGTGTGAAAAGTTACCCCTCGGATTCCTATTAAATCTTTTCCCCTTCACCTTATGTCCTGGATTAATTTACTCTGGGCAAGAGACCGTGCATCTATTATCTGTGGTTTAATAATTTTGCTTGAGAAAATAGTTTGTAAATTGGCCAGACCAATATTTAGATGTCAATAAATGAACGACAAAGTGCACATTGCCATAAATCTGAAACATAATTGCTTTCTAACTACCCAATTACCCACTTTGACTAGCTCTCGCCCTATCGCAGATATTCACAGATATTCTCCTTTGTTCTACCCAAGTAGTTAATTGTCATATTACCAACAATGAAATGTTTTCTGGCAACAGCATAACAGACCTGTAAAGATAAACAAATAATATAAACCAAAAAAAATCAATAAATTAATTATCCCAATACTAGTGCAAAAAAAAAAAGAGTCCTTAATGCAGCCAAAGGCAGTCCATTGTTCATAAGAGGTTAGTGCTGTGTAATCTTCAAGAGCCTGTTGGTTGTTGGAAAGGCCTTTCCCTGAAATCTAAAATTATTTTTATCTTCACAGATCAGACAAGGGATCTCTCACTTGAAATGTTCTGAGTGTTTCCAGTGTTTCCTATTTTTATTGTAGCTCTCAGGTTTGCTCGGGTATAAGGTGATTATATTTTACATGTAGTATTTGATATAAAAGCGTTGTGCTTTCTGAACATCCAAAAACAGTAAGGTGCCAGTAGCAAAAAATATATACCTTTAATTAGTGAAATAAAGAACTGCAGATACTGGTTAATATACAAAATGCTGGAGTAAATAAGCAGGTCAGACAGCATCCCCGGAGAACATGGATAGGTGACATTTTAGGTTGAAACCTTCTTCAGACTAAGTTTTGCTTTTCTCAAACTCTGAGCTTGCTGAGATTATATATCTGACAGTCTGAAGAAGGGTCTTGACTGAAAACACTACGTGTCTGTGTTCTGTAGGGATGCTCACTGACCTGCTGAGTTACTCCAGCACTTAGTCCTTTTTTCACTTTTAACTGTTTTCCATTAAACTTCTGCTTTAAGCATGCTAACTCATCCCGTTTTAACCAAATTACTGCAAACATTTGCAAATACCAGTATAGCTTTCCATGATATTATGTGCTAACCTTTACTGTGCAAGAACCAGTCCGGATAAATTGATATTGTCATTCCTTCTTTCAACTACACCCCCCAGAATGGAACAAAGACACCAAATGGAGTTATAAAAAGATTAGATTTTTGACCTGTGATTACTGAAACTATCTATTGTACAACCATAATCTCGCCCCTGGCTGTGTATTTTATCATTATTTTCAATTAAAAATGAGGCTACTCTCATTTAAAAGAAATGCTTATGAGATATTAAAATGTGGTTTCTTTGCCAAATTTGCATATTAAACTACACTTCAACTACTCAGATTGGATACATTCTACCTTTAAAATGCAACTTGGAAAATCAGCTTTGAATCTGCTGGTACGTGTTCTATCTTTTCTATCTTCAGCACGGAGGGGGGACAGAGAATGACCAGGATATGAAACATAGAAAATAGGTGCAGGAGAAGGTCATTCGGCCCTTCGAGCCAGTACCGCCATTCATTGTGATCATGGCTGATCGTCCCCTATCAATAACCCGTGCCTACCTTCTCCCCATATCCCTTGACTCCACTAGCCCCTGGAGCTCTATCTAACTCTCTCTTAAATGAGTGGTCCTTGATGATGCTGGTTGTTTCATAATGCAGCCTCAGTCAAGTTTTTTTAGGGGGTGGGGGTTGTTGGTGGTGGATTTATGTGATAGACTTGTATTCATAAATCTCTGTAGTTTTGAGAGGTCTTGGACATAACGGTCTCCAGAGCAAGCTATGCTGCAGCCATATAAAATGCTTTCTATGTATCTGTAGAAATTGATGTATTTAAAGACCTGCTGAATTTCCTTTGTCCTCCAGAGGATGGAGAGACATTGTGTGTTTTCTTGGCAATTAAGTGAATAAAAAGTATTTAATTACCTACTGTTTGGTCTCTTATGCTCCAAGATGCCACAGATCCCCCTGCCCCAACCACTATTCAGGCAACTAGACGCTCTGCTCGCACTAGCAATCTGCTCCTCGGGTACTGAGATTGTTAATAGTCCCATTCTGCCAAGGTTGGGTGCTGGATCTGCTATCACCCATTAGTTATTGCAATTGGTGTTGTGAAAAAAATAATTTTTCAATGGCCCTACACTTTCCTCAGTTGGAAATTGACGAACTCTGAATTTCGTCACGCTTCATTAACCCAGTGGTATGTCTGCAGGAAATAAACCGCGTTGCTACTTTAGGATCTAATTTAAGTTTACATTCATTATTTGATATTAACGTTCAATTTAAATCAGAAGGCTCAAACACTCAATGATACTGAGCAATTTGTTTTGCAATTTTAGGAAATTACCTCGAATTGATGCGAAGTAGTTTGTTCTGTGCGCGGGTCTTTTGGAGTTATCTAGTTCATAGTAATGTCGCGTTCATTACAGAAAGGAAAGCTATACAGCTATGCGAATTTAACGCAAATTTTGCAAATAAACCACATTTTAAGGGTTTTTTTTCAGTCTTAATTTCCTGATAAGTGTTCTGTGGAATTACGGGATGTGATCTCATTATTTGTAAGCTATATCAATATCATAAACCGCGGATAAAGCTTTTCCTGTCGTAGAAACAATGAACGGCAGTCACTAGTTTACACAAATGGATACCGAGTATTTGAGTAATCAGTGGGTCTGGCAGCATCTCTGGAGAGACATAGAGAGGTGACGTTTCGGGTCGAGACCACAACGGGAGTTTTCCTATTGCTGGTATTTAAAAGTGCCTTATAATCTTCAACGATGGAATACCCTATCTCTCCCAGTGCAAGTGGATGGAAATTTGTATGTTTTTCTGTCACACACGAATCCACCAGACTTTAAATAATGCACTGATCATACTGGTATGTTGTAGCTATTTAAAAGTAATTATGGGTGTTACTTCATTATCAAATTGCCAGCTTCCTAACCCAGTTTACGTGTTATTTTTTTAAATATATACATACATACACACACACACAAATCCCATTTTAAGTCGGTTAACACTCCCTGTACTTCCACGGCCTTTCTCACCTGCAACAGTTCTCGGTGGCTCCGCACGTTACCAGCTGGCTTACTACTGGTTGCGCCGAGTCGAATTAGTTTTATAAACAAAATTCTATGAATAGGAAAATGTTTAATAAATTAATGATAATCCACTCACCTTTAGGGGGATATCTTGCATTCTTCTTTATCTATCCATTTACCTACTGCTAGAACATATGGCCCCTTGGAGACCAAAAAAAAACTGCATGCAATTTGTAACATCATCATCAAAGTGGTGTCATTGAAAGAAAAATAGTGCAACTTAATCCCAGTCTCAACAAAGAGGATATTTCAGCGACACCTGAAATTTCTATAAACATGCACTTGTTTAATGGTCGGGTGGCAAACGCGTGTCAGTTTAAACAGAAGCGTGCAGTCTGTAATCAAATGAAATTAGGCTAATCTGAAGCTAATAAAAGCGGATCGATATCCGCGGCCACTTGCAGGTGGGGGATCATTTGAAACTCTTGAAGGGGAGGAAGTTTAGCAGATGGAATAAAGGTGTTTCATGTAGGAAAGCGAGCAGAAGCAGATGCCCAGGAGTCCCGAGCAGCAGCCAGCTGCTCCCTCTATTCGAGTCCTCGCGTTGGACACAGGTTTCCCTCTTTTGCAAAAAACACTTTGTTTAAAAAAAAAAGTAAACTAATCTTGATCGCCGTGGAAATTGAAAATGCCCAAAGAAATCAGATGTCAGACGTGGCACGCGTGAGGCTCGTGTCTCTCCCATTGTCTCCTTTCTTACCTGACACGCGTCTGAAAAGGATCCGACAAAGAGCAGGTGACAGGGCAACAACAGAGGCGACAAACCTTGGCTCACCAAATGTTTGCTTCGGTGATCGCTCTCGCCGCTTGTCTTCTAGATTTGCACAGGAGTGTGCTGCTTTCAAATGTATTGTTTTCTCAAACCACTATTATGAAATAATCTCTTGCTCAATAGAATGCTTTCCACCTGAACTAAAAGACATTATAAATACGCCCATGTGTTAGGTGTACTTTATTCGTATAACACCAGGGACCCATTCTTCGTCCCTCCCCTGAGCAGAAGCTCAATGAACCACTTTTAGAAAGAGTTATTTACCTGCCGCAAGATTTCGAGAAAAAAAAGAACAGATATTGGTTTCTCTGATGCTTGCATGAACAATCAGTGCAGCGAACTGGCGGCGGTTGTTGGGATTAGCCGGAGGCTCCGAAGTGGCTAATGGTTCTCTGTATCCCTCTTAAACTGCGGCTAGTGTCTGCTTGCAACAGATGCGCCCATTTTAATGTAAACCCACTCTGGGAGCATAACAATAAAAAAGTGATCTCTTTTCACTGGAAGCGTGCTTGTTCTTGCTCGTCTTTTGTCTGCTGGATACAACAGCAGGTTGAACTCGATATATTTTAAAGTAACGGGTGGTGACACCGTCCTGAAATGAAAGAGCTTCTCTGACCCAAACTGCAAAAATCACCACCAGAGATGCAATGTGTTCAAACAATAATAAGCAGGCCAGGGGAGAATATTGCCACAAGGGTGTTTGGAACAAGCTGTCAGAGATGGTAGTTGAGGCTGGGACTATCCCAACGTTCAAGAAGCAGTTGGACGGGTACATGGATAGGAGAGGTTTGGAGGGACATGGCCCAAACGAAGGCAGGTGGGACTTAGTGTAGCTGGGACATGTTGGCCGGTGTGGGCAAGTTGGGCTGAAGGGCCTGTTTCCACACTGTATCACTCTAGGTCTCTAAGAACTATAAGAGCACCAGAATCAACCTGAATGTTGTGTGTAGGAAGGAACTGCAGATGCTGGGTTACACTGAAACACAAAATGCTGGAATAACTTAATGAGTCAGGCAGCATCTCTGGTTTAAAGGGATAGGTGAAACTTAGGGTCGATATCAAAATGTCCCAAAATGTCACCTGTTCCTTTTCTCCAGATATGCTACCAAACCCACTGATTAACTCCAGCATTTTGTGTCTATCTCCCGTTCTGGATATTGTTTTAATTGATCATTTGATCTGAGTACAATGATGTTTCACATTGCAATGTTGAAGCTGGGACAATTGTTTCCTTTTCATCGAATGATACCGTTCAGAAATGCCTGTTGGCCTCATGTGCCTCTGGTGATTCTTTAGTGGGGCTATCCAATTGTTCCACTTTCCTGCCTCACTCCTTATCCCCGACAAAAATGAATTCCAGATCACACCTCGCTATGAAAAATGGTGTTTCTCTGGCATGTTCATGATGTGTCTCTGGTATCATAATTGTCTTAAGTCCCCGTGTTCTTTCTGTCTCATTTGCTAATCATTTTCTGGCTCCTCCAGCTAACGGCACTTCCACACAATAAGTATTTTCTCCTTGCACTATCAAAACTGTTTGTGATGCTGAACACCTCTATCAACTTTTACCGTAACCTTAGCTCCAAGGAGAAAAAACTATTTTTTTCAATGCATTTCCAGTAAATCCCTTCTCTTCCCTCTCACATCCTGAAACCCCAACTTGTGGTCTTGACATTCTACCTTCAGTGTTACGCGATAGTTTTTTGTTTGATTGAAAGATACAGCAGGGAACTTGGTTCTCCATTGATCACCCATTCACACTAGGTCTATGTTACACAACTTTGGCGTCCATTCCCTACACACTTGGGACAATTTACAGAGGGCCAATTAACCTACAAATCCGCACGTCGTTGGGATGTGGGCAAAAACCAGAGCGCCCGGAGGAAACCCATGCGGTCACAGGAAGAACTTGCAAACTCCACACAAATAACATGCACGGTCAGTAACAAACCAGGATCTCCGACCTGGGAGGTAGCAGCTCCACCAGCTGCGCCACTGTGCTCAATTTATAGTGGGTGTTAGAGTGAATCTTGCTTTTATATCGTCCAATCTATGTGCTTTTTATTTGTTCCTGTGGTCATGAACATGTACGGAAATTGTGAAAAAGTTACATTATATTTCACAACTTATTATTCACCCACAATGCAGTTTGGAGCATTCCTTGAACTCCCATGTTTTTCCTTTTATTAACCAGTTGGCAGTTCTTTGTAATTTTTGGCACTGCTTTGGTTCTGGCAGCTGACTTTTAAAATAGTTTCAGTGTATTTATACTGTCATTTTTGTTTTGAAGTGAAGTGGTTTCAGCTGTGCTTCAAAGGAACAGTATCAATGTGTGGATAGAGTGATGGGGGTAAAAACCTCTGAAACAGTTTCACAAACAATTGAATGTTATATCAAGAGTTGGAAATGGTGATATTAGAATATCTGTCAATATGGAGGGTGAGCCAAATGGCCTTCCTCATCTGTAATTATTTCAACACATAGGAAGTGATAGTAAATTATAGTCTAACACACACACATGACTCCAGATGGCAAACTCAATGGTTCAACGGTTCTTTGATATCACATGTACAGTGAAATACTTATTTTGCACACAGTTCAGCTAAGTATTGCCATACCTAAGTGCAATCCTTGATTAGTACAAAGTGCATAAAAATAAACCACTGAGACTGCATGCAAGAGTTGCAAGCAGTGGCGGACTGGGTCTAAAAATATTGGTTGCCTGGAGACAAAGGGGGCCCACTTCATCAGGGGCCCACTTGATATAGGGGACCCACTTCATCAGGGGCCCACTTGCCTTAGGGGACCCACTTCATCAGGGGCCCACTTGCCATTGGGCAAGCTGCCACCCTGGCCAGTCCGCCACTGGTTGCAAGTTTTGGCACCATTTTCAAAACCCCGCGTGCTCGATCTTCTGAAGCAGCTCCCTATCCAGGCGAGCCTCAGGCTGCTCCATGGCCTCCAACCTTTGTCCATAGAGAGAACTGTTGTCCCTCTCCTCACCAGGCCACCTTCAGCCTTTGTGCCCTGCGGGCGCCTCCTGCTGCCAACCTTGACCGCGCAGAAGGTACGACTCGGGTTTAATCTCTTATGCCCCTGTCCCACTTAGGAAACCTGAACGGAAACCTCTGGGGACTTTGCGCCCCACCCAAGGTTTCCGTGCGGTTCCCGGAGGTTCCCGGAGGGTTTTGTCAGTCTCCCCACCTACTTCCACTGCCTGCAACCTCCGGCAACCACGTGCAACCTCCTGCAACCTCCGGGAACTGCACGGAAACCTTGGGTGGAGCGCAAAGTCTCCAGAGGTTTCCGTTCAGGTTTCCTAAGTGGGACAGGGTCATTACTGACCTTTGTTTTTGCATCCGCCATTGCCAGCACACTCCATCCTCTTCACTGGTTCTCTAGTCCTCAGGGGATGAGCAGAGTCCGTCTCGGTGTCATCCCTTTACAGGCCGTGGTGGACACAATGGACAAACTCTCTGAGTGTGCATGAAGTACAAGTCATGTGCATTATATATTTTGTAAAATTTGATCCCAAATAATGTATTGTGTCTCTTTCAGTATTGTGCAGAAATGGACCGTTTAGTCCCAGGCAACATATGAAACACCATGTATGTCCATAGAGAATGAAGGATTTTAATTTGTATAGTGTTTTTTAATATTGGCCTGAAGCATTTCACAATATCTTCAAAAATAAAGAATAATCTTCCATTTCTACTAAGACTGCCTCTTTGGATTAAGGGTGCCTAATTGCTATGACCTTGCCTAATTGCTAAATTTATTAACATCTAATATGGGAACCTCCAGACACTTCCAAAGATGGGCAGGCTTTGTTGGGCAGCATAGGTGTGGGAAGTTCGTGAGATGGTTGTTGTATATCTGATATGGCCTTGGTGTTTTCAGTACCAACCCAAATGCTCCCTCTAAACTTTGAGTAGTGATGAGCTAGCGATTTCATGAATCAATGATCAGGCTCCCATCAACAGCAATGTGGTAATGACCAGAAGGTCTGTCTTGGTGTAAGTAAAGGACCAAGACACAGAAGCAATTTCTGTTCTGTCACAAGACTGCATCTGAAGCTACGCTACAATATACTTCAGATGATGTTGGCTCTACTTTGCAGTCCGTCACCCTTGGGTCAGTACCACTATTCCACCAAGAGACTGCAATCACCATACCCAGAAGAAATGTTTAACACACTTTTGTAAAATGTAATCTTCATATCTCAGAAATTAAAAGGTCACAAGTATTTTTGTAATTGACTTTGAAGCGATATTAAGCCTAAAATTAAATTAACATCTGGTAACGTCCTGAAAGCTAAGTATGGAGAATCATATGACAATCATTTTCTCTAGACACTGTATTATAACAGATATTCAAAGTATCAAACCAATGGAATTTCTGTAATACTTTGAACTAGTTATAATTTTCCCATGGTGCTTGGAAAGTAAATTGCCAAGGCTTTAATCTCACACAGGGTAGGAATTGCTGCACTAAATATTAGCAGAAAGAAATGTTTTAACATATAAGAGTCTTTGTTCGGTGTGTTTCCGTGTCTGTCACACCTCTGGTATTGTGTTTGATAAGTAAAGTGTGCAACTGATTTGGCTCGGATTTCATACATATGAAAAAATGTGATAAATGACAACTGGGGAGACAAAGGGAATCCACTAACCATGACGCGGCACCTAGATTTCCAGTGAAAAACTGATCAAACACAGCTGTAGCACTCTTTTAATTGTGTACATCTGAGATGGAGGGTAGGATTTCCTAATTTTTCAAGTTTCACCAATCTGAATCCTGAAATCTTAAAAATTTATGAAAGTTTGCATGGCTAAAAAAAAACAAGTGTCATGCCCCCATGGTGAGAATAATTTTGGTTCACTGGAGCCAAGACATTTGCATGGCTTAAATCAAATAACCGACACAGTAATCAAGAGTCAGTGGTGTGGAATGAGCTTCCAGTGGAAGTGGAGGAGGCAGGTTCATTGGTATCATTTAAAAATAAATTGGATAGGCATATGGATAAGAAGGGAATGGAGGGTTATGGTATGAGTGCAGGCAGGTGGGACTAAGGGGAAAAAAATTTGTTCGGTACGGACTTGTAGGGCCGAGATGGCCTGTTTCCGTGCTGTAATTGTTATATGGTTATATGGTGTCACAGAAGTCTGAAGAAGGATTCCGACATGAGACATCACCAATCCAGATTAGTACATAGTTTGTTCAATCTCCACCTCGCATGGACACTATTTCAGGCTTCACATCCACATGAACACATTGGCAGCTACTTAACCATGAGAGGCACCTTTGTTTGACTGTCTCTAGTACTTTTATCACATGTAGGAAAAGGCAACACTTGTCACAAACTAGTGTCATCAACAGCAAACCAGCAAAGGGCAGCCAACTCTCCTCCTTGCAACACACTTCCCTTTCAAACCCATTGTTCTGATTTACAAATTGCATAAAGCATAAGCCAGTATCTCATGTTTAAGAAGGAACTGCAGATGCTGGAGAATCGAAGGTACACAAAAAAGCTGGAGAAACTCAGTGGGTGCAGCAGCATCTATGGAGCGAAGGAAATAGGCAACGTTTTGGGCCGAAACCCTTGGTTATAGCTGATCTATCTCTCCCTCCTAACCCCATCCTCCTGCCTTCCCCCCATAACTGACACCTGACTAATCAAGAATCTATCTATCTCTGCCTTAAAAATATCCACTGCCGTCCTCCACAGCCTTCTGTGGCAAAGAATTCCACAGATTCACCACTCTCTGACTGAAGACATTTCTCCTAATCTCCTTCCTAAAAGAATATTTTTGAATGTTGAGGCTATGACCTCTCGTCCTGGACCCTCCCACTAGTGGAAACATCCTCTCCACATCCACTCTATCCAAGTCTTTCACTATTCTGTATGTTTCAATGAGGTCCCCCCTCATTCTTCTAAACTCCAGCCAATACAGGCCAGTGTTGACAAATGTTCATCAGGTCTACGATCCTGGGATCATTCAATCATAGCTGTGGATCCTCTCTCCCTCCTAACCCCATCCTCCTGCCTTCTCCCCATAACTGACACCTGACTAATCAAGAATCTATCTATCTCTGCCTTAAAAATATCCACTGCCGTCCTCCACAGCCTTCTGTGGCAAAGAATTCCACAGATTCACCACTCTCTGAATTGAAGACATTTCTCCTAATCTCCTTCCTAAAAGAATATTTTTGAATGTTGAGGCTATGACCTCTCCAGCTCAAATGCAGACACTGAGGTCAACTTTAAGCCTGAATCTGCACAAGGTGAGGCAACAAACTACATAGGCCCACCTACTTTCCCACAGCATCTTTGTGTGCAATGGCAGAAGCTGTAACAACTGTCTTTACACATTTTCCCTGCCCATCATCTAAGGGAAGATGACCCTATTGTTCATACTTGTTACAACTTAGTATACCTCACAGAAAATGAAACTGCAGATTCTGGAATCTGAAACACAAACAGAAATGTTGGAAGATCTCAGCCATTCAAGTGGGAATGGCGGCGCGGCTCTGGCCACGCATCTGCAGCCTGCGGTTATTTTTTGTCATTGTTTCTGTGTAATTTTACCTTGGGGTGTGTGTGTCCTCTGGGGGTGGGGTGGGAGCCAGCACATCCTTCCTCAGATGTGCTGCCCAAAATTGCTCACAATTGCTTTTATACCTAATTAACTTTTCATACGTAAATCCTTTCTCCTTCCAAATAATTGGTAGGTGGGAGCAGGAAAAGAGTGCAACATCATGTGCAGGAAGAATCTGCAGATGCTGGTTTACACCAAAGATAGACACAGAATGCAAGAGTAACTCAGCTGGTCAGGCAGCATCACTGGAGACAAATAAATAATAGAACAAAAAAACGTTCTGTACAGTTTGGTGGATAGGAACAGTCCGAAATGCCCAAAAGATCACCTGTTCCTTTCCGTTCTCCACAACGATGCTTTGCCTAGCGGTGGAACCTATCCGTTGCAACTCAAGAGGTCATTTTGTTTGTCTGGAGTTGCACTTCGGTTGCATAGTTCATGGGGGGTGAGTGAAGTTCCCATACTCCAGAACGCAAATGCAGACCTTCTGTCCTTGTCAACAATTCCCGAACCAGATGGTAAGCCTGAATCAAGATGCTTTCACTGGCTGAGTAGAAGCAAATCCTACAGTCAGGAATTTCCCACCTGACTTTTGCCTTACACCAATGCTGAGGTGTGTGATGCCATGGCAGATCCTCAGAGATGTAACAACTGTATTTAAACAGTTCACCCTTCCACAGGCCCATCATCTCAAGGGAGTGTACGTCCTCGGATGACGTGCCCTCCTAAAGTCCATGATCACTTGTTTTTTTGACAAGAGGAGGCTTAGTATGCTAGATCCCACCTCCTCACGGTAGAAAATGAAACTGCAGATTCTGGAATCTGAAACACAAACAGAAATGTTGGAAGATCTCAGCCATTCAAGTGACATCTGTGGAAAGATAAATAGGGTGAGGGACTCATGTATATCTTGACAGGGGCAAAAAAGTTCCATCAAAACTCAGTATATGGCTACGGCATTCTGTGCCTAATTTAAATGACTCTGCTTTACTCTTGACATCTGTGGAAACCAAATAGTCAATATTTCAGGGCAAAAGCCTTCCATCAAAACTCAGTATATTGCATTCTGTGCCTAATTTGTGGTCTGCTTTACTCTTGTAGAAACCAAAGAGTGATTGTTTGACCACTTTGTAGAATACCTCAATCTGTCCTCAAGAATTATCTTGAATTTCCAGTTCTCATAAGCCCACCATTTCTAACTTTTCCTACTCTGATAAGTCAGGACTGAAACATGAACTCTGGTTCTCTCTCCAATTATGTATTTTTCTTGCATTTTCTGTTCTTTCCAACATCTGCATTTTTTTCGTTTTTTTATTCCTTATTACAGAAAATACAGAATGCTGTGTTAATTGTGTTGTTACACTCCAACTTGACACCACTAGCTTTAAATCAATGTTACCCGATGTATATACAAAATGCAGGAGCAATATGAGTGCACACCCATTGAAAGCCAAACAATGGGCAGAATGGAGATAAACTTTGCAAGTGTTGTACTTTGTGAAATAGTGAGCCATTTTGACAGACAACATTGTCATTGTGGAATTTTGCCAAACACACATGGGGTTGTGCAATGATCCCTGTAATATTTTCATGCTCTTTGCCCAAGAAACAAATTTTACAATATATTAGCTACTGCTTCTCACAGAATGAATGTTGAAATATGTTTGTAATGCTGACTGGAGGTTTTTTAGCTTTCTATTTAGTTGTTCACAATGGCTTGACTGCTTAAGAAAAACATTTTGTTGCCAACATGAACATATTCTATTCTGCATTACTGCAATCTTCTCATCTTGATAAGTATTCATTGGAAACATTACTCAGAAGAAAAGGCAACAAAAATATTAATTGGATGAAGCCTTTACCGGTTTCTTCCTTTTTATCCCACAGTAATGAGGAACCGTGATCACCACACCATTAAGCAATTGGCTCATTACATCGTTCAGAAAAAACAAAATATAACTACATTATTCAATAATTATTTTATATGTACTGTAGATCAACTCATTTATATACTTAATTGTGCTATATACTGTGTTAATATACTTAATAAACTAAACAAATTATGGAAAATGCTGCATGAAGCATCAAAACTCAATTTCAAGTGAGGTGTCCAATCAATGTTTTATTCATCACATCTTAGTCCAGCTCAGTCAAAATGAGAAAAACATTTGGGAACAAAAATGCATGTGCACTGATTGATAATTCATTGACATACAGATACTATTATGGTGCTAACATGCCCATGAGGTTGTAGGTGTTTATCAGCTTTCAAACCGTTACTTACCCCAACTTTTTGCTAATGCCTTTGAGTTCATTATTCACTCTGGATGTGAATTTAACATTGGTTATTTGCCCGTTTTTCCAGAACGAGCAAAATTGATGAAAGGTCACCAATCTGTATCTGTAACCTTAAGTCTGCTTTATCTCTCTCCACTGATGCTGCCTGACATGATGAGTATTTCTACCATTTCCTG
Organism: Leucoraja erinaceus; assembly: GCF_028641065.1. Lineage (NCBI taxonomy): Eukaryota > Metazoa > Chordata > Chondrichthyes > Rajiformes > Rajidae > Leucoraja > Leucoraja erinaceus. The sequence goes on along the minus strand of NC_073391.1, from coordinate 25,535,857 downwards.
TATTTTTTCAGATTTTCATATATTATTGTTGTGCCACAATGGAAAAGGTGCCTCGGTAATAAACGATAACCTAATCTACACTTTTGTCAAGAGCATGTCTTTTTTCAATCCATAGCTCATGATTATAGATTTCTTCTTCCTGTCCTTTGACTATTGGAACATTTAATAGTTTATTCATTTAGTTTAGTTGAGAGATACAGTGCGGAAATAGGCCTTTCGATCTACCGGGTCCGCGACGACCAGCGATTCCTGCACATTAACACCACCCTACACATACTAGGGGGCAATTTTTACATTTACTAAGTCAATTAACCTACAAATCTGTACGACTTTGGAGTGTGGGAGGAAACTGAAGATTTCAGAGAAACCCTATGTAGGTCACGGGGAGAACGTAAAAACTCCGTACAAACAGCACCTGTAGTCGGGATTGAGCCTGGGTCTCCAGCGTTGCACGCGCTATAAAACAGCAACTCTACTGCTGCGCCACCGTGCCAGCATGCACCGTGCCCCCCCTGACCCTGGCATTAATTTGCCCATCCCTAGTTGTCCTTGAACCAAAGCCTTGCTTGGCCAACCTAGGTCAAAAACGTTGGTGGGACTTAAGTCACATTTGGACCGTTCTGGCCCTCGAATGCAGATTTCCTCCCAAGGGATATTAATGAACTAGATCTTTATTTAAAACAGTCTGGCCATTTGCGGTCATTGTTATTAATGATTGGATTTGTTATATAAAATTCCACATTATAACCTGAATTTAAATTCCACTTATAGCAGTGATGGGTGTTATGATTATAAATTTGTCATTTACATCCTGCCATCAGTGCATTCACTAAATCTTTTATGATCTAGAAATGTATTGAACAACAGTAGCATACCACTGAATATGTGCTCCCTTCCAATGTTAAGCAATTAACACAAAGTATTTTTGCTGATTTGCTCTTCTTCGATCATAAGAGGCATTGAACCTGAGTGAACAGTTTAACACAAATATAACCATTTTAACCTTTCTTTAGATCCCTTGTGGATCTTAAGCCTCTTCACTTGTTTAACCCAGCAATTAGTTTTCCTTTGGTCTGGTACTGAAAGACTTCATTCACAGATAAAATATGAGAATAAATTAACAAGTAATAAAAAAAGGCAACAAGAGATTCTAAAGCTATTCCAAAAGAGAGTAGCTAAAGAAAACATTTTTGCCCTATGCAGCTAAGCTTGCTGGATTAAAATGATGGACAGAGAGGTGATTTAATTAGAAGAAACTTTAAAAACATCTGATTGATAGCAAATAATAAAGGCATTATAAAGAGGGAGGAACTTAAAAACAAAATTCTGGGAAAACCTAACCATCAAAGGTCACGGGTTCCCTGCATCTGAATGAATCTTAAAAGTAAGTAATTTTTTATTTATATAGCACTTTTAAATCAAATTGCGTTGAAGCCAGTGTTTTACAGAGAAGAAATCAGATTACCATACATCCATATAAAATAAAAAACATTAAAAAGACACAACACACTATAGAATTTAGCATGAACATTCCCCCACAGCAGAATCAACACTTTCCACTGTGAGGGGGCACTAAAAAATCCAGTCCTCCACCTCTTAGTTCACCCGAGGTCGGTAAAGGGATACATTGGTTGTAACAAAGCCCCTGGATTCTAAAGAGACAATAGACAATAGGTGCAGGAGTAGGCCATTCGGCCCTGTGAGCCAGCACCGCCATTCAATGTGATCATAGCTGATCATCCCCAATCAGTACCCCGTTCCTGCCTTCACCCCATATCCCCTGAGTCCGCTATCTTTAAGAGCCCTATCTAGCTCTCTCTTGAAAGTATCCAGATAACCGGCCTCCACCGCCCTCTGAGGCAGAGAGATCCACACTTACAACTCTCTATGAGAACAAGTGTTTCCTTGTCTCCGTTCTAAATGGCTTACTCCTTATTCTTAAACTGTGGCCCCTGGTTCTGGACTCCCCCAACATCGGGAACATGTTAGAGCCTGAAGAATACAGTTGAACAGAGGGATCTGGGAACAACCGTGTATGTTTCAATAAGGTGGACCCCCTATAGATAGGGTGGTAAATTTTGGTATGCTAGCCTTTATAAATCAGAGCATTGAGTATAGAAGCTGGGATGTATGTTAAAATGTACGAGGCATTGGTGAGAAAATCTGGAGTATGGTGAACCTTTTCTGTACGCCCAATATAGGAAGGACGAACAAAATGAGAGAGTACAGAGGAGATTAGGAATGTTGCCAACAACTAAGTTACGAGAATACTCCAGTTGTGGTCTCATTCTCTGGACCATAGAAGGTTAAGGGGGCACTAGATAGAGGTCTTTAAAATGATGAGAGGGATAGACAGAGTGGATCAGCTTTTCCCTTTGAGAATACGGAAGATTCAAACAAGAGGACATGACTTCAGAATTAAGGGACAGAAGTTCAGGGGTAACATGAGGGGGAACTTCTTTACTCAGAGAGTGGTAGCGGTGTGGAATGAGCTCCCAGTGGAAGTGGTGGAGGCAGGTTCGTTGGTATAATTTAAAAATAAATTGGATAGGCATATGGATGAGAAGGGACTGGAGGGTTATGTTTTGAGTGCAGGCAGGTGGGAAAGTGGATAACCTCACATTTATCCACATTATACTGCCGATCCTGTTTCCATGCATTAATTGCCCATGGTCACCCATGGTTCCTGCCCCTAGCTTGCCAGCCTCCTAGCATCCTCCTCAATAAGATTCCCTCTCATCCTTCTAAACTCCAGAGTGGTACAAGCCCAACCGCCCATCCTCAGCATACGACAGTCGTCCCGTCAAATCCTTGCAAACCTACGCTGCATCCCTGCATAGCAAGATGTCCCCTCAAATTAGGGGACCAAAACTGCACACAATTCTCCATATGTGGTAAACTAGGGCTCTGTCCCAGAACTGACCTCTTTGCTCCTACCCTCAACTCCTCTTTTTATAGAAAAGGAAAATCGCAAATGTACTCCTACTGTTTGGGAAAGGTCTGCCAGCCAGCCAGTAGTCCAATTTCAATACTGAAAATGTCAAAACTGTTATGCTCATAGAACAGTTTGTAACATGAATCTCTTATTAGTCTGTATGTCTGTGCCAAACATGATGCCAAATTAAACTAATCTCCTCCATCTGCACATGATGTATATCTCTCCATTCCCTGCATAACCACGTGCCTATCTAAAAGGCTCAAATGTCACTATTGTATCTACTTACACCACCACCATGGCAGCACATTCCAGGCACCTACCACCTTCTGTGCAAAAAAACGTTGCTCATACATCTCCATTAAATGTTGCTACTCTTACCTCCAATGTATGCCCACTAGTCATTGACACTCAACCTTGGGGAAAAAGGATATGACTGTCTGTCCTGTCTCTGCCTCTCATAAACGTATGTACTTCTGTCAGGTCTCCCTCATCCTCTGATGCTCCAGAGAAAACAATCCAAGTTTGTCCAACCTCCCCTTATAGCTGATATCCTCTAATGCAGGCAGAATTCTGTTAAAGCTCTTTGTCACTGTCCCCAAAGCATATTATGTCCCACATCCAGGGAACGTAAGTACAGGTTGCTAACAGCCAAGACCTTGGTTTGCCTTGAATTGTTTCAGAATACTTTATTTTAATCAGCTAAATCTATGAAATTCACCAGCACAGGTTGGTGTTTTAAATATATAAATATATATCTGCTTGACCCAAGATGAATACGGGGAGAATGGTTAAAGGAAATTAATGCCTTGAGCATACAATCATCATAAAGGATCATAGGGTTGTATGCAAAACAAAGCATTTCACTATACCACAGTACATGTATATCATTCATTCACCAGAAAGATGAAACTGAAGTTTGGGATTTCCATCTTCAATAATGTTTGAGAATAGCATCAGCTGTTTCTGTATGGCTAGTATTCTGTTGCTTCGGATGGTGGCTGAATGGGTGAAAACAAAACTTTCAAAACTGCTACATTAAGCATTGCGCACCAGTTGGCCAACATGTTATTGTGATAATAGGAGAGATTATGGCCTGGTAACCTTTTCCCAATTGCTGTACAACTACTGCCTTCAGGAAAGATGTCTGGTGCTAAAGTGAAATTGTTCCTTCAGGACCGCAATCTAATTACTGTAAAATCAGTACATCCTGTGATCAATTGCAGGCTAATTATTGTTGCTGAGAAGTTTGTCTTCAGATTGGCAGCTGTGTGTAATCTCTTCCCCTGAGGTCAAAGTCCAGATTATCAAGGTTAGAAAGAGCCAGCTAGAAATGGCTGACTTCCTTACTTTTCCCAAACTATTGCACATTTTTTAAGACCCCCCCCCTATTTGTTTGGATGGGATTTAATGCCCAATTAATAGTGATCACTTGAGCCAATAACGTTTAAAAATTACTAACTGTTTTATGTTACTTTCAAAATTAACAGAAAATTAACCCAAGACATATCTAGATTGTTACTTTTGTGCATGTTACTAAATTTAATCATTCCACACTGGTGCATAGGTCTACACTTTAATGTTTTGTTTCTAAATCTTATGACTTTTCAGATGTTCCTTAAAGCTTAATGCCCCTGTCCCACTTAGGAAACCTGAACGGAAACCACTGGAGACTTGGCGCCCCACCCACGGTTTCCGTGCGGTTCCTGGAGGTTGCCGGAGGTTGCAGGTAGTGGAAGCAGGTAGGGAGACTGACAAAAACCTCCGGGAACCTCCGGGAACCGCACGGAAACCTTGGGTGGGGCACAAAGTCTCCAGAGGTTTCCGTTCAGGTTTCCTAAGTGGGACAGGGGCATAAGCAGTTATTTCACGGTCTAAAGCAAGAAAAAAAAAAAGAGCAACAGGAGGAACATATGATATGATACGATACGATAAAACTTTATTCATCCCCGGAGGGAAATTGGTCTGCTAGCCTCCGTTCAAGGGAAATGGACCAGTCAACATTTTGGGTCCAGACCCTTCATCTATATCACAAAGAAGGGAAGTAGCCAGTATAAAGAGGAGCAGAGGAGGAGGAGGAGGCAGGAACTGGCATTTAAGAAGCTTTTCAGAGAGACGTGCAGGGAATGGAGAGAGATGTGCAGGAAGATGAGATTAGTTAATCTAGGCATCATGTTCAGCACAGACATTGAGGGTCACAAGGCCTGTTCCTGTGCTGTACTGGTCTATGATAGCAGAATCCAGATGAGGAGAGTTTGACTGGCAGATAGAGAATAGATGGGTAGGGATAGTAACAGAGGCTGGGAGTTGATAGGTGGAGAACAGATAGTTGCAGATTCTGCAATCTGTTAAGAAATTAAGGTGAGAAATTAAACTAAATGAGAACTGGTGGCAGATGGGACCCACAGACAGAAGGGAGGGGTGACCAGTAGGGCATAGAGGAGGTAACTATGAGGTCCTGGAACTAAGGGAACAGCATCTTACATTCTGCCTGAATAATCTACAACCAAATGGCATAAAAATGGAATTCTCCATTTGCAAGTCACCTGCTCCCCCTTTATCCTTTTCAATCTCCACCTGTCTACCTGGTCAACTCTCCCATCTGCATCTTCCCCTCTTACTCCCCAGCCCCCTACCTCTCTAATTGTTTCCTCCCTCACATTGGATCCCCTTAAGCTCCCGATCCCTGCTTAGTCAACTCATCTCCTTCTTGTTCCCATCTGCCACCATTCCTTATTGATTTCCATTCTTCACCTTCCTTTCCAAACCGGTTTCTCACAGATACTGTGTAGGAAGGAACTGCAGATGTTGGTTTAAACCAAAGATAGACACAAAATGCTGGAGTAACACAGCGGGACAAGCGGCATCTCTGGAGAGAAGGAATGGATGGTGTTTCGGGTCGCGACCCTTCTTCAGACTGAAAGTCGCGGGATAGGGGAACGAGAGATATAGATGATGATGTAGAGAGATGGAGAGCAAATGAATGGAAGATGTGCAAAAAAGTAACGATAAAGGAAACAGGTCATTGTTAGCTGTAGCTGGGTGAGAACAAAAGATTTGGGTGGGGGGGGGGGGGGGGGGGTGAGAGGGAATGGGAATGCAGGGGTTACTTGAAGAAATCAATATTCATACATATTCAAACATCATCCATTCCTTCTCTCCAGAGATGCTGCCAGTCCCGTTGATTTACTCCAGCATTTTGTGACTATCTCACAGATACTGCCTGACTTGCTGAGTATATTAATTATATTTTCTTCTCTGGCAAGGGAAGTTAAAATTTGAAAGGAAATATGTTGATTGTCGACTTTTAACTCCAAAACATAACATTTGAACATTAACAAACTTTATAAATAAAAACTAAATGTCTAACACGTTATGCTGTAGGTCTGTACTGCTACTGATCAAAGCAATAATATGACATTCCATGAACACTCACAAGACTGCAGATGCTAGATATCTTGAGCAAAAAACAAACTACAAAATAACTCAGCAGGTTAGGCATCACTATGAAGAGCAGTTTGTTTTTAAGCATATTAAAATCCATCTCTAGATAAAGCAGATATTTATTACAAAATTGCAAACAAATGTCAAACATGACATCGGATCATTGGATAATACGGAAACACTTCCATGGCCACAGTACGTTTTTTACATAAATGACTAACTTTTTGTATGCTCCCACAACCCAATAACATGCGGGTTAGTGGGATAATTGGCCTATGTAAATTGCCCGTAACGTCGGGAGTAGATAGGAAAGTGGGATAACATAGAACTAGTGTGGCTGGGTGATCGATGGTCAGCCTGGACTTGAACGTGGAAAGGCCTGTTTCCGTGCTGTATCTGTCAATCAATCAAAACCATTTAAAAAACCCCATTTACCTACAGTTAAAATCATCACTTGATTCCGCATACTAGGGTGACCAAAGTTTTTTTTAAGACTCTCCTGGACTCTTGCACACAATCTGTTAAAAACATGAACATCTGATCATTTATGGCTTGCTGCCAATGAACCTATCCCTCTCATTATACACTGACTTTATGAAGATTGGAGATTCACACTGCATCTAACTCAAACCACATGTAATCTGGGAATCCTTAGAACTCTGAGTATGTATGACAGACCTTTTCATTGCAGGGAAAGGATGTTGAAAAACACTAAAATTGATACCAATTAACTATTTTTCTTTGTAAATTCCCAATTGCCATGTTTATTTTTTGCAACAACCTGACCTCATTTATTTTTGCCAAAAATGCAAACAAAAGCTCTTTGCTATTTAGGGGTGACACAATAACGCATACGGACAGTACAGTGGCACTGGAGCTGCCACCTCACAGTGCCAGAGACCCGGGTTTGATCCTCACCGAGGGTACTATCTGTGTGGAGTTTGCACGATCCCCCTGTGACCACGTGAGTTTCCTCTGGCTGCTTCAGTTTCCTCTCCCATCACAAAGATGTGTAGTTTGTAGGTTGATTGGTCTCTGGAAATTGCCACAAGAGAATAAGGAGTGGGTAAATGGGATAACATAAAACTCGTGTGAACAGGTCATAGATGGTCAGCGTGGACTTGATGGGCCAAAGGGCCTGTTTCTATGTTGTGTCTTTCAATTTAGATAATTGCCACAAGGTTAATTCCATGAAGTCCAGTACAAAGCCACATTTGCCAGAAACACGGTTGGAGAAAAAGCAATTACGTTCTAGCCCTCTCTCTGACCGATGCTCATGTCAACATGAATTCCATTGCTGCATCTGATTATTGGCTTACCCATTACATCATGATTGATTGAATAACAAAGCATGGAAACAGACCCTTCAGCCCACCATGTCCATGCCGACCATTGATCACCCGTACACACTATTTCTATGTTTTTCCACTTTCTCATCCACTCCTACACATTATAAACAGTTTTACAGAGGCCAATTAACCCACAATCCTGCACGTCTTTGAGATGTGGGAGGAAACAGGAGCACCCTGAAAAAAATCCCCACACACACACAGACAGCACTCGAGGTCAGTTTTGAAACTGGGTCTCTTGTGCTATGAGGCAGCAATCGAAAATGTGATTTTACTTTATTAATAATAACAGTGAAAGTAGAGGAGAATTGTGTCATTATTTCAGGACTACATCAAGAAAATCTCATTGAAGTGACTGTGGTTTGGTGCATCTATGTTAACCAAACAGATCAAACTCAATTGACGCAAGGAACTACAGATGCTGGAATCTTGAACAAAACACTAAGTGGAATAACGTAATGGGTCAGGCTGCACATGTGGAGGGAATGGATCTGAAGAAGAGTCCCAACCCTTCACAGTTGCAGGCTGACCCGCTGAGTTCCTCCAGCATTTTGTGTTTCGATCAAATTCAGATGTGTCTAGCTTATTTTGGCTTGTTCTACATATGATAAAATTTGTTTTCCTGTTTCATATTACAGATTTTGATTTGCATTAACAGTAGCAGCACGGCAGATTTTCTCAGTAAAGTTCCTGCAACAAATGACAACCCGTAAATAAATTAGAAATAGACGAACAAAATAATTTACACCTCATGAGCAGTTTCTGTCATTTCAGTGAAATCATTGTAGATCGGTGATCTAAATTCTCATATCCGCCTTTGCCCCATATCCTTTACTGTTTTTAGCATCATATTCATTGAGTCAGTCATGAGTCGTCCATGCTGACCAAAATGGTTCAATGATGCTCTAATTATATCTTGTGCAAACACATAGTGAAATTATTTTCTTACATTGTCCAGTAACATAAGCACAATCCCCAATTAACTAAATGTACAGAAATAGTCCACTGAGCCGGCATGCTAAAGATGTTCTGTTTTGGTGCCATTTTCAAAGTCCAGTCCACGCTCTAGATCTTATGGCAATGAGAAGTGTAGACAAGGGCAGATCTTATGAGCAGTGTAGGCAAGCCCCAGGCTGCTGTGGGCCTCCAGCCATCATCTTCTTTGGATATGTGGATTAACCAGTGATCCTTCTCCTCCCCATCCATCTTTACTGCCCTGGGAGATGCCTCCCACAGGTGACTTTGAGGGCACAATAGACCAGACCCCGGTCCCTCTCCTACCGGCCTTGCTCCTTGCTCCTCGCTCATCATGTCCGTCGTCATCTGCGGCTATATCTTCCCAGTCTCTGGTCTTTGGAGGGAGGACAAGCAGGGGCCGGGTTCAGCAGTCGTCGTCCCCCTGCCAGGTCGTGCGTTTGCCATCTAAGCTAGTCGCATTTGCTCACGTTTGGCCCAAATCACTCTAAACCTTTCCTATCCATGTATAGGTCCAAGTGTCTTTTAAATGCGATTATAATATCTGCCTCAACTACCTCCTGTGGAAGCTCGTTCCGTATATCCACCACCCTCTGAGGGCAAAGTTTGCCTGTCAGGTTTGTATCATGTTATCATAATTGTATCAATCTCAGAATTTATGTTAACAATTGACCAAGTATCACTTGCTGTGGTTCAAAATAGATTTCAAACAGGGTATCAATGAATGTTGTGTGTTAATAAATCTGCCAATAAGATGATTTCAATATACACATTATTACTTGAATACACATACATTCGTTTTTATCGGATTTATTGCATATCTGAAATATAGTAGCATACTTTATTTTGAATCAGTAGTTAATGTGTTCAAATCCCATAGCAGGGACCTGAATATAAAATATAGGGTGACATTTCACTGCATTACTGTCAGATGTGCCCTGCCTATTTTTATTCTACAACCAATATTACAAAGAACAGATAATTTGATCATTAATCATAAAAATGAAAAAGCTGGAACACATAGCAGGTTCGGCAGTCTCTGCGGGAAGAGAAATGGAATTATCATTTCAGGTTGAAGACTAATTGCTTTGAAGAGGTTAATAGCCACACTTTTTAACATTGCGTTAGTGAATAAACATTTTAAAAAAAAAACTTAACTATAGTTAAGTGTTTTGGGATGTTCTGTGATTATCAAAGGTACTGTGAAAATCCCAGTCTATTTTTTCTTGAAAGCTGAAGTATCAGATTCCAGCTGGTACATATATGCAACAGAAGAATAACTAACCATTGAGTGCAGGTAAGGGGATTTCTGTTTTACATTGGCTTTGTTTCAGTACATCTTGAATAGATTTGAAATGACACAATTGCAGCTAAATTTGCATCAGAAAACAGTCCATTTGAAACCAAGACTGGATTAAGTGATGGCTGTTAGGCTGTGTTTAACCACCTAGCTTGTGAACAGCTGTTTTCAAAGCTCATCGATGTTGAAGGATAATTTGGGAAGAAGAACCTTTATTGGTTTTGAAATAGTGTTGACAATTCCAAAAATAAATGCAAATAACTGCAATTGCATTTTGTAGCATTAAATATAATTTATTCACCTCCTCCATGTTTAAACCAAAATGGTTTGTAGTCTGAGCTTCAGGCAGAGTGTGGATTCAATTATCCAACTCAAAATGACAAGATTCACTTGGCAGCACATGGTATAGTCTGGGAGACTGGAATCCGATGGTAAGGATTACTTCTCCAGATCTCATTATTATTTACCGATATGGTTAGCATTGAGGATTTTGTTAGTGTGAATGGTCAATTATACTGACCTCACGATAGAATAAGCAAATTTAAAAAAAAACTGCAAAGTTACTGTGGAGAATCTGAGCTTTGTTAGTTTGCATATTTTGGGTATGATTTCTTTTTATGCCCAGCCAAACATATTGAAAGAACTCATTCATCATCTTGATATGTACAACATTTGCCAGTAGGTGTGGGAATTGGGAGTAACAAGCATTGCTTTTAAAAATACTAAATCCTGAAGACCTTATTTTTAAAACAGACTTATGGGACTGAGCAAAGTACACCAAAGCATAGCAACACTACGGTTAAGTGACTTACTCATAAAGAAGGGTTCCGACCTAAAATGTCACCCATCCTTTTTCTCCAGAGATGCTGTCTGACCCGCTGTTACTCCAGCACTTTGTATCTATCTTTGGTAAGGACCAACTTCTGCAGTTCCATCTTACTCATACATGTTCTCTGATAATGCCATGCATCCTTCATCCTTCCATTGTGAATGGTTAAAGTGACCGGAATATGCAGTGCAATGTCTATCGAATGAATATTTCCTAGTTTCCTATAGTTGACAGACACAAAGGCCATATTGACCGATAAACAGGATCCACTTTAACCCAATGGAAAAAATGTCCATTAGATTGTAAGACATAGGAACAGAATTAGGCCATTCAGCCCATGGAGTCTACTTCACCATTCAATCATTTTTTTCCTCTCAACCCCATTCTCCTGCCTTCTCATCATAACCTTTAATGCCCCCTACTAATCAAGCACCTATCAATGTCCAACGTCAAAATACATAACATTTTGGCCTCCGCAATCAACTGTGGCAATGAATTCCACAGATTCACCACCCACTGGCTTAAGAAATTCCTCCTCAACTCCATTCTAAAGCTACATAATGTTATTCTGAAGGCTGTGCCTTCTGGGTTTGGGCTCTCCCATTACTAGAAACATTCTTCCCATGTCTATTTTATCTAAGCCATTCATAATGCCGTAGGCTTCAATTAGATCCCCACCACCCTTCTAAACTTTAGCAAGTACAGGCCCAGAGTCTTTAAACACCTCTCGTACATTATCCCAATCCATCACCTCTAGACCCTCTCCGAAGCCACCACATCCTTCCTTAGATTTGATGCCCAAAAATACTCACAATATTCCAAATGTGGCCTCACCAGTACCTGAAAAAGCTTCAGCACTCCATCCTTGTGTTTATATTCCAGTATAATTATAATATAAAAACATGGATGTGATGCTCATGTTCATATGAACTTTTCAACTCATCAGCATCACATTCTTCCTTTTATATTCTAGTCCCATTGAAATGAATGACAGCATTTCCATTCCTTACCACCGACTCAACCTGCAAATTAACCTTTTAGGCATCTTGCCCCAAGTCACTTTGCACCTCCAGTTTCTGAATCCTCTCCCCATTTAGAAAGTAGTTAATGCCTTTATGCCTTCTGCTGAGGTGCATGACTGTACACTTTGCTACACTGTATTCCACCAGCCACTTCTATAGTTTAGCTTAGCTTAGCTGGAAACAGGCAATTTTACAACTTATCGAAGCCAATTAACCTACAAACCCGCGCGTCTTTGGAGTGTGGGAGGAAACCAGAGCACCTGGAGAAAATCCACAGTCACAGCCCTGGTGGATCAAGTGCTCATATGGATGGTTCCTAAATGTGACAAGTGTACCTGCCTCTCTTAGGCAGTGTGTTTCAGAGCCAAGCAGCCTCTGGGTAAAAACTTTATTCCTCAGATTCCCTCTAAATGTCTTACGCCTCACTGTAGGCAGGGAACACTTCAGCAAGAGTTGTAAAGTAGAATTCTCTAGTCTTTGGTCAACTGTGTCAGTGCCAACCATGATGTTAACAGCCTGCTCGTGATCTCATAGTCATACAATGTGGAAACAGGCCCTTTATCCCAACTTGCTCACACCCACCAACATGTCCCAGTCCCACCTACACTAGTCCCACCTGACTGCGTTTGGCCAGTATCCCTCCAAACCTGTCCTATCCATGTACTTTTCTAATTGTTTCTTAAACATTACAATAGCCTTTGCCTCAACTCCCTCTTCTGGCAACTCATTCCACCACCCTTTGTGTGAAAAAGTTACCCCTCAGATTTCCATTTAATCTTTCCCCTTCACCTTAAACCTCCGAGACTCTTTGCATCTACCCAATGTATTCATTTCCTGATTTTATACACTCTGCATCCCTCCATGCCCTGCCTGTTTATGTTTCTGCCTAAATTTCTCTTAAGCATTACTTTTGTATCTGCTTCTACCACCTACCACTCTTTGTGTAAAATAAAAATGTCCTTGTAGATTTCCTTTAAACTTTCTTCCTCTCACCTCAAAGATATGCCCTCTGGTATTTGATATTTCCACCCTGGAAAAAAATCCATTCTGTCTCTCTATTTGTGCCTCTTGCCAATTTGTATACTTATGACTACGAGAATATCTGTCTGAGAGAGTGTTCAAAGGTTTATACATATTGAAGCTATTTAACATATATCATACAGATTTTTAGATGTTTATAACAAATTATGTAATTTTAATCACGTATTACCCATATTCTCATTCTGACCTCACCCATTGCAAATTACACTACTGTGGTTGAATTCAAATGTTAAATTAAATAGTAAACACAAAATGATTTAGCCCTGGCCTCAAATATACAAAATGTACTTTTATGGTGGTGTGGTAGAATTATTGCATATCTGTGATATTCTGCTGTGTTTCATCATGTTTCCACCCCCCTCCCTCACTCCATATCCAAAGGATAGTAAATCATCACCGCTTAAGGATAAAATGTGAGAACAGATTTATGATTTCCATGGACACCTTGAATCAAAAGTACATCTGCCTCCATTTCATGTAAAGGCTGCTTAAGGATAGGCTCTGAGTGTTTGACTAATCATTTTAATGTTTTACAATGTTGGAGTCAATAAAGATCTTAAAAGATGGCAAAGGAGTTCCTGAAGCGAAAGTTGGCTTATGAGGAAACTTTGCTTCCTCATCATCTAATTCGTACTTGTATGAGCATTTCTTTCAACAAGTCAAGTGATCCACAATGCAGTGTTTGATCGTAATTGGCTGCATTTTAAAAATAAGAACAAAAATAAAGCAAACGGCTAATGCTGAGGTGAAATAATGAACTTTGTCATTGTTGCTATTTTGAAATAAAAAGAGAACACACTGGTATGCATTTCAAGCCACCTTCTTGTAATGACTGGAACATGCAGTAGCATTTGCTTTAGACACATCTGTCTAAAACACTAGACATCATCAATGAATCCTACACTGGTGACATTCACAGAGAAACAAAAAAAATTACAGCACTCAAGGCGGCAATTTTAGGTCCATTAAACTCATGAAGTGCTGCATTCTGAGTGGATATCATTACACATTCCTGCATTTTAAATTTATGCCACTGAAAATGTTTTTCACTCAATGTACCCTGGCAGCTAGCCTGGGTAATGCAAGTATTATTCCTTTGTAAATACAGTACCTTATTGTTTGCAAATTGATGGCAATTTCAATGACAGAAGAATGTGTAACGAAGAGATCACCCCTAAATTTCAAATAGGATAAAGTAGGCAGCAGGTGAGGATTGTGAGACAATTGACTGGAAATGAGATATGTAATTAAGTTCAGGAGCTAACCAGATACTACGTTGTGTGTCATTGGACTTGGCATGTGGGATGTTGGTTAGAACTAGGTGCAGATATTCTGACACTGGCTGAACATAATAGCTTTGATGTTGCAAATGTAGAGCAGCAGAACATTTTGATTCATTCATTACATTAAGTTAAAGAGTCAACTGGTCATCTTTGCCAGCATACAGAAAACTCAATGCCTCACACCACACAGCGGACAATATGTTGGATTCTCATAGATGACCAAAACACAAGTGCTGCAATGAACCCAGAAAAATAACTTGAAAAAATGATGCAGGTGCATTAAAGCCACAGACATAAAGAAAAATAAAGTTTGCATTTATCCACTACCTTACATGATCATTTCAAATTACAAAAGACAATGTGAATTATAATGACATTATCTAAAGATCCTGAAATGTTGGGATAACAGTAAATCTGCACATATGTATAGAAATGAAAGAGCAAAATCTCCCCAGCAGATTTGAGTTACACTGCTAACTGCACTTCCTTTTCAGCTTGTGAATAAAGCTGGTAATGTGTGCATTAATGTGCAAGCTGCAGATCCTTTCTCCAGTGTTATGAGAATGCAAGTAGCAGCAGGAGTTTACTGATGACAAATGGGGGTTCCATAATGAGTGTATGACATGCTTAGAAGTTTCAATAAGACACTTTCAAAATGTGCCTTTGCAAAGGACTCGGTTTATATTAAATACAGAGTTATTGTGTCATTCACAGCTTTAGTCAATTTGGGAGTTGAAGATGTGAAACCACTTTCATTGATGCAAAAAGCAGCAACTTCATATTAAAGTAAGTGTTATCAGAATCTCTCCGATGTCATTTGCCCAGATGGTCACTCGGGACCTTTCTTTCTTCTTGGGCCTCTCCTGAACATAATTGTACTTCTCCCGAGTACAGTTCAAACAAATGCCTCTTTCCCTCTGGTATTTTCCACAATTTCTTTCTGTGGACCATAACCATATGTCCAAGAGTATTCATGGTCTTGGGGACTCTGCAGCTGAATCCACTTCTGCCATCACCCAGCAACCATGCCGTGTATTTCTAGGACAGGCTGCGGAATAGGAATTGAGAACAGATCATTGGCAGAATTTTACTTTCATTTCCTTGGATAACTGAGACCAATTACCATAGGTTTATTGTCTTGGATCAGCTAACGCAGAACACAAAGTGCTGGAGGCGCTCAGCGCGTTAGACAGTGTCATGGATAGGCGACATGGACCTTCATAATCCGCAGAAGGTCAATGCTACAGATTTGACTTGAAATGCTTTGAAAACATAGGTAGCATCATCCACAATTCTCTAAATATTTAAGTGAAATGTAAAAGCACATATTAATTAGACCTTCAAAGTCGTTTGAGAGTGAGAAATTATGCATTGAGGTATCCACCTCAATTGGCGTGAAATTACTTTCCCTAGCCTCTGAAGTTTATTGTGTTACAACTCCATTTTGTGCTGCATTGTAAATGTTCTGTTGCATCAAAGATTAGATTACTTCAATTACAATTGAATTGCAGTATATATAGTGGGATTTGTACAACACAGGTGGTGGTGGTGACAGGATGCTTTTCTGATTGGAAGTGTGTGCATCACAGAGATCACTGCTGGGACTTTTATTGTTTGTCATGCATATTAACGACAATCATGTGAATGCAAATGGTGCGATTAGTAAGTTTGTGGATGGCACAAGAATTGGTGGCAAAAAAAAAGCAAACTGCTAGTGGTAGTCAGCAGGTTAAGCAGCATCTCTAGGGGCAAAGGGGTCATCGATATTTCAGGCTGAGAACCTGTATCAGGACGGTTTTGCGGATAGCAAAGAAGGTCGTCTAAGACTGCAGCAAGATGCAGGTCAGATGGAAAATTGGGGAGAGCAATGGCAAATGGAATTTTAATTCTGACAAGTGCGAGGTGATGATTTTGGCAAGTCAAATAGCGATCAAGTCAGTGATTGTCACATGCACTGGGGCAGAACAATTAAATTCTTATTTGCTGCATCTTGGCAGTCGCATTAACACATATCACAACAAGTATATAATAAGTAATACCACAATAAATTATCAGTTGCACTTGGTAACCAGATCATTATAGTGCAAGCCAAAATATATAGTGCCACCTTATACAAAGTTTATTGTATTTAGGGGTTGTGTTTAGGGTTGTTCAGGGTGGTTCAAGAGTTTGATGGCAGATAGGAAGAAACTATACTTGAACATGGAAGTAATGGTTCTCAGGCCCCTGTACCTTCTTCCTGTTAGTAGCAAGATGAGAACATGCCAGAATGTTGTGTGTCTTTGATGTGAGGAGGTCAATATCCATGATCGACAAGGCAATGCCCACAGTTTTCTGAAGCCTCCTCCGTTCTTGAGCATTGGAGTTACAAAGCCAGGGCGTGATGCAATCAGTCAATATGCTCCATGCCATATACATGAAGAGGTTCGATAGAATATTGAACAACATGCCAAATCTCCTCAAACTGAAGAAGTAGAGGTGTTGATGAGGCTTCGTTGTTGCATCAATGTGCTGGGCCAAAGGCCAGGGTACCAGGGTAGAACACACAAAGTAAATTGTAGGGCACTAGGCAATGTCGATGATCAGAGGGACTTTGAAGTTCAAGTCTAGCATTCCCAGAAAATGGTTACAGTTTGTTAGAATGACGAAGGCAAATGGCACGCATATCTTCATGGGACAGGGCATAAAGTATAGAACATAAAAGTCAGAACGTTATGTTACAACGTTACATCACACTGGTTAGACCACACATGGAGTATTACTTGCAGTTCTGGTCACCACACAAGAAGGACATGGTTTCCCTGGAAAAAATGCAGAGGAAATTCACCAGTAAATTGCCAGAATTAGAATATTTAGTCTGGGGAGAGACTGGATAGATGGTGTTTGGTTTTTTTTGGAGCAAAGGAAGCTGAGGGGTAATCTGATGGAAGTGCATAACGTTACAAGGGGCAGAGATAGATGGTTAGAATCAATTTTTGATGGTAGAGATATCGAAAATAAGAATGCATGGGTTTAATAAGAAAGGAAGGAATTTTAAGGGATTTTAGGAGATGTTTTTTCACTAAAAGTAATTGGCATCTGGAACTCACTGCCATCAGAGGAGATAGAAACATAGTTGCAGGAGTAGGCCATTCGGTCCTTCGAGCCTGCACCGCCATTCAATATGATCATGGCTGATCATCCAACTCAGTAACCCGTACCTGCCTTCTCTCCATACCCCCTGATCCCTTTAGCCACAAGGGCCACATCTAACTCCCTCTCAAATATAGCCAATGAACTGGCCTCAACTACCTTCTGTGGCATAGAATTCCACAGATTCACCACTCTCTGTGTGAAAAATGTTTTTCTCATCTCGGTCCTAAAAGACTTCCCCCTTATACTTAAACTGTGACCCTTTGTTCTGGACTTCCCCAACATCAGGAACAATCTTCCTGCATCTAGCCTATCCAACCCCTTAAGAATTTTGTAAGTTTCTATAAGATCCCCCCTCAATCTTCAAAATTCTAATGAGTACAAGCCGAGTCTATCCAGTCTAAAGTCCTGCCATCCCAGGAATCAGTCTGGTGAACCTTCTCTGTACTCCCTCTATGGCAAGAATGTCTTGACAGAGATGGTGGAATCAGATAAAATGACAGTGATTCTGAAACATTTAGACAGGCACTTAATTGGGAAATGATGCAAGCCTAATGCAGGCAAATGGGATTAGTGAAGATTGACAAGGAGGTCAGTGTGGATGTGGCAGTGCAAAGGGCTCGTTTCTGCCTGTACAACTCTTTGACTCTATAGTAGACAAGAATCCAGAGACCTGGAGTAATGAACTGGAAGTATTTCAAATTCCATCATGGCAGCTGGAAAAATGTTAAGTTAATTAACAAAATAAATCTGCAACAGCAATCTCACGTAAAGACTATACAGCTCACCAATATCCCTCTGGGGATATCTGCTATTCTTATACCCAGTCTGGCCTATACTGGGGATCTAATGGCACGTAATAGGCTTCACTTATCTGTCTTCCGAAATATCTCCACAAGCCACTTACATCTGGGCCTGGAGGGAAGGGGATAAAAATTTGCTTCACCCACATACTATGAAATATTTTTAAAAATACATTTGGCTCTCTGAAAAATACTCCAACTTTACACAACTACAAGAATTCTGATTTTGTGGTATTTTGTAAAGTGTCTTGACTGGCAAGAGCGGACATCGCCAAAATTATGTTACTGTCACATAATTCTTCAACCTTATGGACAAGTGCTCCTATACAGTAAACCGAGATTTGTTATCCGACCTACCTCCGGCATGGTGAATTAAAACAATCTGATCTTGTGGGGCTCGGTGACAGCGATTTATCAAGCCAACTACTGATCCTCACCTTTTGTTGCCTTTGTCAGCAGGTGGGATCCCAGTATTATCTTTTCCAGAGTTTGGTGTTGGGGAAGTTAGAGACCTAACCCTATCTCTTTTGAGATCTCAGCTCAGCTTTGTTAGCATTGGATGAGCCAAAACTAGAATGCTCAGACTGAGACAGCCTTGGGAGTATCTCGGGTCTCTCTACCACAACATAGTCCACGATCCATTGAGAGACAGAGCTATTGTTTCAGGCTGACGACTTTTCATCAGACCAACCTTAACAGTGAATTCTGATATTCATTCAGGGGCAGGAAGAGTGCAATGAGGGAAGATTTGTGAATGGAAAATCCAGAGACAACAACTTCCTGCCAGAATTAATGACAGGGCATATTTAAAATTGCTTTCAACAGAAACCTCACACTGTCCATTTGGCTTGGTCTGCAGGGGAGTAAATATGAAATAACATGCAAGGAGTCGTGAATTGGATACTGTGGGAAGAGTAAGGAAACGCATGTACCGAGAGTGAGGGATTGGTTTACTTTCCTGTGCTCCATGAACGCAGCTGTAATGCAGACAGGAAGTTTGCACGGATGCCTGTTGAAGGATGTCTGCAACAAGCAGGTAAAACCTTGCCTGATCTGGACTTATATGCTTACTTATTTTCATGAATCTCCAAGATGCATCCAGTGCTATTTTATATGAATCAGTCAGAATTAGTGTGGGTAGAAAGGAACTACAGATGCTGGTGTATGCCGAAGATAGACACAAAGTGCTGGAGTAACTCAGTGGGTCAGCCAGCATCCCTGGAGAGGATGGGTGACATTTTGGGTCAGGATCCTTCTTCAGAGATGCTGCCTAACCTGCTGAGTTACTCCAACACTTTGTGTCTATCTTCAGAATTAGTATGATATTCATTGATCGGCCTTGTAAATGAACAATCATACTATATATATTCAGCCAGAAGGTCTTGCTTACACATTTTATTTTATCACATGACCTTATGTTCTCTGCCCTCTATGCTTCCATTGCAGCCACCCAATGTGGCAACAGTCAGGCCACCATGGACCATTCAAGGTCAAATGGAAAGCCAATAGATTTCTTATCAATTGAATGATTCTTGGCTGCCAATCAAAAAGCTTCTTCCAATTTTCCATTTCTTCTTCGAAATAAAAATAAATTGTTGGGCATTACTTTCTGGCTAAGCTGGTGATTACAACCTTTTCCTCCAAGCCAATCCCATGTTTGAATCTGTTGGACTGCAATTTTATTTCTTAAAGGAGGCGACATTAAACAGAACATCCACTATTCGGGGTTTAAGAGGGAACTGCAGATGCTGGAGAATCGAAGGTTACACAAAAAAGCTGGAGAAACTCAGCGGGAAGTCTGAAGAAGGGTTTCGGCCCGAAACGTTGCCTATTTCCTTCGCTCCATAGATGCTGCTGCACCCGCTGAGTTTCTCCAGCTTTTTTGTGTAACCATCCACTATTCGGGAATTGGAATTGAATGATCCGCTCGGTCTATCTAACAATACACCTAACAATAATGAAGTAATATCAAATGCGGATGGTAATTTCAAGGAAGGAAACACAGGGATGCGGGGAAATAACCAGTACAACGTCGATCAAGTGAATGGCCTCCTCTCGACATTATTCCGTGGGTTGACGAGTAAAGAGAAAATAGACACAAAGAGTTGGAGTAACACAGCGGGTCAAGCAGCATATCTGGAGAAAAGGGACGGGTGACGTTTCGGGTCGGGTCCCTTCTTCAGACTGAGTAAAGGGAATATTGACCATTCGAAAGTAGACAAATATGCTAGCGGCAGTATCGCTATTTGAGAAGATTGCAGTACAGGTAATAAGAAAACAAACATTTCGTCTCCTCTTAACCGTTGCAAGACACAGAAAGACCGCCACCAGCTTGATCATACTAGCTTTAACAGATTAAAGGAGGATTGAGTTTATAGGAAATCCAAGCGGTCATTCATTGGCTCCATCTGTTTCCCTGTTACCGGCTAATTAACAAAGAACAATTGACCAATTAGTTGCAATCCTGTAATCTACTGTCAATAGGGTTTTCATGGCATCATTATCATTTCTCACCAACACAAAGCAGCAAGGTACTTAAACCAGGTTCCGTAGACCCATGCAAGTGATCTGATTTTCTCCAGTTTAAAATCTAATTAGGTGAAGATAAATAATACCACCCCCACCCAACCTCTGTTTTGTGAGAAATCACTTGCACTAAGGGCTGTTAAGATAAACGATGCATTCCAATAATGTCTGTAAATGAGTGGAACACTAACAACAGAAAGCAAATCTAGTATTAAATGTATGGGAAAGAACTGCAGATACTGGTTTAAACCAAAGATAGACACAAATTGCTGGAGTAACTCAACGGGACTGGCAGCAATCTGGATAGAAGGAATGGGTGACGTTTCGAGTCGAGACCCTTCTTCTGACATGGGTACCGGCTGCGAGTTTTACTTATTGCGGTCAAATGAAGAATGGAAATCAGTGGTATGTTACCTGACTATATAACATTGCCCTCCCCTCTCCCTCCTCTTTTGATCAAGAACTTCAGTAAAGAGAACTCGCTGGCGGCACAAGGGTTGCCTCGCTATTATCATTAATCTGCCAGGATTAATTTGCAGGTCGAACACTGCCATTATGGCACGTCTTTGACTATTATTTTCTAACATCCTCTTTAATTTTAATATCAGGTAAATGTCCTGCCCAGGGGAATGATTGAGGATTTGTTAGGTAGAAGGTTATGCAGCTGGTCCGGCCGAACCATTAGTCATCAAGATAATTGGAAAAATGGCCATAGAACGTACTAGCTCTGCCTTCTACGGTGCCTTCCATACCAGGCAATTAATAACGCCGCCTCCATTCCACAGACATATCATTACGGGAAACTTGACGTTGATATCTTATTCAGAGGGTAATTGTAGGGTTCTAAATTGGTACGTACACACACCAATTCCCCATGACCTCACCTTTGAAAATTAAAAGCCACAAATTCTCTCCTTTTAAACTAATGGAAGCACTATGCAAGGACAAATTATTTTCCTCCAGCTAATGATATGAATATTCCCCTATTAGTTAAGGCTCTTCGCAGGGGGATTAGACGCAACGGTTTGATAGGCGTTAAACAAAAGCAGGCACTTGAAAGAAATATTAAGTCGTTTCTCCTAATAAATGTGGGCTATTATCAGACAAAGGTTTTGAACAGAATCAGTGGGAGTGGTGTTAAAGTGATGCTAACTGTACAAGTCAGTTCGCTGAATGAAGTAGTTTCAGATTTTGAGGGTCACTTTAATTAAAATTGATGGGCTATTCAAATCTTGAACCTTGGTAAACTAGTTGTTTTCTCATTTAATTAAACCTCGTTTTGATCCAGGTGAGTGGCCTTGAACTGGATTTCTCCTGTCCTCCGCATTTTTCTGTTGATTATCAAATTTAGCCAGATGGGTTGTTTGTCAGCTTTGTGGTAATATTAGCTTCTAAGAAAGCCAATGCCCCAGCTAATCTCGGCACAGGAGAACAGTAACGTGCGGGAAGGATTATCGACTACGTATGGTTTCCAGAGACGGAAAAATATGTTGTCCCGAAGTTTTCCACATCCCCTGAATTGCTTTTACCAATCCCCCCCTGCTCCGCTCTCAACCCCATATTAAATGTCTATCTTATCACTTCTAAAAACAAGGGAACACCTCTAAAGCGTTATCGCCAATAAGAAGTTATGTTGGGAATTAATATTGGATGCTTCATTTACGATTCGGGATTATAAATGGAATCCCCCTCCTAATCGTCAACGGCACGTCCGAAATCTTATGTGACCAATTCATCTCAACTGAAGAAGTTGTACTGTGCGGTCGTTCCTTGATTTTGTTTAAATATACAAAGAACATGACATCAAGCAAAGGATCTGGATAATTCTCTTTTCATCATCACGCCTTTAAATTATCACTGCACTGATATGATCAATAGTAAGGGTCCAATACTAAATGGCAGGTACTAAGAAAACTTTATTCAAAGCATCTATCCTCTCGCCCAACCTACTGAGCTGGAACAAAGTGATTGTTTGCGGCCGAGACAAGAGGTCTATTGTTCACTGTATTAATAAAAATCAGCGAGGCAGCTCAATCCTTTACCAGATGAATGTGGGCCTTTACTGCTTTCAAATGATTTACCTCCGATTGCTTAAGAAATTGTGTATTATTTCATTAATCTGATGAGTTCAAACTTTCCAGACATTACCTATGTACTTAACAGCATCGATGCTCACCAATGACTAGACTGATCGGGAGGCAGGTGGAACTGCCTGAAAGAGACTCTTTATTGGGGAACTTTGCACAGATGAAAAGAATGATTACCGCAGTGATACTTCTAATTATCCGGTAATTGTGATCCTGCACTGCTCCGCCGTGAAGCGTGAAGCAGCAATCCCAGTACACATGATCCAAAAACATAAGTCTGTGATGGGACTTGTTTCACGGGCTCATAGAAATTACTTTGAACTTGTAACCCTTTATCTGTCAATGAAACAGCAAAAAAAAACACCGCTTTATTGTATTGTTCAGCATTAAATTGCTTTACACTAAATAACATTAATACACTAATTTGACCGTCATCTGAAGCAAGTGCAAGAAAACGAAGAGATTAAAATCATCTATGTTTATGTCATAGTAGAACCTGGGCCTTTTGAAGATGTCTTAACAAACCAACTATTATCTTAAAAGGCAGCGTGCGAATTTCCCTGACGTTTAATACTATATAAAAGTTCCCATTATTTGATACACGTTTTCTTTTGTAATTCTGTTTTTTCTTACAGTGTGACGTGCTTTGACCGTGCGTTTTAAACCAACGAAAACAACAGCAACTATCTATCGTATCAGCTCTTTAAAATTACACTCGAAAGGCAGCGAACAGTTGACAAATTTCTGCTCCCCTCCGTTCTCTGAATGTCAAAGGTTTTTGAGGGTGATCTAGATGCTCGAGTCTGCAGAAAGTTTAAAATGCAAATCCGTGCTAGTTCAGTGAGCCTTCAATGCCATGCCGTTCAGTGCATTCTACGCCAGGCACTTTGACCTTGCAAACCGCACAAGTTGAAGTGGCGAAGTCGAACAAAGTTAAAATGTGCATTATTTTCTAAAGTAAATTAAACCAAGATCGTTACATGCACATGTAATTTGCAAGTGTTGTCTAGTAGATTGTGGCCATTGGGTTGTACATTCTAACTGTGCTTTGATTGTCCTATGCTGAACTAAAGGAAAAACACGAGTTCGTCTAATATGGTGTGCTGAATATTTTGCCAGGTCTGAGATGGAGTGTGGTTTCAACTGGT
The DNA here is from genome assembly GCF_028641065.1 of Leucoraja erinaceus. NCBI lineage: Eukaryota > Metazoa > Chordata > Chondrichthyes > Rajiformes > Rajidae > Leucoraja > Leucoraja erinaceus. Next base: position 25,511,983 of record NC_073391.1, on the reverse strand, counting down.
AACGTACAATGCTGAGAGTACTATTCCAGAGTTGAACACTTCACAAGTTCATAACGATTTGGAGCCGACTTCTCAGAGAAAGGTGAACTGTTATTACAATTTTTTTTTAAATCTCCATCCAGTCCTCTAGTAGATGCGAGGTTTCTGTGCAACAGCAGGTATTGAGTGAGAGAACATCACTTCAATCATTTCCAACAGAAACCTGCAGGTTTTGGTTCACTCGGAAAGGAAGGCTGGAAAGTCAGCGTTCAGGTTGCATTAATCGCCAAACAAGTATACTTTTGTGTCCCTTTAAGTACTTTATTTCATTAGCATCAGTTTGGGACACGGCTATGATTCTAGCTCGGCGATCGGGTTACTTGCGACCCCTGTCCTGCACAATTCTACCGCAGAAAGGTTGCTTAATTTAAACTTTCTTCCAATATCGGTTTTTATCGACATGAGAGAGGGGGGGAGGGGGGGGGGGGGGCTTTTAAATGCGAATGCGAGCGCATTTAAACTATATGTGCCTCCATCTATCTTCTCTGTACTGGAGGCACTCTCGTTTTTTTCTCTCCATTCTCAAAATGACAAGTATTCGTATCTCAAATGCAAACCGTTTGACCTCCAGAGGTAATGTAGACTGTGGTTGGTATGTTTTTTTTTAGAATGTCTCTTGTTAACAGAATTGCTACTATTCCGGCCGACTTTAGGCTTTACTTTAAACATACACGTGGAAACAGCCCTTTCGGCCCACAGAATTCTCGTCCACCAGCGATCACCCCATAAATTAGCACTATCCTGCACACTAGGTACAATTTACGTTTATATAGGCACACGTCGTAAAAGACACACGTCATTTTGAGTGTGGGAGGAAACTGGAGTAACCGGAGAAAACCCACGCGATCACAGGCAGAATGTACAAACTCCGTACAAATAGCACCCGTAGTCAGGATCGAAATGGGGTCTCCATCGATGTAAGTCAGTCAGCAGCTCTGCCATTGCGTCGCCCCAACACTTTGACACCAGATTGTGCTGATCAATTTCCCTCTCCACCGTTGAATGTAACCGGAACACATCAACGAATTACCGCCGAATGTAACCTCTATTATTAACGACCCATTCCGTGTAGAGAACTTCCGTTATGTGAAAGTGAATGATGTTCTATGAGGCCAAAAGCATTATTCCACGTAAAGAACTAAAAGGGTTAAGATGCTAGAAATCCGAAGCTCTCAGTCCTATCCCTCTTGAGGAAGTGTCTTGCAACTCAAATGTTAACTTTTTTTCCTCTTTCCACAGATGCTGCCTGGCCTGCTGATTATTCCAGTATGTTATGTATTTGCTGCAAGTTTATTGTAAGGCGTTCGCGTTTACTTTTTGAAATAAAGTACGCATGGGTAAACGCAACAACGAGCAAAATAGTCAAGCGCTTGGTTGCGGAGTACATTCACATTTTGAAGGTCACAAAGTGCTGGAGTAACTGTAGATCCCTGGGATGGCGGGACTGTTATATGCGGAAAGATTGAAAAGACTAGGCTTGTATTCACTGGAGTTTAGAAGGATGAGGGGGTTCTTATAGAAACATATAAAATTATAAAAGGACTGGACAAGCTAGATGCAGGAAAAAAAATCCCCAATGTTGGGCGCGTCCAGAACCAGGGTCCACAGTCTTAGAATAAAGGGGAGGCCATTTAAGACTGAGGTGAGAAAAAACTTTTTTACCCAGAGAGTTGTGAATTTGTGGAATTCCCTGCCACAGAGGGCAGTGGAGGCCAAATCACTGGATGGATTTAAGAGCGAGTTAGATAGAGGTCTAGGGGCTAGTGGAATCAAGGTATATGGGGAGAAAGCAGGCACGGGTTATTGATTGGGGACGATCAGCCATGATCACAATGAATGGCGATGCTGGCTCGAAGGGCAGAATGGTCTCCTCCTGCACCTATTTTTTATGTTTCCATGTAACTGGGCAGGGCAGGACAGGTAGCATCTCCGTGGGGAAAGGAATAGGTAACGTTTCGGGTCACGTTGGCACCCTTCTTCATACAGGGGTCCGTCTGACCTGCTGAGTTACTCTAGCTTTTCGAGTCTATCTTCGTTTTAAACCAACATCTGCCGTTCCTTCCTACACCTTTCAGACACGGTCGCCTAACCGTGTTTTCTTCAGATGCTTCCCGGCCCACTGAATTATTCCAACATTCCAACATTTTGTGTATGTTTTTGGTAAACCAGCACCTGGAAGTTCATTGTGTCTATGTGATTCATCTTTTGACAAGTTTAAAAAAAAAATGAAAACCATAAGATGCTTCTAAATGAAAGCCGGGCTCGCAAACAGTGATGAGCCAAGGTTTCGGAAAACGCGAGTATTTGGGCCGAATAATTAAGACTGCTGAAGTGTGCACTGTTGTGAACTGTAATTGGCGATTTTGCGTTCCAGGGAGTTTAAAGTTTATTTCACAGTGCGTAGGGAAAAAAGCATCTAATTTTTTTGGCGGAATGAGGAGTTGTCATTTTATCTGCACGGGGCAGATGGTTTCGAAACTGGGCTGAGCTCCGCGTGTTATCGCTTTGTAAGGACTCCATCTGACCTGGCTTCCTGGAGCAGGATAATTATACTTCTATTAACGAGATGAGATTAAGCCTGCAATGGTCGAACACCAGCTTTAATCAGGACACGGCTTTCCTGAAAAACTGGGGGGGGGGGGGGGGGTGAAGAGAGAGGGAGGGATGGGTGAGTGTGAGAGAGAGGGGCGGTGAGAGAGGGGGGGGGGGTGAGAGAGAGGGGAGATAGAGAGGGTGTAGGGAGAGAGGGTTTGAGGGAGAGATTGTGAGGAAGGGGAGAGATTGTGTGGGGGGGGGGGAGAAAGAGTGGGAGGGGGATGGGGAGAGGGAGATAGAGTGTAAGAAAGGGGGAGGGTTCATAGATTTGTCATCGTTTTTTTTCCCCTTGAAGTTTTGGCAGTCAAACCGCATGGTCCCCTTTTAATTGACGCGTTGATTTGACACTTCCTGTGTCTGCCTCTCCCCCTCAGTTGAACGTCAAATCGTTTTCGATTGCACTAAACATCAAATATTTACGTAAACGTCTAAGAATATGACTTGGAATGATTAAACTATTTGTTTTATGCCCAGTCTCTGCAAATTACATGTCGAGCTGTTTATCCCGAATGCACTGAATGCTACATGCTGGCGATTGTAACGTGATTATCATAGAGCCGCCACTCCAATCCACAAATGTAAGATTTATTAAGCACGGGTGGTTAGGTTGAAGCCCGGGCAATTTGGGGGGAGGGAGGAGGGGAGGGTGGGAAGGGGAAATGCTCACTTCTATTGGAAATAGATTTCAAAGTTAAAGGCGTGGGCCATACTGCGAGGAACTCTGATTGCGCTCAAACGTTAGCGTTTTGTTTTGTCAGTCGGGATTCCCGGATCATTGCTTCAGAAATCTCCACTCTGAATTGACAGGTCAAACTCACACTTTGTTTCAAAGGGTTTTACACTCCAGTTAAGCATTAACTGCGGGGAGGGAAAAAAAATACAAAAGAGTTTGCATTGTTCTTGTACCGTGCGGGGGAGAGGAGGTCGGGCAGCGAGCCTATAATTAGATGGAAGTTTATTATATCGCCGGTATTAGCCTTCAATTCATCGGTTGTTGTCGATAATCGCCCTTCATAACATGAAATGATTTTTTTGTCTTTGTTAAAGCCGAATGTTGTTGCATTTTTAACTTTATTCATTAAAACTACGTTTCCTTAACTCAAAACACTTACCGGACCATGTTTATAAAGTCAAAACAGTGTTGATCGGTGCTGAATTCAACGGGCATTTTTTTTGCTCATAACACTAATGTGTTAACACTTCAGAAATGTTTGATCTTAATTGTATAGAGCGGTTGTACAATCAACACAATGGCATCAAAGGTTACGGGGAGAAGGCAGGAGAATGGGGTTGAGAGGGACAAATAGATCAGCCATGATCGAATGGCAGAGCAGATTCGATGGGCCGAATGACCTAATTCTGCTCCTATGTCTTCTGATCATCTTCATTTAAAAAAAAAAGAAATGCTGGAATAACTGCATGGGTTTTGAGTTACTTCAGCAATTTTTGTTTTTGTAAACCGGTGTGTGCAGTTTCTTGTGTCAATACCTTAATTAGACGTGTATCGTACAGATCGATCTCCGATTGGCAATGGAATATGTATCTTTATTTCCTCTGCTTTATCTTATCCCCCACGTAAATATTCCGGCGTTGGTTCCTTTTCAGAATTAAAGCCATTAACTAACTTTTGTTTTACTGATCGGAGCGAGGTGCCGTGGGTGAAAGGTCTGTTCAAATATGTCTGAAAGTTGTTTTATGTTTGTGATGTGGTTTTCTGCAGTTACATCAACCGTCGGGTAACATTATTAAACGCCTTTGATTTCAAATTGCGAGGTCTATACAAACAAATGTTCTTGCATCTAGAGCAGGGGCCCGCAAATAACAAGATATCTTCAATTTTATAATGGTAATAAAAGTGCCAGGACGCATAACCATCAATTAATAAATATACAACTCCAGGTGTATACGTCAAGAACAATGGAAGGGTTTTAGTGAGGATGGGTTTGGAGCGCCGGATTTCACATTGTAGCAACTATTTAGCCACTAGCGTTATTAGAAAGCATTATCTTACCTTAGATCCCGTCAGTTATACACCCATGTTCACCATCAGATGTTGCATTTGATAAATGTAATGTACGCTGTCTGTCAAAACCCAGATGACAAGAAATTGAATATTGTGTAGGTTATCAAAACCAACTGTACATGCACACATCAAATTAATTCTAATAAATACCGGCTAGTCATTTCCTGAACATAATATGCAATTGATACTCCGGGCAAAATGCGATTCGCAGGTGAAATTGGTCACATTAACCCAGACCCGATGGGAAATCATGTTTATTCTGCAATCCTTTAACTTGCGGGTCATTTTCTAAACACAACTTTTGCCTCGTTCTCCTCTGACATTTTTTTTTTAAATTATTAAGCTGCTCAGTTAAATTCAGCGGGTACCTGAGCAGAACACAGGCCACTCGGTTTCATGCACACTTCAAACCCGATGGATGGATGTTTGCCTCAGAGCCACATTGTAAAGGGAACTGTACACCTAACAGCTGTGCACTACATCATGGAGAAAGGTAGAAGACCTTGAGTGGGCAGCCGTGGAATAAAGGGACTGCAACAGTCCCCCGCCTCACCGATTCTCCGGTCAGAGGCTGAAATTCGTGCAATAATCATATAAACTAAAGCAGTTAAAGCAATGCAAGGCGAACTACAGTTCCCGCGGTCCTCTGCTCCAATTCCGCCGGCAGTTTCGGTCGGGACTTGGGCGATTACTTCCTCCAGCGTTATCAATGCAGCAGGGTGCGGTTCCGTGTTTTTCCCTCGGACACTATGTTAGGAGTGTTTGGGCGCGGGTTAATATCGTGTACAACAATCCCAACTGCAGCCCATCAGATTTACTGGAGTACAGACATCATCTGCACGAGAAATGATTTGTCAATTAGGTCATTTCACTGCTGGTGAAACAAAGTAGAGTATTTTCTCCTCCCAACGACCGCCACCGCACCCCCCTAATATCAATGCGAAAGGCCCGTCTGGCCAATCCCTCCATAGATGCTGCTTGATATGTTCCTCCAGATTCCAGCATCAGCAGTCCCTTGTGTCTCTAAGCTGATCTTATTGATAAAGATACTGCCAATAAAGATCCACTTCCTCAGGTTTAATAATTATTACTGCCTTTGATTTTGGTGTTTGCATTACCCACCTGTGTTCATGCCCAGTCCCCCACCCCCATCCAAAGAAGGGTCGTTTACGCCTTCTCTTGACTCGGGTCCTTTCTTTGCATTCATCTCCAAAGATCCAACTGCAAATACCACCATTTCTGTCAACTTTCCTTCTTGCTCTCAGGCTAACACACCACCACTTGGCCAACTGGACAACATGCAAAAGGGGTTAAGTATATTTGTTCAAAAGTTGAGAATTTTCTTCACAAGTATTTACTTTTCAATTGCAATTATGGAATATAACATCTGCTTTTAAACCCAGGTTGTTTCTACGCTGGTAATGTCATGGTAGAACAATGCAGAGTGGCACAGAGCTGTTGCCTGTGGTTCTACCATCTTACAGCTCCAGGGACTCATGTTTGACTCTGACATCTGGTGGTGTCTGTGCAACCATGGGGATTTTCCTTTGGGTGCTTCTGTCTCACTCTGTGGCCCAATGATATGCTGATTGCAGTTTAAGTAGGCGGGCAGCGGGGGAATCTGGTAGGTGTTTGATAGCTGAAGGGGAGAGTGGGTTGCAGGAAATAAGTGGAGGGATGAGACTGGTCTGAAATCTCACAAGATCTCGATGGACTGAACATTCTCATGGACTATAACTGTTCAATGGTTCTTTATTGTCACATATGCACCGCACAATGAAATTCTTTTGCACGACCCATAATGCCCACTCGCCATATTTAGGCACCATTTACAAAGAAAAAGTCCAAAGTCCGAGTCCGGCCTACATGTTGGAAGTACTGGAGCGCCCCCGATCCAGATAAGCCCAGGTAAGCTCCAGACTACTGCAGGCCTGCGACCTAATGTCCCTATCCTCGTCCAACCACCTGTGGCCCATGGGGGGGAGAGGGAGAACATCCTACAGCCAACCCTCTCCTACCGGCCCACTCCATGCATCTGTCATCACCAGAATCTCCCATCTCAGCTTACCTGTCTTCGGGGCAATAAGATCTATAAAAATATGAGACTTATTTGGAAGCTAACCCAAAACTGCACCTGGTCTTGAAGCTTTTGACAGAGCAATGTGGTGGGAGCTCTGTTGTGGAATGTTTGGTTGAACAACACTTACTTCTGAAGCTTGGTTCCTTCCTGAGCAAGTGGACAACAAATTGCAGCACAATGGACAGAACAAGTCTAAAGAACGCTGCCATGACCCCAAATGAAATTAAGATGTAGCTCAGCTTTCCACTGTACTATTCTTGGTTTGTGCAACATGTGTCATTGTGTGGAGAGGGGGTGTATGGGGATGTGCACAGCTGGAAGGAGGTTTTTACCATGTGTGACTGTTAACAAGTGATGATGGCTATCCTTCTACCCGATGTTATCCTGCCACTGAGATTCTGCCACTGCTACAGAGCACAGTAGATACAAAGTCACAAGCTAGGATCAACTACTTTCAGCTGTAGACCTTGAGTTGCATGAGTTATGCAAAGTAGAGTGGGTCAGACCCAACCGAGGTATGTATCTTTGTAAAGCTCGGGAGAAATATTGTCCCAGATCAGCAGAAGGCTCTGAATGTTCAGATGCTCCAACTAATAACAAGTGCTTTCCTTATACCTTGAACAAGTCCTTGATCAATTATCTTAATAGTCCTTCTTTGGACTGATCATCCATTGTTAAGAGGCAAGCATCTGTGGAGCTCCATTGGATAGTTTTCTGCATCAGATTGCCCACATGGATACAAGTTGCTGCACACTATGTTGATGCTGAAGATTAAAGGTTGAGATGATGTGACGTAATGTTGGATTTTTCGGTAGCAAAACATGAGTGCTGTAGCTCTGGAGGACCTCAAACAAGTTAACATTCATTGCAAGATCACCTACTCAAAGTAACCAGAAGTTAGAGCAATTTGTCACTGTCTTAAGAAATTGTGATGCTTTAATTAAAAGAAAATCTTACAACTAATTGCAGATATACACACAGTTATTTGCTTCAGTACATTGGTTCAGAACTTTTGCAAAGTCATTGGAATAATAGATTAATCCAATAGTGTATCCAAGAAGGTGGTCTGGATCCTGATTTAAGGGTGATCACAGAAATTTAGTTTTAATTTTTAGTTTTAAAGATACAGTGTGGAAATAGGCCCATTGGACCACCAAGTCCGAGCTGACCAGCGATCCCGTACACTAGTTCTATCCTACAGATCAGGGACAATTTAGAGAAGCCAATTAACCTGCAAATCTGCACGTCTTTGGGGTATGGGAGGAAACCGTAGTACCTGGAGAAAACTTCAAGGGAGAACGTGTAAACTCTGCACAGACATGCACCCTTAGTCAGGATTGAACCCGGGTCTCTGCCACTGTAAGGCAGCAACTCTACCGCTGCACTACTGTGCCACCCTGAATGAAATCTTTCAATCAATTTGTATGGAATATATGCAAACACATTTTTTGCTATTCCATCTTATGTTTTATATAATTTGCACCGTATTTCAGAATTCCACAATGGGTACAGCACAGAATTTGCACATCAAATCCATACCTGTCTTATATAGAAGCAATGCAGTGAGTCCTGTTCCCCTTCTCCCCCCTCTTGCCTTACATGTTCTTCTCTTGATGATACTTATCCGATTTGCTTTTGAATGCTGCCTATCTCTAGTATTGCTGCCAAGATGCGGGTGCTTTGATCGCTGGCTGCAGGAGCTTTGATCAACCCAACGGGTGGTTCGACTGTCCTGACCGCGGGAGAATAAAGAGGAAGAGGTTTGGAATTTGTGACCTTCCATCACAGTGATGAATGTGGGGAATCGCAGTGGTGGATGGTTATGGTAACCTTTATGTAGTTGTGTGTTTTGTTGCTTTTTTTTCGTATGGCTGAATGGTAATTCGCATATCACTGTACCTTAATTGGTACATGTGACAATAAATGACATTTGAAACCTTTGAGATGCTAACCGTTCATGGTGTTAAAAATAACATTGTGTTGATTTTGGACCAGAGAAGTAACTGGCAGCTAGTTTATTTCAAAATAGTTTTTATGTTGGAATGGAACAGAATATGCAATGTGCGATGGAAGGCTTGCTTATGAGAATATTCCAACGTAACTTTCATGTCATGTAACTTTCCAAGGATGTATGAAGATTGCCCACTAAAACAATAACTGCACATGAGCATCAATTTTATGTTTGCAATGCAGTTTACTGTTTCATAATACAAAGTCCAAGTGTAACAGTTAGGTAGACAAAGAGAAATTAGGGATTTTATTTTCTACTGTGGTGCAGCTGGTAGAGCTAGAACAGAGACCTGGGTTTGGAGCTGTCTTTGTGGAGTTTGCACATTCTTCCTGTGACCTTGTGGGTTTCCTCCACCATCTGAAAGACTGCAGGTTTGTCAGTTAATTGGCCTCAGTAAATTGCCCCTAATCCACAGGGACAGGATGAATAAGAATCAGGATAAGGATGAGTAAGACAGGATAACATAGAACACGGGCAAACAGGTGATTGATAGTCAATGTGGATTCAGTGGCTTGAAGGACCTGTTTTTGTGCCACAATTAAGTTGAAACTAAAGGGCCTGTCCCACTTTGGTTTCATTTGCGCGTCACGCAGGTGGTGTGCGAAAACTTTGTACATCTGAAAATCCTGGGTCACCGCGTGCGATCGCACATCACTGCCTACATCACCACGCACCATGCACACGTAATGCGCATGTAATGTGCACAATGCGCGCATCACGTGTGCGTCACGATACGCATGTCGTGCGTGTTGACGCATAAATGATGCAGCGTAAATGACGCGCAAGTGGTGTGCGTAGGTTTTATACATCACACATTAAACTGAATAAGGGGGGTGGGGTGTTGAATGGGATAGTGGAGGATGCAGTTAAAGGGAAAGGGTTTCTTAAATGTGTGAGCGTAGAGACCGAGGGGGGTAAAATGAGGGTAGAAGAAATAGGTAGCAATGTGAAAATAAAAGTGGCAGGCAGACAAAACCAGGGCAAAAATCAAAAAGGGCCGCTTTTCAACATAATTGTATAAGGGGTAAGAGTGTTGTAAAAACAAGCCTGAAGGCTTTGTGTCTCAATGCAAGGAGCATTCGTAATAAGGTGGATGAGTTGAATGTGCAGATAGCTATTAATGACTATGATATAGTTGGGATCACGGAGACATGGCTCCAGGGTGACCAAGGATGGGAGCTGAACATCCAGGGATATTCAATATTCAGGAGGGATAGACAGAAAGGAAAAGGAGGTGGGGTAGCGTTACTGATTAGAGAGGGGATTAATGCAATGGAAAGGAAGGACATTAGTTTGGAGGATGTGGAATCGGTATGGGTAGAGCTGCGAAACACTAAGGGGCAGAAAACGCTGGTGGGTGTTGTGTACAGGCCACCTAACAGTAGTAGTGAAGTTGGAGATGGTATCAAACAGGAAATTAGAAATGCTTGCGACAAAGGCAAAACAGTTATAATGGGTGACTTCAATCTACATATAGATTGGGTGAATCAAATTGGCAGGGGTGCTGAGGAAGAGGATTTCTTGGAATGTATGCGGGATAGTTATCTAAATCAACATGTAGAGGAACCAACAAGAGAGCAGGCTATTTTAGACTGGGTATTGAGTAATGTGGAAGGGTTAGTTAGCAGTCTTGTTGTATGTGCCCCCTTGGGCAAGAGTGACCATAATATGGTTGAGTTCTTCATTAGGATGGAGAGTGACATTGTTAATTCAGAAACAATGGTTCTGAACTTAAAGAAAGGTAACTTTGAGGGTATGAGACGTGAATTGGCCAAGATTGACTGGCAATTAATTCTAAAAGGGTTGACGGTAGATATGCTATGGAAGACATTTAAAGGCTGCATGGATGAACTACAAAAATTGTTCATACCAGTTTGGCAAAAGAATAAATCAGGGAAGGTAGTACATCCATGGATAACAAGGGAAATCAGGGATAGTATCAAAGCGAAGGATGATGCGTACAAATTAGCCAGAAAAAGCAGCATACCGGAGGACTGGGAGAAATTCAAAGACCAGCAGAGGAGGACAAAGAGCTTAATTAGGAAAGGGAAAATAGATTATGAAAGAAAACTGGCAGGGAACATAAAAACTGACTGCAAATGTTTTTATAGATATGTGAAAAGAAAGTGATTAGTTAAAACAAATGTAGGTCCCTTGCAGTCAGAAACGGGTGAGTTGATCATGGGGAACAAGGATATGGTGGACCAATTGAATAACTACTTTGGTTCCGTCTTCACTAAGGAAGACATAAATAATTTGCCGGACATAGCAGGGGACCGCGGGTCAAAGGAGTTGGAGGAATTGAGTGAAATCCAGGTTAGCCAGGAAGTGGTGTTAGGTAAATTGAATGGATTAAAGGCCGATAAATCCCCAGGGCCAGATAGGCTGCATCCCAGAGTACTTAAGGAAGTAGCTCCAGAAATAGTGGATGCATTAGTAATGATCTTTCAAAACTCTTTAGATTCTGGAGTAGTTCCTGAAGATTGGCGGGTAGCAAACGTAACCCCACTTTTTAAGATGGGAGGGAGAGAGAAAATGGGGAATTACAGACCAGTTAGTCTAACATCGGTAGTGGGGAAACTGCTAGAGTCAGTTATTAAAGATGGGATAGCAGCACATTTGGAAAGTGGTGAAATCATTGGACAAAGTCAGCAAAGTCTGACGAATCTTATAGAATTTTTCGAGGATGTAACTAGTAGCGTGGATAGGGGAGAACCAGTGGATGTGGTGTATCTGGACTTCCAGAAGGCTTTCGACAAGGTCCCACATAAGAGATTAGTATACAAACTTAAAGCACAAGGCATTGGGGGTTCAGTATTGATGTGGATAGAGAACTGGCTGGCAAACAGGAAGCAAAGAGTAGGAGTAAACGGGTCCTTTTCACAATGGCAGGCAGTGACTAGTGGGGTACCGCAAGGCTCAGTGCTGGGACCCCAGCTATTTACAATATATATTAATGATCTGGATGAGGGAATTGAAGGCAATATCTCCAAGTTTGCGAATGACACTAAGCTGGGGGGCAGTGTTAGCTGTGAGGAGGATGCTAGGAGACTGCAAGGTGACTTGGATGGGCTGGGTGAGTGGGCAAATGTTTGGCAGATGCAGTATAATGTGGATAAATGTGAGGTTATCCATTTTGGTTGCAAAAACGGGAAAGCAGACTATTATCGAAATGGTGGCCGATTGGGAAAGGGGGAGATGCAGCGAGACCTGGGTGTCATGGTACACCAGTCATTGAAAGTAGGCATGCAGGTGCAGCAGGCAGTAAAGAAAGCGAATGGTATGTTAGCTTTCATTGCAAAAGGATTTGAGTATAGGAGCAGGGAGGTTCTACTGCAGTTGTACAGGGTCTTGGTGAGACCACACCTGGAGTATTGCGTACAGTTTTGGTCTCCAAATCTGAGGAAGGACATTATTGCCATAGAGGGAGTGCAGAGACGGTTCACCAGACTGATTCCTGTGATGTCAGGACTGTCTTATGAAGAAAGACTGGATAGACTTGGTTTACACTCTCTAGAATTTAGAAGATTGAGAGATGTATGAAGAACTTACAAAATTCTTAAGGGGTTGGACAGACTAGATGCTGGAAGATTGTTCCCGATGTTCGGGAAGCCCAGAACAAGGGGTCACAGTTTAAGGATAAGGGGGAAATATTTTAGGACCGAGATGAGAAAAACATTTTTCACACAGAGTGGTGAATCTCTGGAACTCTCTGCCACAGAGGGTAGTTGAGGCCAGTTTATTGGCTATATTTAAGAGGGAGTTAGATGTGGCCCTTGTGGCTAAGGGGATCAGGGGGTATGGAGAAAAGGCAGGTACGGGATACTGAGTTGGATGATCAGCCATGATCATATTGAATGGCGGTGCAGGCTCGAAGGGCCGAATGGCCTACTCCTACACCTAATTTCTATGTATTTGCACATCAAATCCATACCTGTCTTATATAGAAGCAATGCAGTGAGTCCTGTCCCCTTCTCCCCCCTCTTGCCTTACATGTTCTTCTCTTGATGATACTTATCCGATTTGCTTTTGAATGCTGCCTATCTCTAGTATTGCTGCCAAGATGCGGGTGCTTTGATCGCTGGCTGCAGGAGCTTTGATCAACCCGACGGGTGGTTCGACTGTCCTGACCGCGGGAGAATAAAGAGGAAGAGGTTTGGAATTTGTGACCTTCCATCACAGTGATGAATGTGGGGAATCGCAGTGGTGGATGGTTATGGTAACCTTTATGTAGTTGTGTGTTTTGTTGCTTTTTTTTCGTATGGCTGAATGGTAATTCGCATATCACTGTACCTTAATTGGTACATGTGACAATAAATGACATTTGAAACCTTTGAGATGCTAACCGTTCATGGTGTTAAAAATAACATTGTGTTGATTTTGGACCAGAGAAGTAACTGGCAGCTAGTTTATTTCAAAATAGTTTTTATGTTGGAATGGAACAGAATATGCAATGTGCGATGGAAGGCTTGCTTATGAGAATATTCCAACGTAACTTTCATGTCATGTAACTTTCCAAAGATGTATGAAGCTTGCCCACTAAAACAATAACTGCACATGAGCATCAATTTTATGTTTGCAATGCAGTTTACTGTTTCATAATACAAAGTCCAAGTGTAACAGTTAGGTAGACAAAGAGAAATTAGGCATTTTATTTTCTACTGTGGTGCAGCTGGTAGAGCTAGAACAGAGACCTGGGTTTGGAGCTGTCTGTGTGGAGTTTGCACATTCTTCCTGTGACCTCGTGGGTTTCCTCCAACATCTGAAAGACTGCAGGTTTGTCAGTTAATTGGCCTCAGTAAATTGCCCCTAATCCACAGGGACAGGATGAATAAGAATCAGGATAAGGATGAGTAAGACAGGATAACATAGAACACGGGCAAACAGGTGATTGATAGTCAATGTGGATTCAGTGGCTTGAAGGACCTGTTTCTGTGCCACAATTAAGTTGAAACTAAAGGGCCTGTCCCACTGGCGTCATTTGCGCGTCACGCAGGTGGTGTGCGAAAATTTTGTACATCTGAAAATCCTGGGGCACCGCGCGCGATCGCGCATCACTGCCTACATCACCACGCACCATGCACACGTAATGCGCATGTAATGTGCACAATGCGCGCATCACGTGTGCGCCACGACGCGCATGTCGTGCGTCGTGACGCATAAATGATGCAGCGTAAATGACGCGCAAGTGGCGTGCGTAGGTTTTATACATCACAAAATCCTGGTGCGCCACGCACGACCAAGCGTCACTGCCTACGTCACCACACACCATGCGCGCGTAATATGCAGCATGCGCGCATCACGTGCGCGTCACGACGCGCTTCATGCATCGTGACAAGTAAATGATGTCGCGTAAATGACACGCAAATGACGCCCAAGTTGGACAGGCTCTTTAAGGGATAGGGATGGGCAATAAATTCTGACCTTGGCAGTGACACCTAGATCCTGGAAGATAGATAAAAATGTCAACTCAATACACAGCACTATGGTTGTATTGCAACATCAATAAAATTACAGCACATTAGACTAGATGCTACGGCTCTTTTACTGTGACAGATCTGGTTTTGATGGATGGAATTTCTGTGCACATCACAGATACAAATCTAGTATTTTATCATTATCTGCCTTTAGAGTTGCATCATTAAAATTTAGTACATGACTTTCTGAATAAAGACATGTTCAATGGATGTGAATAAAACCTGGAATTCAAACTTACGATGGACAAGTCTGCAATAAATGGAAAACGGATAAGATGAACCGCAATTTGTGCAGACATAGTTGAAATAACAAGTTCTGATTATTCATCAACCTTGGATTTGAAGTCCAAAGATACATAAAGTACGCAGATGTAGCGTATTGTTCTTTGAAAGAGCTGGAATACATTTGATGGGACAAATGGCCTCTTTTGTGCAGTGTTACTTCACCATATGGTGAATATTCCTGGTATGAATGGGAATGATGTGAATGATTACATTTTTAACTACTTTATAATTGGACTTGGCATTTTTCAGCTTTTGCTGAATAAAAACTAAAAAACATCCCGAGGGCATACTTGTAGAAGTCTGGGGATCTTTTTTTCCATGCAATGAACACCAATCACTTAGAATTTACATTTTGACTTATTTACTTTAAGAATTATGCAGGTAACATTCAAAATCTGGGTATAAATTAGGGGTCATGGAATACGCTGGTCCCGAAGGTGATGGCAAATTTAACAAGTTAATGTGACTTTGATTTAGCGCATGTTGTTATTTATATTGATTTCAGTTTAGTGGAGTTTTATAAAGACCCACAGTTCATGCAGCAATTGGCCGATTGGTTCTTTAATAACCAAAAATACTGACATTGCCAAACACTAATAACCCTCCACGGAACCAAAATGGAAAACTTCATGCCCAATCTATAACACCTCAGGGCGTTGAATACTTGGCCAGGTTGCATAATCAACTGAGAAAGAAAGGGGAAAATAAAACAAAAGTACATTTATGTTAACTGCTGTTACAAAGCTGCAAGTACTTCTCCAAGCATCTTGATAAGGATCTGGCTTAACATATTTTTCCAATTAAAAAAAAAATCCTTAACAATAACAAGAGCAACCAATTTAAGGCATTAAGAAATATCCTTAACTGTTCAGTTTGCTGTTAGAGCTGCCGCCTCAAATGGTGTCTGTATGGAGTTTACACATTTTCCCTGTAACTGCGTGGGTTTCTTCCGGGCTTTCCAATTTCCTCCCACTGTCCAAAAATGTGGACTTAGTAAGTTAATAAGTCACTATAAATTGCCCCTACTGTAAGTGGCAGAATTTATGGGAGAGGGGGGAGAATAAAATTAATAATGGTGAGATTGGTGTAAAAGTGGAGGTTGATGGTTAGTATGGACTTAGTTGGCCAAATGGTCTGTTTCCTTGCTGTATCACGCTATGACTGAGTCTCAAATATTATTTTTATAATGAAGGGACTTTCTGTACAACAAAATCATTTATTTTAAATGTTCTTTGTATACCTCCTGAAGCCTGACTAACAGTATTTAACACACGCAAATAGTTTTAAAACAATAAATATATATTTCAAAATAACTTTAAAGGATATACTGGACGCCTAGAAATTGGTGTGGATTCCTTTTTTTATGTACTCATGTCCATTTGGATTCATCACAAAAATTGGCCAAAAGATGATGAAATTACATTAGACTGCTTTATACTCAAGATGGGACCTGCATATTCCCCGATCAGACCAGTTTAGCTGACTGCAAATTACAGAAGGAACCAGTCCTTAAAGCTACACTCACTTGACTCTAAAACGGCCATAACACATATGCCATGGCTGCCAAGGAGCAGACAAGCAGCAGGGGAGAAGCTGAGATCAGTGAGATAAATGACAGGTAAGTGAGAATACAGTGGGAGCAGTTGGAAGCTCTAAAGGAACAGAAATATCCTACAAGGGAATGGTTGATTTCCTCACCAGAGGGATGCCACTGGTGAGTAGATTTCTGTTCTTACTGGTCACATACATTACATGCTTCTGAGATGGCTCCATCAATGGGCCATGAGCAGTGGTCTGAGACAAGCCCATCTGGGCAAGATCACGTTTTGGGTCATCATGAGCTCAAAACAGAAGAGAAGCAGCCATCCAACAAGCTAGACCTCAGCTTTAGATGAACCCTGCAATATTGCCGAACAAAACCCACACAATATGTTTGTCTAACTAGCGACATGCCAATGTTCGATTGACTGTTTGATTTTTGGATGATTTGACCTTTTATGGTATAAATGATACTGAAAGCACTCTAAGACTGTAAAACACCCCCTTGCTACTTCTTCAGATTTACCTTATAACAAATCAAGTGAAACAAAATATTCATAACTTATTGTAAAACTCAATCCATGCACCTAGTTATCTTCCGCATCTTCTTCCCCCCACCCACTTCCATCGGCCCATCATCCTCTCCCCATCCAGCTCCACCTATCACCCATCAACCTCTATTCCCCTGGCCCCTCGTACTGTAGTCGGACAATCTTTCTTCCTCCCTCTCAGTCCTAATGCAGACACTTATTCTATTGTTCTTTTTTGTTTGGTTAGTGCTGCACTTTGAAATTGCCCCAAGATTGATGAGAGGGGAAAGATTCAATGTAATAACAATATGCAAAAAGGGACTTGGGCATTTACATGGTTAGCAATGTTTAGTTTGCAACTACAACCCTTTCTCTGTGGTTGTTCCAAAGGTCACCTCCTGTCAAATCTTCCTACTCACATCTTTTATTTTCTGACAAATGAACATGATTTCTGAATTTCTCTCAGATTTCTGAAGAAATAACTACTCTCAAAGATAGACACAAAATGCTGGAGTAACTCTGTGGGCCGGGCAGCATCTCTGGAGAAAAAGGATAGGTGATATTTTGCATCGGAACCCTTCATCAGTCATGGTTTTGACCTGAGACATCACCTATTTTTCTCCAGAGATGCTGACTGACCCGCTGAGTTACTCCAGCATTGTGTGTCTTACTTTGGTATAAACCAGCATCTGCAATTTCTTCAAGCGTAAGGTTTAGATGGACCTAATGTGGACGAATGAGATTAGCTTAGATGGGGTATCTTGGTTGGCATGGAAGAATTGGGCTAAAGAGCCTGCATATCTGACCATGATTCTATCATAAGTTTGTGATAAACAGAAATGCATAAATGGCAAACAGATCAGTTGGTTCAAGGAATGTGTGGATCATGCAAAAGCTGTGCTTCTCTGTAAGGGTTTGATTTCACTGGGTGCAAGTATTTGCAAACTCATAAATGGCAGAAACTGGAAAGAATAATGGTTATTTTACTATGCTTTTATTGCGTCTCAGAGACATATTTTCCTTGAGAGAAATCTGAGCAACATGATGTTCCATGTTGTCAGCCTAAAATTGGAAAATAATATATCAATGCCAATAAAATGCCTCCCAATACTTATGATGAACATTCCAGTAGATTTCTGTGCTAAAGAAGAGCCAATTAAAACAGGAGGCATAGGAAAATATTATTAAATGATTCAGTCACTATTTGATGTCAAAGTAAAACCCTATAATCCGATGTGAAGAATGTCATAAAGGAGAGTTTTTAAAAATAGGTCTATATTCTCTGAAATTAAAAAGATTGAAAGATAACATCATTAGGAATGTAAAATACTCAAGAGGGCAAGGCAAGATAGAAGCAAAGAAGCTATTTGCTTTGGCTGGAGTATCCACACCCAGCCAATTTTGCTTTTTGATATGGATTGAATAATTTAGGACTGAGACGTTTTTTTTAAACAAAGTAATAAAATACAAAGGGTGATAGATGGATACAGTTGAGGGTACTTTTTATCTGGAGCTGGTTGGACAAAGGCCCGAGATGAAAAGACTAAAGATAGACACTAAGTGCTGGAGTAACTCAGTGGGTCAGGCAGCTTCTCTGGAGAAAAAGGATGGGTGTTGTTTCAGGTTGGAACCGAAATGTGGATCAGTCTGAAGAAGGGTGGAAGACTAAATGTAGATTAGTTTGAAGAAGAGTCCCAACGCAAAACGTCACCTATCCATGTTCTCCAATGATGCTGCCTGACCCATTGAGTTAGTCCAACATTTTGTCTTACCATGAAAAAACTAAAGGGGTGGGATAAGGACCCATCTGCCTATAAAAAAAACCCTCTCAATCGTATCCATCTATCACTTGCCTGGCTTTGTCATGTCCCTCCTCTCTTCTAGCTTTCTTCCCTTCCCCTCTCCCCCTGTTCCGCCACGACAATCAATCTGAAGAAGGGTCCCGACCCAAAACATCACCTATCCATGTTCTCCAGAGGTGCTGCCTGACCTGCTGAGTCATGACAGCACAGCGTATCTTTTTTTTGTAAACCAGCACCTTCTGTGCCTTGTTTCTACCTAATAGTATACAAAAGAAAGGAAGTGATGATACATATTTATACATTTCCTATAAAGCCCCAGCTGAGGTATTGTGCACAAACCAGTGGACTATCCATTAACAAAAAAGTCATGTTAAACTTTAGAAAGGCAGCAAAGGAGGTGTATGAGTAGGGTCTGATGATTGGGGACATTCACCTTCCCTTCATGGTATTCCAAGATGTCAAGGATTTAGACAGGCAGGAGAGAATTATACATGTAAAAGGTGCTGAGGAATGGAAATTCCCTTCATGGTTTAGTTTAGTTTGGTTTAGAGATACAGTGCGGAACCTCGGCCCACTGCGCCAACTAGCGATCCCCATACATGAATGCTATCCTACACACACCGGAGACAGTTTATAATTATACCAAGCTAATTAACCTACAAACCTGTCTTTGGTGTGTGGGAGGAAACCGGAGAACCCAGAGAAAACCCACACAGGTCATGTGGAGAACATACAAACTCCATACGGAGAGCACACGTAGTCAGGATCGAACCCGTGTCTCTGGTGCTGTAAGGCAGCAACTTTACTGCGGCGGCACCGTGCCGCGTTGAAAAAATTCCTGTCTTTCCATGAAATTAATTAATATCAGCATGGTGAGCATCACGTGGCACAACGTGTGGAATTATGGCCGTACAGCTTCAGCAACTCGGGTTCAATCCTCATCCCAGGTGCTGTCAGCATGAAGTTTGCATGTTGATCCTGTGACTATGCTAGTTGCCTGCAGATCGTTCAGTTTCTCCCCATGTCTCAAAGATGCTGGTAAATTAATTAGCCTCTGCAAATTGCCTTTGGAGTGTAGAACCTGAGGAAGTTGACAATAATGTAGGGAGAATGTAAGAAAATGTGATTAATATAAGATTAGTGTAAATTAATGTCTGATGGTTGGCATGGAGTCAGTGTGATGAAGGGCCTGTTTCCATACAGTATTCGCTGTGATTCTAATATTCTGTTAATTTGTCATTTTCATGTAGGGTTCCAATGAACTCATTATTCACCAACATAACATAACCAACGTTATTGAGAATTAATATCTGACCATTGAAATAAGTTCAAACTGCTGCCACACAGCTCCAGAGCTTGGGTTTGGTCATGATCTTGGGAATCTCTATATGAAGTTTGCATGTCTGCACTGTGATCATGTGGATTTCCTCTGGCTGCTCCAGTTTTCTCCCACATTCAACAACCAGCTGGTAAGTTAAGTGTTTGCTCTAAATTGCCCGTACTGTAAACATGTGCATGGGAATCCGGGGGTACTTGATGGGCATAAGAGAGAGAATAGGTTACAGGGAATTAAATGGGGAAATAGGCTTGATGGCAATGTTTTGAGACCCCACATAGATTTGAAGTGACGAATGTTCTCCTTCTATGTTATAGAAGAGAAGAACTTTCATGGTGCTTTCTTATGTTCATCCAATTTTTATCTTGGCTGCACTATGGAGACAATTATTAATTTGATTGCTCCCACACTCCAAAGGCATACAGATTTGTTGGTTAATTGGGTTAAGTAAGAATTGTAAATTATTCCTAGTGCAGGATAGTGTTAGCGTATAGGGTGATCACTGGTTGGCGTGGGGTCGTAGGGCTGAAGGGTCTGTATCTCAAAACTAAATTATCAAGTGTAAAAGAGAGGCAAAAGAGGACATTGGACGGCTGGAAAATGACACTGGGAAAGCAGTAATGGGGAAAGATGGGATAGCAGCACACTTGGAAAGTGGTGAATTCATTTGACAAAGTCAGCATGGATTTATGAAAGGTAAATCATGTCTGACGAATCTTATAGAATTTTTCGAGGACGTAACTAGTAGAGTGGATAAGGGAGAACCAGTGGATGTGTTATATCTGGACTTTCAGTAGGCTTTCGACAAGGTCCCACATAAGAGATTAGTATGCAAACTTAAAGCACACTGTATTGGGGGTTCAGTATTGATGTGGATAGAGAACTGGCTGGCAAAGAGTAGGAGTAAACAGGTCCTTTTCACAATGGCAGGCAGTGACTAGTGGGGTACCGCAAGGCTCAGTGCTGGGACCCCAGCTATTTACAATATATATTAATGATTTGGACAAGGGAATTGAATGCAACATCTCCAAGTTTGCGGCTGACATGAAGCTGGGGGGCAACGTTAGCTGTGAGGAGGATGCTAGGAGGCTGCAAGGTGACTTGGATAGGCTGGGTGAGTGGGAAAATGCATGGCAGATGCAGTATAATGTGGTTAAATGTGAGGTTATCCACTTTGGTGGCAAAAAAAGGAAAGTAGACTATTATCTGAATGGTGGCCGATTAGGAAAAGGGGAGATGCAACGAGACCTGGGTGTCATGGTATACCAGTCATTAAAAGTAGGCATGCAGGTGCAGCAGGCAGTGAAGAAAGCGAATGGTATGTTAGCATTCATAGCAAAAGGATTTGAGTATAGGAGCAGGGAGGTTCTAGTGCAGTTGTACAGGGTCTTGGTGAGACCACACCTGGAGTATTGCGTACAGTTTTGGTCTCCTAATCTGAGGAAAGACATTCTTGCCATAGAGGGAGTACAGAGAAGGTTCACCAGACTGATTCCTGGGATGTCAGGACTTTCATATGAAGAAAGACTGGATAGACTCGGCTTGTACTCGCTAGAATTTAGAAGATTGAGGGGGGATCTTATAGAAACTTACAAAATTCTTAAGGGGTTGGACAGGCTAGATGCAGGAAGATTGTTCCCGATGTTGGGGAAGTTCAGAACAAGGGGTCACAGTTTAAGGATAAGGGGAAAATCTTTTAGGACCGAGATGAGGAAAACATTTTTCACACAGAGTGGTGAATCTGTGGAATTCTCTGCCACAGAAGGTAGTTGAGGCCAGTTCATTGGCTATATTTAAGAGGGAGTTAGATGTGGCCCTTGTGGGGTATGGAGAGAGGCAGGTACATGGGGAGTTGGATGGCCAAGTCAGTCAAGTCAAGTCAAGTCAAGTTTATTTGTCACATACACATACGAGATGTGCAGTGAAATGAAAGTGGCAATGCTCGTGGACTTTTGTGCAAAAGACAAACAACAAAACAACCAAACAAATTATAAACACAATCATAACACACATATTCTTTTACATAATAAATAATGGAAGGAAAAACGTTCTGTAGAGTTAGTCCCTGGTGAGATTAGCGTTTACAGTCCGAATTGCCTCTGGGAAGAAACTCCTTCTCAACCTCTCCGTTCTCACCGCATGGCAACGGAGGCGTTTGCCTGACCGTAGCAGCTGGAACAGTCTGTTGCAGGGGTGGAAGTGGTCTCCCATGATTTTATTTGCTCTGGAGTTGCACCTCCTGTTGTATAGTTCCTGCAGGGGGGTGAGTGAAGTTCCCATAGTGCGTTCGGCCGAACGCACTACTCTCTGCAGAGCCTTCTTGTCCTTGGCAGAGCAATTCCCAAACCAGATGGTAATGTTCCCGGACAAGATGCTTTCCACCGCCGCTGCGTAGAAGCACTGGAGGATCCTCGGAGACACTCTGAATTTCCTCAATTGCCTGAGGTGGTAAAGGCGCTGCCTTGCCTTACTCACGAGTGCTGAGGCGTATGATGCCCATGTCATATCCTCAGAGATGTGGACTCCCAGATATTTAAAACAGATATTTAAATCATAGTGAATGGCGGTGCAGGCTCGAAGGGCCGAATGGCCTACTCCTGCACCTATTTTCTATGTTTCTAATAAAGAAAAGTCGGACAGATTGAGCAAGTTTTTTTGCCTCTGCCTTCACAGTAGAAGACACCAGCAATGTACCTGAAATTTATGAGATTCAGTGGGCAGGTTAGTAGAGTTACTATTACTAAAGAGAAGGTGCTTGGGAAGCTGAAAGGCCTGAAGGTGGATAAGTCACCTGGATCAGATGGGCTAGTATCTGATCATCATTTCATTGTTGTGCGTAACAATCTAGGTATATTTAAATTAGCTGCTGCGTGTACCTATATCACCACACTGACAATTTCATAAACATACTTTGATTTCTTTGAACTGCTTTGGAATAACCTGAGGTCATAAAAGGTGCTGCTTAAATGCGAGTTCCTCTTTTTATCTGAAGCATTACAGCAAAATGGGACATGCTTCACTGCGACACTAAAATACTGCATGAATGGTCCTTTTGTTTGGTATTAAATTAGCATTGTAAGAACAGCCGCGGACACAACAAAGCATTTAGTTAAATTATGCAATAAATATTAAAAAAAAAAAGAAACTGCTATAATTCCAGATCCACAATTGTTAGAATTTCCTATTTTGATAAAGACTTTGCTATGAAATGTCAAGTTAGTGTGGGGATGACTGTCTCTAATAGGAGCTCAGGAAATAAAAGCACATTTCTCATTTAATTCTTGAAACAGCCTTTTAATTATGAACCGGATAAAGAGCAGTGAGTGAAACTGGTGTGTTTGGTGACTCAAACAATGGACCAGTAACGATTCCAACAATCAAGAGACAAATCAAAAGAAGATGATTTAAAATTCCGCGGATGTAATAATTCCGTGGAAGGAAATAATATTTCAGAAACTTGCTGAGCTTCTGTTTATGGAATGACATTAACATGGCACAAAATACCTAACACAATACAAAGTTCAGGAGCTGCCGAAGAGTGTGGCCTCTGCAATTTTTGATTTTCCATCACCTGTTTTTGTTTAATTTCAAACTGACCTGCAGAATCACATTAGTATGCAAATCACACACATAAACCAGATGGATTTGGTTTTAATTTTAGATTGTCTGCATTGTAAAGAGGATTGTCTTTTTTTTAAATAAATAGCACTGCCTCTTCAACTGTCTACCATTGGGCTTGGGTTGGTTTGCTTTCTAGCTGCATGGTCGAGATTTCTGGATTGTGCACCTGCTTTCACTTAAAACATGTATATTAGCAGGTTTACGGAGTTTGTATATTTTCTCTGTATTTGCTCCAGTTTCCTCACACACTCTAAAGACTTGCAGGTTATTTGACTTCTGTAAATTGTTCCTGGTGTCTAGGATTGAACTAGTAGTGGCCGGGTGATCATGGTCAGCATGGACTCAGTGGGCCAAAGGACTTGTTTCCACAATGTATCTCTAAACTAAACTAAACCAAACCAAGGAGCTGCAGATGCTGGAGAGGTGATGTTTCGGGTCGGGTGTGTGTCACTAATTCTTTAAGTCTGAAGAAGGGTTATGATCCGAAACATCATCTATCCATATCCTCCAGAGATGTTGCCTGACCCACTGTTACTGTAGCACTTTGTGGTCTATATTAGTTAGTGAATATTTATTCGTTATTTTTTTATATATTTCCCAAGAGATACATGTCAATAGAGGTCAATTTCAAATGTTCATAGTTTATGGCAGAGTTAACCAGATTATGGGTTTCAGCAATCTATTTGATCACGGTGGCAGCAGGGATGGCTTCTTCTGTTGGATCTGATCCCATAAAAAATATATTTTCTTTCTACCTTTCATGACCTATGAATGTCCTGAGCCAACAAAGCACATTTCATGTGTAATAATTGCAGTAATTATAGAAATCGCAGCACTCAATCTACACATAGTCAGCTCCCACAAATAATGTGAGATGAAGAGAGATATTTGCTTTTGATGATATTGATTGAAGGATTGGTCTGGGATTATATCTCTGTGTCTCTACACTATCACACCAATGTTTGACCATGGGATCAGATGGAGACTCTGTTTAACGTTTCCTCAGAAAAATATCATGATGGACGACTCGGCCTTCATTCAGTGCTGCACTAGTGTGTGAACTAGATTTTTGTGCATTTGAATCTGGAATCTCTGATCAGGAACAAGAATATTACCATTTGTACCGCAACTGATACCACATTCAATCTGTCCTAACATGTTATTAACACATTGCTTTTCTAGCAAGGAAGGGGAGTTTGAAAGGAGAGTTTCGTTTCAGCTACTTGTTTGTAGGTTGCAGGAACAGAATGAGGCCATTTGTCCCAACAATTCTACACTGCCATTCAATCATGGCTGATCTATCTTTCCCACTCAATCCCATTCACCTGCCTTCTCCCCATAACCGTTGACAGCATTACGAATCAAGAATCTGTCAAGTTCAAGTTTAAGTGAGTTTATTGTCATGTGTCCCTGTATAGGACAATGAAATTCTTGCTTTGCTTCAGCACACAGAACATAGTAGGCATTTTCTACAAAACAGATCAATGTGTCCATATACCGTAATATAAATATATACACACATGAATAAATAAAATGATAAAGTGCAAATAACAGATAATTGGTTATCAATAATCAAAGTTTTGTCCGAGCCAGGTTTAATAGCCTGATGGCTGTGGGGAAGTAGCTATTCCTGAACCCGGTTGTTGCAGTCTTCAGGCTCCTGTACCTTCTACCTGAAGGTAGTAGGGAGATGAGTGTGTGGCCAGGATGGTGTGGGTCTTTGATGATACTGCCAGCCTTTTTGAGGCAGTGACTGCGATAAATCCCCTCGGTGGAAGGAAGGTCAGAGCTGATGATGGACTGGGCAGTGTTTACGACTTTTTGTAGTCTTTTCCTCTCCAGGGCGCTCAAGTTGCCGATAATGCCATGATGCAACCGGTATCATGGCATCATCGGTGCTCTCTACTGTGTAGAAGTTAGAGAGAGTCCTCCTTGACAAACCGACTCTCCGTAGTCTTCTCAGGAAGTAGAGGCGCTGATGAGCTTTCTTGATAATTGCATTAGTGTTCTCGGACCAGGAAAGATCTTCAGAAATGTGCACGCCCAGGAATTTGAAGCTCTTGACCCTTTCAACCATCGACCTGTTGATATAAACGGGGCTGTGGGTCCCCATCCTACTCCTTCCAAAGTCTACAATCAGTTCCTTGGTTTTGCTGGTGTTGAGGGCAAGGTTATTGTGCTGGCACCATATGGACAGTTGCTCGATCTCTCTTCTATACTCTGACTCATCCCCACAAGTGATACGTCCCACAACAGTGGTGTCGTCAGCGAACTTGATGATGGAGTTCGCACTGTGACTGGCTACGCAGTCATGAGTATAGAGTGAGTACAGCAGGGGGCTGAGCACACAGCCTTGAGGTGCTCCCGTGCTGATTGTTATCGAGGCTGACACATTTCCACCAATATGAACAGACTGTGGTCTGTGAATGAGGAAGTCGAGGATCCAATTGCAGAGGGATGTCTCCAATGCCAGCATATCTCTCCTCAGATATGGGGCCCAAATCTGCTCACAATACTCCAGCTCAATTATGTTGATGGTTTTTTTGTTACCATCATGGCTGAGATTGGATGACTCAAAGAGAATAAGGAATACTTGATACTTAGTGTATAAGAAGGAACTGCAGATGCTGGAAAATCGAAGGTAGACAAAAATGCTGGAGAAACTCAGTGGGTGAAGCAGCATCTATGGAGCGAAGGAAAAGGCAACGTTTCAGGTCGAAACCCCGAAACATTGCCTATTTCCTTCGCTCCATAGATGCTGCCTCACCCGCTGAGTTTCTCCAGCATTTTTGTCTAAGCTTGATACTTCGTTATTTTTATAGTATGCCTCGCCTGGTTGCATACCTTTCAAAATAAATATACACAGAAAACCAGAAGGTTATATTGCTGAATCAAATACAGAACTCTTCAAATCCATACAGTTCAAAGTAGCCTCAAAATAATTATAGCTCCAAAACAAAGAATTAAGATGATTGTTTTTGCATATAATTCAATTCTCAGCAGCATTGATCATGTTATATTGGGAAATAATTGTTACTCTTTTGCTTGGCTTTTGATGTTTTTGTGTCATTAATTCTTTCTCTCCTTTAATCTGTGTTTAAAAAAAACCTATTTGTTTTAACTCTTTTTCTACTTCTTCACCTTACTTGTGTGCATGTTGCGAAAGAGACACTTTACCTCACACCGTAATTCAACATTACCCCGACTTCCTTTATCTTTCCCCTTCTCAAAAACGTGCCCTTCACATCTTCGACTAACTTTGCCTCCACTGCTTGCTCGTATTCTTCTACTAAACGTTCAACTATTTTTCTTATTAAGTTAAAATGATGAGGAAAATGACCTGTCTGTCACTCTTTCTATCTCCCCATTGACCTTTTATTGGCTTTGACCTTTTCTGTTGGAGATAATTATGTGGCTTCAAAATTCACCTTATGAGAAATGAGGTACTATTTAATAAAAGGAACTGTTTAAGTTTCTCTTTTTCACGTTCACATCTCTTTCACCTCCCCTTCCCTCTTCCTCTTTGACCCTGGTCTCACTATTGGGTTTCACAATATAGAATCTGAGTTCATACCAGCCATTTCCCGGCACCGGATATTTCCTTACCAGCTATTTATAAACCTATTCCTTTTAAACATTACATATAATGCCCAGGGGTAATTTTTGCCGTGATGCTATCTTAAGAGATAGCAAGGGCCATTCCTTATATACATGTAGACAGTGCACTACCCATGTCTTTTGCAAGCAATTCAAATAATGCACTGTCTGAAAAAGGCAAGTGTATTATGCCACACAAAGCACAATGCACCTTTTCTGCTGTTAATTTGGATCAATGTCCTATTAAAGGCATAATGTGTAATTGTTGTTAATTAAACACAGACTTCGGGTCAGTCAGAGTTTAATTGCTTTGCAGGGGATCTGTTGCTGGACAGTTTTGGAACTGAGCTCATTCAGTTTAAGACTGGTGACATAATGTGCACTGTGATTAAAACATTAATGATTCGAATAACAATATTCCATTATTAGAAAGATCCCTTGCATACATCCCTGAACTATATTTAGCTGTCCTGGATCAATTATCCATAGTCAGGGAGGTAAAACAGCCATCTTCTTGCATCAGGTTTAGGTTTATTATTGTCAGGTGTACTGAAGAACAGTGAAAAGCTTTGTTTTGCATGCTATTGAATCAGATCAGATTCACTGTACAATCAAGTCAAACTCAAGAGCAAAGGGGGAGATACAGAGTATAGAATACAGTTCTATATTCTCTACAGAATGTAGAGTGTGTTGCAGTGCGTCAATTTCAGGGACAAAGTCCACAACGGGGTAGAGGTGAATTAGACAGTACCCCACCTTATGGAATGATTGTTCAGAAGCCTGATAACATAGGGGAAGAGTATATAAAGGAACTGCAGACACTGGTTTATATCAAAGATAGACATAATGTGTAGAAGTAACTCAGCGGGTCAGTCAACATCTCTGGAGAAAAAGGATGAAGAGTCTTAGTCTGAAGAAAGGTCCCGACCCGAAACCTCACCCATCCGTTTTCTCCAGAGATGCTGCCTGACCCGCTGAGCTATTCCAGTATTTTGTATCTAACAAAGGGCAAGCAGTAGTTCCTGAGTCTGACAGTGCGCGTTTTCAAGCTTCTGTACTTTCCGCCGGGCGGGAGAGGGAGGGAGGAATGACCGGGGCGCGACCATTTTAAAATTATATTGACTGTTTTTCAGAAGCAACGTGAAGTGCACATGTCCCTTTCCTTCAAGAAGTTGAAATAGCCAATGGTGGTAGTCAGCTTATGATGCTCAGTTATTGCTGCTTCTAACTGCAAAATAACTGGATGTTGTTCCTATCCCTCAGCTGGAACATTAAAAGTAACACCATCAAAAGTCATTCAGTAGACAGAGCACTGAGCAGCATGATGTAAATCATTAACATCATGTGTCATAGAATAATTAATATACAATGCAGGAAGGAGATACAGGAATTCAAGAGATACACTGCCTGGAAATTTTGTCACTTGCCGTATGGTTTTTATGACCCGCACATACATTTAAACTTGAAGATCAGTTGTCACATGCAATTGGCAGTTGTGTATATACAATGTGTTTGACATGTCTTTGTGGGCTGCATGGTGGCATCGTGGTAGAGCTGTTGCCTTGCAGCGCCAAAGACCCGGATTTGATCCTGACTATAGGTGCTTGTCTGTATGGAGTTTGTACGTTCTCACCGTTACCTGCGTGGGTTTTCTCCGGGATCTTCGGTTTTATCCCAAAGATGTACAGGTTTGTTGGTTAATTAGCTTGGTATAAATGCAAATTGGTTCTAGCGTATGTAGGATATTGTTAGTGTGCAGGGGTCGCTTGGCGGTGTGGACTTGGTGGACTGAAGGGCCTGTTTCCATATTGTATCTCTAAATTAAACTAAACTAAACTAAACTGGCCCGGTAAGAGACAGTGTGCGCGGACCAGACGCGGCCTGCAGCAGCAGCAGAGTAGTGGTGGAGGACACCTACATCTTCACATGGCCAGGCCGACCCTGCACCGCTGCCAGAACAAAGGGACTTTATGGCCAACTGCACTTAAAGGCAACTTGGACTATGACAATGGCGCCAAAACCTAGTGACTTGTATAGTGTCTCAGTGGACTATTTCTATACACCTTGTACTTAATCTAGGATTGTGCTTATGTATAATAATACTTTGCTGAACTGAAAGCAGGAGGGAAAATAATCTAACTGTACCTTGGTTCATGTGGCAATAAAGAACCATTGAAAAGCAGCCAACATAATCAAAGACATGTCCCACCCTCAGCATGTAGCAATAAGATCAATCAACATGCAGTGCAAGTGTGATGCTGCAACTACACAGGGGCTGAAGGTATTGCGTGGATCATGAAGAGTGGAGTAGGTGTTAATGGGAATGAGACTGGTCAGTGTTAAACTAATGGAATTATCCTTCTGTTAGTCACTACTGGAGATTCTGCCACTCAAATTGAACATGGACCCTTCAGTGATGTGTCAGTGGTGTCTGTTTATTCCAAGAAGGCTGCCCTAGGCCGGGGAAGAGGTGGGTTCAGGCTGTCCTGATATTTACCTTGGGGTGTTCTCCTCCAATGCCCTATTAATTATAGATGTGTGATAACTACTCCTCTCAAAAGCCTGGTCCTATCCTTTCCCCTCTACTACCAGATCAGGCATTTCACCCGAGGCCCACAACTTGAAGTGGCAATACCCACTGGGAACTACTGTCATATGGTCTCCTACCATGACTTATATGCACAACCCTTTGCAAGTTGTACATGTAAAGATACTTGTCCTCACATTGCCCCAGACAAAACCAGCACACTGCAAACTCCAATATAATTTTAGCATGCATTTCTATGTGATGCGGATTTTCCAAGCCACTGTGATTTTCCAAGTACATTTCAAAAACTTGCAAGTACAAGGGCCTGTCCAACGAGCATGAGACTGCATGCGGCGAGTGTGACCAAACCAGAACCGGGTGCCGCGTGGGGGTCGAGCGGAGGTCGAGTGATCCCCCTACAGGGCCGGTCCCACCAGCATGCGGCGAGTGTGACCATACCAGAAGCGGGGGCCGCGCGGAGGTCGAGTGAGTGATGTGAAGTTCAAGCGAAGTCCGCAGGAGGTTCGCGCTAGGCGTACCCCGTCAAGACGCTGCGTACGCCCGTCGAGGCGGTGCGTACGGCCTCAATGCGGCTGCAGGCCGGCAGGCAGTTGCCGCGTGGAAATTTTGAACACTGTCAGTTTTCCAGAGCCCGCGCGATGTCGGGACCAGCTCCGCACAACTCCATACGGCTCCGGCGATCGAAGTGGGACCGGCCCCGCGAGGCCGTACGGCTCAAGCGACCACGTTAAGTCGCACTTGCCACATGCAGTTGCATGCTCGTGTGACAGGCCCTTAACATAATTCTAATGTCTGCTTTTCATAAACATCTTCTCATCCTGTGCCTCACCTTTAGCTAATTAAGCAAGTAATCAATGGCATTAGTAATAGTTCACATTAATATTGATAACTGGCAATGAACCCATTCTGTTTAGGAAGGAGCTACAGAATCTGGTTTACACCAGTCTGAAGAAGGTTCTTGAACCAAAATGTCACCTATTCCTATCCTCCAAAGATGCTGCCTGACCCGCTGAGTTTCTCCAGCATTTTGTGTCTATCTTCAATGAACCTACTTTACCAGCTCCAAATATGTACGCTTAAAAGTGCATTGCTTCATTCTGTTAGGCTTTGGAGATTTTAAATGAAAAATCTCAAGTTGTATGTTTTATTAATTTTCATATTTTTCCTCTATTCATCTCTTTTCATTTATACCCAATTTCCTTCTCTATATTCTCCTTCGTGCCTTGTTTGCCCATTGTAACTCTTTAGTTATTCCGCTATTTGTTCAAGCTTTTTATTCCAAAAGTCTAACTAAGTTGTTTACATGACACCAACAAAGATCTGGCCCTTTTGTAAAGATGAGAGAATGAGGCACCCAGGATAACTCTACCATCTTTAAAACCATTTATCTTAGCTCAGCTATCTTGAGACCAATTGGAGGATCAGATCTCGGAGTCTCCAAGACCGGAGAGCTCATCAATAATATGAGGTCATACAGGTTCCCACAAGTCATTATTGAATATGTCATAGATAATCGTAAGAAAAATTGCAGATGCTGGAAATAACACCTGACTGAAGCATCCACAGAACCACCCAAAATGTCACTTATCCATGTTGAGAAGAGTCCCGACCCAAAACATTATCTATACATGTTCTCCACAATGCTAAAAAAAACTCATAAAGTGCTGGAGTAAATCAGTGGGTTAGGCAGCATCTATGGAGAACATGGATATATTTTATGTCTAATTTTGTAAACTAGCATCCTTGTATTTACATTCTCCAGAATGCTGCCTGCCCCGCTAAATTAATCCAGCGCTTTGTGTCGTATTTTGTAAACCGGCACTCTCCTTCCCTATGTCCACATCCACAGATGTCGCCTGGCCTGCTGAGTTTTCTCCAGTATTGAACACATCAATAGGGCCCGAATTTCAAACAAGCTACTCAACTGTGGAGGCATCACCACTAGTCCCTATTTTGCCCTCATCCAATGCTGGAGATGATTGCAATTGCGATGCTTCCTCCTTCCCCCTGGTGATTGGGATGGGGTGCATGTGATTAAAATGCCCTCTCCTAACAATATTATCAATTATTTTTAATGTCCTTTTTCACAATTGCACCTATTTTATATATTTTTTTAAATCATGTGCAGATGGATTGTAGTGACAATTTAAAGCCGTTTTATAGCTTCTCATGTAGTGCTCAGTAACAGTGAATTGCTTTAGTGAAACCATTATGTTCTATCCACAAATAGATTATCTGGCAGCCGCCAAGTCTCCAGCTGAGGGCTTGCATCCCATGTCATTTGCATCGTATTAACCACAGAGCCATGGGTCCATCCAGCCTGTCAGGCATTTTTGCTTTGCTTGCTGTTAATTAGCAGAGGAATCAGGAGTTAATGAAGAGCTTATGATCCTGGGATGATTCATCTGTGTTGTTTCAGATGAACCATTGCACCCTGGCCACTACAGTAAGCTCTTGAATGTGGGATATCACAGCAGAAGATGGGGAGTGCTTGCTGAGGTCTATTAGAGTGGTGGTCCTCTGGGACCTCTTGCACGGTGGGCTCTGTTAGTTAAAGATTTGAAGGAGTTAATTGCTTCAAGATTGCTTCAAGATTAGGTTACGGGGAACACTATAGCCCATGTTAACACTCTGTCAGTGGTCCAGCCAAAATACAGGACATGAATATTTCTCTTCATAAGTCAGAGACACAAGAATTATTTAATCACAATAATCCTCTGGCATTAGTTAATTATCTTACTTTTAAAACTAAATCAATCTTTAAAATACTTCCTCCTCTGATTTATAAGCATTCAAATTAAATAATAATTGGTTCACAAAACAGATTTATACCCAGTGAAGCTGGCAAGGGATATAATTGTCAACTAATTTAATATGTTCCATGTAACATGTCTGTATTTCAGTTGGAAGATTGATCGTTGCTTGCCTTATTTCTCTGAAACCTGCGACTTTTGTTACTTTTAATAATGAAAACATAAAGCCAGAACTGTCCACATTCAAAATAAGGCTCAAGTATCCCCTTAAAATAAACTTTACTGAAAACCATCGTTCTAGATTTGTAATGTTTCAAGGAGAAATATTTGTTTACATATTCAACAATTGCACAAAACCAACAGTTCTTTGACTTTTTTTCCCCATCTCGTGAAAACGTGGACAAGCTGCACTCTGACCATCTGCTCTGATTGTGTAAAGGCTATTGTGAGCACCAGCAGTACATTTGAACAGCCGTACTAACTTCTGACCAAGCTGAATGTTTCTTTGTGCTCTCTCAAAGCATATCGAGGGGAAACATCACCTTTAAACTATTAGAAACCTTTAAACTATGCAGAAACATTAAAATCTGAAAATAATTACAATTCTAAATAATCCTCAAAGCACACTTTAATATTTTATGAATTCTTTGGCTAGAGTGCATGATTAGAAGCTGCAAAACTTCAGTGAGCTCAATGAATTGCTTATGATTCTTAGATAGATTTACATGGAACAATGAATAAGGTAGAAGTATAAACAGAAGACGTCAAGTGAAAAATATGGAATGACCAATTTGCCTTCCCTTCTCAAACCTCTACATTATGAAACATGAAGGTCCTTTCAAGCAAACTCCAAGTGAACAATAGGTTCTTTGTCAGAGGCATTGTGTTCTGTTTGTTTCAATGCCATAATTCAGCTGATATTTCAGGTTCGGTTGCATAGCATAACATTATGTGAAACACATCAAATAACAGTTTGATTGGACTGTGTTATAATGCAGTAACTCAATGAAGGAGTTCAGGCAATTATATGAACTGTTAGAGCGAAATGCACAAGTTTCTGATCAGAAATGTTAACCTCATCCTATGCTACTCACTGGTACTGCTTTGCAATACAGAGTGGACACAATATTCTTCTGCTTTTGTATAGCTACCAAGGTGCAAAATGCACTGAAACCATGGAGACCAAACTATAATGTCTGCAAAATGCTCCTTGATGCCTTCTAGAGATGGATGTAGTCAAGTAAATGTTGTGAGACAACAGATTCAGATGATAGAAAATTCCAAAATCGGTGAGATATAACACATCCGCTTATTTTTGTAAATATCAACCTTACATAATGGACCACAAATAATTTGATTAATCATTGGAGATGTTATGCCTCTCAAATAATTTAATAAGTGCAACCAGATGAATCTTGAGGACTGAGAGACAATATGCAGTAGACTCAGATTGGTTGTACAAACAGGATATCTGTACGTCTATTTATAAAATTTATTGATAGTGCCTTGGCATATCTTTTTCCTTTAAATAAATGATGGAAATCATTTATGGCCCATTTATTTTTTATTCAAAAATTTTGCCTGAATGATATGTTAAATAATTTCTGACTGCTCTGTTTCATGCAGATCTTGAAATGTAAATTCACAAACAGGCATATATATGTGTTTTTTATTAAAATACATTTCCCCTTTTTAAAGATCTTTAAGGAATAAAGACTGCACATTTATTTAACTGGATTGTATGAGCCCATTGATAGCTTTTACAATATTCAGAATAAAATGTAAAATCTACTGTGTCACTTTGCAATTCTGAAGGAAATACAGTTTGAAGGAGCATTAGGAGCATGGACTGCACTAATTAATGAATGGCTGTTAAAAAATCTCAATCTAAGTTGTAATATTTAGATTATGGAGATTAATGGAGATTGCTTGTATTCAAAATATTTTTTTAATTCTACAGAGGGCAATCAGCATTCTACCAGTTAAATACTTTAACGGAATGCTGAGACAATACTTAAAA
Organism: Leucoraja erinaceus; assembly: GCF_028641065.1. Taxonomy (NCBI): domain Eukaryota; kingdom Metazoa; phylum Chordata; class Chondrichthyes; order Rajiformes; family Rajidae; genus Leucoraja; species Leucoraja erinaceus. The sequence goes on along the minus strand of NC_073391.1, from coordinate 25,477,727 downwards.
TGTTTTATTTTAGGTTAACTATTAAGTTACAAACAAGCCACAAAATGATTGCTGAATCTATGAAATATCAAGAAAAACACGAGAAAATATTTTGCAAATGGTCGGTGTATTGTGTCTAATTTTTCGCACACTGCGCCAGGTTAACCTTGGTGTCAGTGAGAAAGATTATAACATTTACTAAATAATTTGCATGATAATTCATTACAGCTCACTCATTTTAATGCTAATTACGCTAAACGGAGAGGCATTTCACATCATTTGGGTTGAAAGAAAAATAAGGCTGGGAAATGAAAGGAAACCAGCATATCTGACAGAGCAATGAATTAAATGAGACTGGCTGTAGAATTGCACAACAAAATAAGTTGGCAATGCAGACTCATCACATCTTTACAGAGACAAGCAGAAGCTAATGATTGAGCAATTTAGAACATATACACCCACAGACTCTCATTAAATCAGTCATTGGCTTAACTGAGAGCCATTTTCAGTGACAGAAAGGCAAGCACATATTTTGACATCAATCAGTGACCACTTTTGGGTGATGAAATAAGCAGGAGTAATTTATTTGGGATGTTCATGCTTCTTTGGGAGGATAATAGTCAATTATTTGTTTATAATGCTGGTTAAATTTTCATTAGGCAGATTAATGGGATATCATGTACTGTCAACACTGTGCTGAGAGATGGTCTGAAAGAAAGAAATGGGCAAACAGTTGATTGGTTTTTAAGTGGTAAATTGGTTTTCTCTTCATTTTTCTTCAGAATATGTAAAATGGTCAAGGATTTTAACATAAGGGCGTGAGAGAGGTATATAAATAATGCTGCCGTAAATCCTTCATCTGTCATACTTCACTTATTAATGTTAATAAAGCCCAACGATTATGCTACGTTTCCAGCATTTGCACATGCCACCTTTAGAAAACTCATGAGGGAATTTTTACCAATTGCATTGTTGTTAAACGCATTTTCAAATAAATCTGAACGATTTTAAAGATAAAATATATAAATGGAGTTTCAAATACATAAATATAAAATATATAAATAGTTTAATCCTTGGACATATCAAAGACATTTATTGAAATCAAACCACAGTTATCACTCTTTATTAAGTCTCATATATTTCTGTAGTTATAGGAAACTGAATAATTTTTGCAAAACATGGCAGCTTTCAAAATCCAGTTCAATACATGCATTTTTATAGCCAGCTCCATGTCAATTTGCACGGTCATTTTTAGGGGTAAAACAATGATTAAGAGAACAACATTACTTAACAACCAGGTAAACATTGTTGTTTTATATTAGGTCATCCACCAGTTATTTATGATAGCTGCGAAGTTAACTCTTTACCGTACAAAATGTGTGCAGTATTCAGTCGGGAGCATATTGCTATTGTAAACTTTATCAGCACTGAGTCAATATGACAGATTTATCTTTATAACCGGGTTCTTCTGGGCTTAATCTTTCAACTTACTGCTCATGGATATCTGCCGTTCAAATTGATTTCAAGGAATTCAGCAAGTTTACGGTTGGCAAAAAACATCAGCATTAGTCAACGATTGTTGGAGCTCTTTATTCTTGTCATGTACTGCAGCTGCATCATGGTTTGCAAGTATAGTTGTCTATCACTAATTCGGGGATTATTTATCCACCTTTGGACAGCATTTCCTACTTCAAGAGTATCATTGCCCTCCATGAAAGCATTGCCACTCTCTGCAAGTGTCTCCCACCACCTATCAACACCTCTAAACATAGAAGGAGTACATTTAAAAAAAAAACATGCTATATCTAAGAAGACAGCTCTGCCATTTAAAATACTCTGCAATGGGTTTTGGATAATGGTGGCTTGGTTTTCACTTTCCTTCATAGTTGTATTAGTCTAGTTCTTGCTCAGGATGTACGTGCTACTAACAAGACTTGTTCTCCTTGGAACAATGAGGTTGAAGGGAAATCTGTCAGAGTGTGCCAGAACATGCCTGGTTAAGACAAATTAAATCTAAGTAACCTTGAAATTGATCACCAGCGAAGCAGGCCTGGTACATAGAAACATAAGGTTATCGCACAAGAAATGAAACATATTACAGAAAAGATATAAAGACGGAAAATGCTGGGCACTCTCAGAATGTCAGTCAGCAACTGAGGAATGAGAGACATTTCAGGTCTGAGACTTCATCAGAAAAGAACCACCTCATATTCTCGGTCTTTCCATTTTAAATGTCATGCCTTATGTCATTCAGGCATTTATTAAGTAGAGCTTCGTCAGTGCAGATTTCACTGGGAAAATGAACAACATTGTGAAGTATAATCTCCAGAATATTTAGGAGGAATCTCAAATCTGATGGCATGAAATTGGACATGGAGTTTGCCAAATGATAGCAAATGTGGGAAGTCTGAAATAAAACCAGAAAATCCCGGAATGCTTATCAGATCTGACAGGAGCTATGGTAAAGGAAATGGAGTTAATGTTTCAGACATTCAGAGCTTATCAGAAGTCATTGACCAGTAATGATAACTCCTTCTCTTTGTTGACCGGAACAACTAGTCATTTCCTGGATTTTCTGTGGGGAGGTCATACAGTCATAGAGTCATGGTCAAGAAAGTCTCGACCCGAAACGTCACCCATTCCTTCCTTCCAGAGATGCTGTCTGTCCCGCAAAGTTACTCCAGCATTATGTGTCTATCTTCATTATAAAGTCATAGAGTTGTCCAGCATGCAAACAGGCCTTTAGCCCAATATATCAATGCTGACCAAAATACCTCATCTCTCATCTACACTAGTCTTAAGGGCCTGTCCCACCAGCATGCGACTGCATGTGGCTAGTGCGACCTAACATGGTCGCTTGAGCCGTACGGCCTCGCGGGGCCGGTCCCACTTCGATCGCCGGAGCCGTATAGAGTTGTGCGGGGCAGGTCCCGACATCACGCAGGGCTCCGAAAAACTGACACTGTCCAAAAATTCCGCGCGACAACGGCCTGTCGGCCCCCCGCCGCATTGAGGCCGTACGCAGCGCCTCGACGGGTGTATGCAGCATCTAGACGCCATACGCAGCATCTTGACGGCGTACGCCTCGTGCGTGGCGTTGCGCGATGACGTCACCACCCGGCGTGCCATTGCGTGATGACGTAACTGCCCGACTCCGTGTGACGTCCAAATTCAGTCGGCCCGCCTCCTGCCCAGCTGATTGGTGAGTTTGATGTCGGGACCAGCCCCGCACAACTCCAGACAGCGAGGCCGTACGCCTCAAGCCACCACGTTTGGTTGCGCTAGATGCATGCAATCGCATGATGGTGGGACAGGCCCTTTATCTGCTCTAATTCAACCATATCCCAACCTATCCTATCCATGTACCTGTCCAAACGTCTTTAAATATTTTTATAGTACCTGCCTCAACTACCTCCTCTGACAGCTTGTTCCATATACCCATCACTCTCTGTGACAAGGTTGCCCCTCAGGTTCCTATTAAATCTTTCCCCTCTCACCTTAAACCTATATCCAATTTGGCCAATTGGGTTTTGGTCAATATTATAATTCGGCAGTTTTGAAGACTGCAGACCGTAAATCCCTGGTTAATGATGTTAGACTGTGGGATGAAAGAACAATTGACTTATTTGGTCATTAGATAGGAGTCATCTACTTTTCTTTACGAATGGAGAATAATTACATAGAGCAGAAAATATTTCCTCAGTAATATATTACAGCAATTACATTTCAATGGCTGTATTATTTTATTCCCAGATCAAATAACAATGTTTAAGAATATTTTTACTGAAATTGGTGAGGCAACACTTGGAGTATTACGTTCAGTTTTGTTCACCCTACGATAAGAATTATGCCATTAATCTGAAAAGTTTGCAGAGAAAATTTAAGAAGAAATTGCCAGAACTCAAGGAACTGAGCTAAAGGGAGAGATTAGACAGGTTAAGACTTTATTTCTTGGAGCACAGGAGGATGATGGGGTGATCGTATAGAAACATAGAAACACAGAAATTAGGTGCAGGAGCAGGCCATTCGCCCCTTCGAGCCCTCTCAATCTCCTAAATTCTAGAGAGTGTAAACCAAGTCTATCCAGTCTTTCTTCATAAGACAGTCCTGACATACCAGGAATCAGTCTGGTGAACCTTCTCTGCACTCCCTCTATGGCAATAATGTCCTTCCTCAGATTTGGAGACCAAAACTGTACGCAATACTCCAGGTGTGGTCTCACCAAGACCCTGTACAACTGCAGTAGAACCTCCCTGCTCCTATACTCAAATCCTTTTGCTATGAAAGACAACATACCATTCGCTTTCTTTACTGCCTGCTGCACCTGCATGCCTACCTTCAATGACTGGTGTACCATGACACCCAGGTCTCGCTGCATCTCCCCCTTTCCCAATCAGCCACCATTTAGATAATAGTCTGCTTTCCCGTTTTTGCCACCAAGGTATCGAGGTGTATAAAATCGTGAGGGAAATAGATCATTTGAACTGAGTTTTTTCACCAGGGTAGCAGAATCAAGAACAAGAGGGTATAGGTTTGAGGAGAGAGGAGAAATATTTAATAGGAACCTCAGGGGCAACCTTTTCACACAGAGGATGGTGAGTATATGGAACGAGCTGCCAGAGGAAGTAATAGAGGCAGATACAATAATAATATTTAATAGATGTGGAAATGTACCTGAATAGGAGAGGTTGATAGGCATAAGGGCAAAATGTTATTAATTGGGCAAACTCTGTTTATCCTGGTCGGCATGGACGAGATGGGCTGAATGGCCTGATCCATACTCTATAACTAAATGACGGCAACATAGAAAATAGAAGCAGGAGAAGACCATTCAACCTATCAGGCCTAATTTACTATTAAACAAGGTTATAGAGTAATAGAATAGCACAGCACTCACTGTAATGCCCCTGTCCCACTTAGGAAACCTGAACGGAAACCTCTGGAGACTTTGCACCCCACCCAAGGTTTCCGTGCGGAAACCTTGGGTGGGGCGCAAAGTCTCCAGAGGTTTCCGTTCAGGTTTCCTAAGTGGGACGGGGGCATAAGGCTGGCTGTGTCTAGTTTAGTTTAGTTTAGTTTATTGTCACATGTGCTGAGCAAAAGCACTTTTGTTTGCCTCTATCAGAAATCAAGCCTGTCTGTTACTGAGGCATTGAAAACTGAGAATAAATGAACCAATGATGGAGCCACCACAGGCCTCTCCTCATCACAATCTAAATACCTTGTTTTGGTGACAGTGATCTTGTACCAGATTTTTCAGCCGGGGGAAGACTATCTCCTTCCCACCAATCCTGTCGAGTCACAAAACATTTTAAATGTTTCAACGAAGCATCCCTCATTCTGTTAAACTTTGGAGATCTAGCCGACTCAATATCTCCTCATATGACAGACCCACCATTCCAGGTACCAATCTGACGAATCTTCAGTGCATTCTATCTGTAGAAGGGATATCCGTTCTGAGGAAAAGGCATGAAATCGTACATAATAATTAATCAGACCATGACATAGGAGCAAAACTCGGTGATTCGGCCCATCGAGTCTGCTCAACATGGCTGATCTATTTTTCGCTCTCAACCTCTTGCTCCAGCGTTCTCCCCGTAACCTTTGACACCCTTACTAATCAAGAATCTATCTATCTCTGCTTTAAAAATACCCTATGACTTAGCCTCCACTGTTGTCTTTCTGATCCACTCCACTGTATATACCTCATATTCTGTTGCTTATCCAATTAAGATTGCCCCCCCGCTGAGAGATTCAAGACAGAAATATGCTCTTTCACACAACCTGATGCTGGCATGCTGGTGCAATGAAGGCTCACAATATGTAGCAAGGTCAGCGTATGATGAAACTTGACTGGATGATCAGGATGCTAACAGGGTGACGATAAAGAGTGAATGTAAGAATGGAAGTGCAACAAGATCACTGTGGACTGCACACAGAAGATTTAATTGGATTTCAGGGGAGAAAGGCCTCATAAAAGGATTTAAAGCATTGTTTGCACAACCATAATTCAACTGGAGAGAAAACTGTCCCAGTGACAATGAATGTGGATAATTGGCAAGAAGTAAAACAAAGGAAGAGGACAAAACACCATTACACAAAAGGCCAAGGCAGCCTCTAATTATTTACTTCCAAATGACTTCTATTCAATCACATTATTAGTACCAGAGTTAGGAGAGTATGCACTTCTCGAGATTTAGATTTTCAGTCTTTGCTTTCTTACCTGAAAAAGTTGCATCAGTCATTCTATTCTGCAATACCTGCTGTTCATAATCGCAACAAATGCTTCAAGTGCAAGTGAAGACACTGCAGTTCTGGACAATCATTCTGATAATGAAATGATCCTTGCTGCACACTTATTCATTCTTCTCTCTAATCTACCACAATGCCTTATTGCCGGCTTACTGGAATAGGTCCAAAGACCATCACTGTAATTGGCGATATTCATTCAAATGATTTGGGAAGTGAGCACAGGAAGAATCACAGTGTACCGAAGGAAAAGAGAGAGAGAGGGGGGGGGAGGGGGGGGGGTAGTGAGGGGGGGGGGGGGGGGGAGGGGGGGGGGGGGGGGGGGGGGGGGGGGGGGGGGGGGGGGGGGGGGGGGGGAGGGGGGGGGGGAGGGGGGAGGGGGGGGGGGGGAGGGAGAGGGGGGAGAGGGGGGGAGGGGGGGGACAGGGAGGGAGGGAGGGAGAGAGGAAATTTAATTCTCAAATGTACCGACTGCTGAAGAGTGAATTCTTACATGCAGCTGCATGACAAGCCTGTAACACAATACTCATACATAATATATAATACAGAAAAATAAATAAATACATTTATAACTCCTATACCAATGCACAAAATCCTGAAATTAAAAAAAGTGCAAGTAAAATACAAACGGCTGATACTCCATTCTACTGTAGAAGGGCCCTGACTCAAAACTTTATCTGTCCATTCTTCCACTGATGCTGCCTGACCCATCTGTCAGGCAGCATTTTTTTTTGTTTCATTTCAGCATCGCAGTTCCTTGAGTTGAGATTTACAGTCTATTCGGCTTCCTTTCCATAAATATTAAAGGACTTATGAAATGCGTTTTATACTCTGTGTTAACAGTAGAATTACAAATACATTTGTAAAGAGCATATTTATGATTTTACAATAAGTAATAAAGATACTTTCATCAGTAGATGTTTTTGCATCTGATTCTTCTTTTAATTCTTATTGTGTCCATGCCAAGATAGTAAATCATGAAATATGGGATTTCAAGTTATTGAGTTATGAACATTGAAAGCTACTGAATATGGTGGCTTTTACCTACATCTTAAGATTTGATCTTTCTCTTTAAAATGTGAGTTCAGGGGTGCTTGTCTGGGAAGGAAATCGCTTCTGCCTGTCCCATGAGGACGAGCAATTTTCAAATTTCTTTCCTTTCATTTGGAAAAATAAAATTTGATTTTTTTATATAAACAAATAACAGCAGATGCCAGAACTCTGAAATCAAAATATAAACTGATGGAAGCATTTAGCTGAAGTTTGCACCTTCTCCCTGCGACCACATGGGGTTCCTCTGGGTGCTCATGTTTCTTCTCACATCCCAAAGATGTGCAGGTTTGTAGGTTAATTTAGCCTCTGTAAATTGCCCCTAAATTGATTTCTACTGCTGAGAAATAACTGCTGAACATGCGAGTGGAACATATTGAGGGAACTAGCTCATCTATCCCATGTGGTGCCTAACTGACAAACTCAGAACAAACTCAGAACTTTGGGTACCTTGCTCAATTTATTTTCCAATATAATGTCTTATTCGCTTTTCAAATGTGAGCTTACTGATCCAGGAAAAATAATGTCAATGCTTAATCTCATGTTCAAATCCGCCCACAGTTTTGACTGTCATTGTGACCAACTTCAACAGTGTAATTTAGTTTGGAGATACAGCATGGAAACACTGAGTCCATGTCAACCTACCGTTCACACTAGTTCTATGCTATCCAAATATCTCATCCATGACCTAAACACTAGGGGCAATTTACCGAGGCAAATGAACCTACAGACCTGCGTGTCATTGGGATGTGGGAGAAAACAGAAGCACCCAGAGGAAACCCAAGCAGTCACATGGAGTAGGGGCAAACTCCACACAGACAGCACTTGAGGTCAGGATCGAATGGGATCTATGGTGCTGCCAGCTGAATCCCTGTGTCACCATTTTTATAGAATAAAATCTTATGCACCATTTTTACCCCAAAATACTTTCTAAAGTTTAATTTAGTTTAGTGTAACATGTGGCAACTCTGAGATCACCCAGCTCTGGACTTTTGCTTACTCCTAACTACCTTATGCAGAAACTGCTAATGCTGGTTTACAAAAAAGATTAAATATGGGACTCGACCCAAAACTTCACCTATCCATGTTCTCCATAGATGCTGCTTGACCAGCTGAGTTACTTCAGAAATTTCCTACATTTGGTTCAACATTTAGTGGGAGGGCTTTCAGCTACCCAGCTCCTAAGATCTGGAATTCTCTCCTTAAACCTATCAGCATCTCCTTTACAGCATTCCTTAAAAAACGACCCCTTTCGGCCTAATATCTTATTTTTGGCTGTGTTTTTGTTATCATTCCTTCATTAATTAATTCATTTGAGATCATTCCTTCATTAATTAATTCATTTGAAGAGTGTTGTCATGGCTAACATTTATTGTCAATCCCTATTTCCCATGATAGACACAAAGTGCAGGAGTAATTCAGTGGGTCAGGCAACATCTCTAGAGAAAAAGCATGGGTGACACTTTGGGTCAGGACTCTTCTTCAGACTGGGTACTCAGAAGGGTCCCGACTTGAAACATCACTTACTCCAGGACTTTGTGTCTATCTTTGGTATAAACCAGCATCTGCAGTTCTTTTCTACATACATATTTCCCATAAAATGAGGAGTTAGTAATCAATGGCAATGGTGAGTTCTGAGTGATATGTGAGCCAGATCAGGTAAGGATGGCAGATTTAACGTTTGTGAACCAGATGAGTTTTTACAGCAATCTGGTAGTCATCAGATTTATTTAAACACTTGAATTTAAATTCCCCAGCTGTCATGGTGAGATTCGAACATGCATCTCTGGCCCAGGACTCTGAATATTAATCTGGCAATTCAACCACTTTATGGCTGTACCCACTGTGTGCATATTTTTGCTTAAATTACTCTCCCAGTGGGATTGGCAACTCTCCCTCTGGGATGTTTAATTTCATGAAAGGTTCTTGTTGCCGCATTGAATGTGAAACAGGTATTAAAGGAGAAACCTAATCCCTGCTGGACAATTCTTTTTGCCGTACAAAGACTAGAATGTTACCCATTCCCACCTCTCAAATTGATGAGAACTGAACTGCAGTTTGTCAGTTGCTGAATTGTTTTCTCTGGACAAGTAGCAGGAACAGAACCCATTTAGAATGCTCGACAGGGATCTGCTCGTTTGGAAACATTAACATTTTGAAAAACACGCAGTCCTGTCCAAATAACCTTGACCTGATTAAATTCTGATTACAATAAATGACACCACCAATGGCTGACTGCATCCCTCTCAAAACTAATTGCAATCTTTAGATAGTTTTGTGTACTGTCTGTCTGCCCACAAAGACAAAATAATTCATTTGGGAATGCAGCTCCCAAAGCCAGTCTTTAAATCACACTGTTGTTTGTACTGAAAAGAGTAGGTGATGAATCTTGCAGCAGGTTTGGCTATGATTCGAGTCTAACTTTTTTTTTATCACCATATGTATTGATAACTGCTTAAATCATCAGTTATTAGTTTTATTCACCAAATATAAATAATGATATAACTGTTTTTTTAGTGCTGGACTATTTTTCGGTATCAATGGAAAACAAATCCAAAACACTGTCCATGAGAAAAAAATACCATTGGCTGTACTGATCTCTGTACATTCAGTTCCATCTGAGATATTAGAGCAAATTCTCCTGAGTAGTGCCCAGAAATATTACAGCATTTGAAAGAGAAGTTCTAGGGCACGAAATTAATTCCAATTGTAATCATATTTACCCCCAATGTTTCCCAAGTAATTTCCCAGCACAATTTCAACCTTTCAAAGTGTTTTTCAAAAATATGTTACAAGGCTGAAATAATAAATAATTATCTTTAATGGCTTATCTATGATCACCAGAAGGGTCTCGACTCAAAATGTCATCTATTCCTTTGAACAGGAGATGTTGCCTGGCCCACTGAGTTACCGCAGCATTTTATGTCTATTTCTAATCTTCACAGTTTGGTTTCTCTGGTGATTTCCTGGAAACTTAAGAAATTTGCCTGCACTGAACCAAAGTTCAAAATTTCTGCTGAAATTGATCATCACCCATTCTAATATTAATTTTGGCAATCTGTTTCTCCCGAAGTTGTTGCACACACACAGTCTGGCACAGTTGGGAAAAATTAAGATGCTGTCTGGCTAGAGATGTGGGTTCTTAATGTGTTGCAGCACTTTCAGCACATTTCACCATTCACGCACCCCCTAAACCTACCTAGAGAGCAGTCCCGAGCTACTATCTACCTCATTGGAGACCCTCAGACTATGTTTATCGGACTTTACTGGGCTTTATCTTGCACTAAACGTCATTCACGTTATTCCCTTTATCACATACACGGTGGATGTTTCGATTGTAATCATGTATTGTCTTTCCGTTGACTGGTTAGCATGCAACAACAGCTTTTCACTGTACCTCGGTACACATGACAATAAACTAAACTAAACTAAAACTAAATAAACTACCTGATCATGGAATTGAAATCCAGCCTGAAATGTAGTAGTTCATCTCCTGCACTGGCATGCAAATGGAGACCTGGTATTTCCCTTCCCTACCCTTAATAATCATTAAGCATATTAAGGAGGTACTCACATAAGCTTATGTAAATAACTTTTGTGTTTAACATTCTCTGCCAAAAACAGTCAAATTTAAATTCCTGCACATGCCACTGATCTCATTCAATTACTTTTAATACACTAATAAATGTAGTGTAACAGTGCAATTAGATTTAGAATGATGAAGTTGTTTTAGTTGGATCTCAAGCTAGCTACTATGATTAATAACCCAAGCTCACAGCTCTAATAGCTGTGATTTTTATATATATGCAGTGGTTGATTTATGAACCCAATGTTTCTTAAAAGCATTCATAAATATTATTTAATAGTATACTTTATTCTTCAATCTGTCTAAAAGATAATCAGATCTTGCGTCGGGCTTTAATGTTAATTTATCTTGAGCTTGTTGTGCTGTAAAACTTCTGTACAATTAGTTGCCAATTCAATGTTTAAAATAAAAAAAATGAAGGGAACTTTTGACCGATTTTATAACAATCCCGGTTATGAAATATTATCACGCTATCAAGAGCAAATATTCTTTGTATATTTATTCATGAGTACTGGGCCATTTATTTGACTGATTTTTATGCTCAAGTGGGATAGTCTTTGTCACCACTTGTACTCTTCCCAAATTGATCATGCATTAAAATAGAGAGGGAATTGACATGATAATCCCTGCCCCAGCTCTCATTTTCATCTCCAAGCTTATCCTTATTCTCCTAGCCTTATCCTTATTCTCCATATAATCTCCTGCCTCTTCACTTTATCTCACAACCCTGTGTGCCTTGTTCCACCTCTCCATTTCACCTTCGCATTCAGGTTTGCTTTCTTCAGATGTGAGTTTGATCTGCAGTGCCCTGTCACACCTTATCCTCCTCTCGTTTCGTACAGAATCATCTCTTTATTTCTCTCTTTCTCTATCCAGGATTCTCTTCTGCCCTATTCTGTTTTGTTTTAAATTTCACCTCTCATTTCCTCTGTCCTGTTTATCTATTGGCTTCCCTTATCTGTTCATTCTGCACTGCATTTCTCTGCCTATTTCCAGATCTTTTTCTCATTCCTTTTTCTGCTGCCGTTTTATCTGCCATTATCTGGTCAATCGGAATGACCAGGAATTTAAATTTAAAGCTTCAGCGGTCTTAATTTAAAAAAAATGAATAAGACTAAATCATGGATATTGAAATAACGTGGTAATATAAATCAAAGCAGCAGAAGAGTGCCAAGTGAAAAATCCTCAGTACATAAAAAGTAGAGTACTATTAACAGAATGTGATGTCTCAGTAAACTCCCACCATGGTGTCTGGAGAATGTACATTCAACTAATTAATTAAACTAAAGTGTCCAATAAGTAGCTGGTATTATTAATTGACTGATTAGATTGATTGAAAAATAGAGCATGGAAATAGGCCCTTCAGCCCATTTTGACCACAATGACCATCAACAACTATGTTCTCCCACTTCCGCATTCACTCCCAACACACCGGGGCAATCTTTTGAGGCTGATTAACCTACAGGTTGGGAGGAAACCACAGCAGCCAAAGGAAACGCCCTTGGTCACAGGGAGAACAAGCAAACTTCACACAGACAGCAGTCAATGTGAGGATCGAATCCAGGTCTCTGGCGTTGTGAGGCAACAGCTCTACCAGCTGCACCACCCAATGTTTACTGAGTAACTAAATGAGTGTTATGCAAACCCTTTGGTTCCTGAATGTCCTGTGAAGAAGGAAACCCATTCTCTTTACCTATAACTGTGCAGTGAAGACCTGGACTCTTGGCTCACTGAGTTCACTGGAAAGACAAATGATCCTATTGTTATTTGCTTCTGCCAGGATGACATCCCAGAACTGGGGTAACACAGTGGCAAAGCAGTAGAGCTGCTGCCTTACAACATCAGAGATCTGGGTTCGATCCTGATAATGGGTGCCGTCTGTGTGGAGTTTCTACGTTCTCCCTGTGAATCTGTGGGTTTTCTTCAGGTGCTTTGGCTTCCTCCCACACTCCAAAGACACACAGGTTTGCAGGTTAATTGGTTTTGGAGCAAATAATAGTAAATTGTCCCCAGTGCGTAGGGAAAATGGTCATACTTCACAAAGCCAGCTCCCAAGGTCAGCATTGAATTCAGGTCCCTGGAGCTGTGAGGTGGTGGTACTAGCTCCTGGACCACTGTGCCACCTGATCTCTGCCAATGGAAGAGATTATCAGATGAACAGAGAAAAAAAAATCAAATGATCTGAAAATGCAATATTCCCACTGACTCTTGGGAATCCCTGGCTCATAACCACTCAAAGTGTGGATGGAAGTTCAATATTGAGACCATGAAGTCCCTGTTAAACGGCAGGAGGGCCACATCATTTTACTTGTTTAATTGAAAGATATAGCGTGGGAACAGGCCCTTCGGCCCATTGAGTCCATGCTGACCAGCGATCATCCCGTTCACTACTACTATCCCACACAATGGGGAAAATTTACAATTTTTACTAAAGCTAATTAACCTATAAAACCTGTACATCTATGGAATGTGGGAGAAAACTGGAGCACCCTGAAAAAACCCCCACGCAGGCACAGGGAGAATGTACAAACTCTGTAAACGAATAAATGAAAACTCAAATATTTTGGACATCTTTAATCCTGAAACTGCAGAAATAGCTAAAATAAGTTCTGTCGTGTATTTTTATTCTTCAGATTGGCAATCTTATGACATTTAGCATTAAATAAAGCTACATGGAATATTAAATAATGATTTATCAAGCAATTTAAAAAATTTTTAAAGTGCCAAGTGAAAAATCCACAGTAAATAAAATGTAGAGTACTATGGAAGTAGTAGAGTAGGACAGTACCACTACTAAAAGTAGAGTACTAAAACTCTGTTCCGAGTTTGGATTTGGAAAGGAGTCCAAATTTAGGCAGAAATGGACAAAGGCAGAATAGACACAGGTAAATAGATGAAGATTCAATCTCCAAAGAAACCAAGCTAGAAATGTGGTGACAAGGAACTGCAGATGCTTGTTTACAAAAAACAGCCAAAGAAACGAAGCAAGGTAGGACACAGTATACCAGAGGTTCAAGTATGAGTGTCATGGACTGGAAAATATGACAACCAGGAGTGTTTTTCAAAGCACATTTATTAGCTGTAATTGTCAGAATTGCAATCGGCAATCACATAAATTAATATTTATTAACATTACATTCCTTATGTCATTAGAACAAAGACCAATGTATTTTTAAAAAGCAGGTACTAACAGCAGCAGCATTTTCTAAATAGTGGCTTGTGTTTTGTACTACTATTGGTTTGGAGACAACACAGTTCGAATATCCTATTAACATGCATTGGATTTGCTATTTGAACCCGCATGTTTCATTATATGATTTGCAGTGTATGTTGTATTTCTGCTTGTTCTTTAAGTTGAAAGTTCTTTAATATTTGCCGACAAAACTTCTTTTAATGATGATATGAAATTGTTTAACAACTGGTTTGAACTTTAGAAATTCATGGGGTTAGGGGAGGGGAGGGAACGTCCAAAAAATGGAGGCTATATTTACATTGACTATCAGCAGAGAACCCAAGATTATTGGCTTAACTAGGTTAATATTTGTATCTGGGTAATACCTGTATTTTAAAAGGCATGCTTAATGAAGTGATTAAGATTGCTCAATTATAATCATGGTAATAATATAACTTTACGTTAAATGCAGGAAAAAGCCATGGCATTTAACAAAACACAGAACTCATTGCTGATTGGCGACTGTAAAATAGTCATATAGCTAGACACTGGACTGGAAAATATGCTGTCTGGCAGAGTTAAATATGGCCAGGTTGGATTAATCAAAAAAATGGTATTCATTAGTCATTGTCCATCATTTTCCAGGAATTGCAGTCAATGAGCAAATATCAATGTTCATAGAATATTGAAACCATATGGACTCTGCCCCATAAACAACACTCGTGTACGGTACAAACCTACATGGAAAAACTTGCGTGCAGTAATGGAAGATTTGAACATCCATTCTTATGTCAGTATTTGAGACTGAGCTTAATTTCCAAACATGTATGGGGTCTTGGTAATATTCAAGATATTTCCTAGCTTATGCATGTCTGAATATTACACTGAGCATGAATTGTTCAATCACAGCTTTACATTTCCTGGTAGTTATTACTAATATAATTTTGCATGTAAGTGATTGTGGTTTTGTCTCATCAGCACGTACATCTCGCCTTTGTCTGTATAGTGAGAATGTAACAGTTTGCCAATAATAAAACACCACTCATAATGAGGTCAGAGACATGTAATTACATTTTGATTTAGATTTATAATTGGTCCAAATTACAGAAACAATATAGGCATATGATCAATTCCAAGGGAGTACCAAAGCATAAAATTATACTAAACTCTGTATAATAAATATTAATATTAGATCCACCTTCACTAACCATGTCAAAAATATCTGCACTCAATTTGTTTGTCTCATTGAGCCACAGGAATCAATGGATGCCTTTTTAACTGAACAGATAAAGCACACAATGCTATTTTAAGAAGTAGTGGTACTGTTAAAGGCTTTAACTCTTTGCATCCTAACATCAACATGAAATATTTGAAAGTCGAGTTATGAGCTTGCTGTAATGCAATGCTCTCCCTTTATTTAAACTGTCTGAGAAAACCCTATCTCCAGACCACCACATGTGCCTATACCAGGGTAACATTTCCATTTCCAATTGTTATCTGGCATCAAGACCTTTTTAAGTGAATTTGGAAACCGAAGCCATTTAGAAAAGAGTTATACCCACCTCGGTATTTCCTATTGAAAAGTAGTGTCACGCAAATCCCAACCATTTTAATTCATCCAAATTTGGAAATTATTATTCTTAGGAAGTAAAAGAGCAAATTGATTAACTGGAGTAAACATGAATGATTGATTAATTGTAAAGCAGCAGACATATATCCGAGCAATTTATTAAATTAGAACCATTTACAGAGGCTCTCTGTTACATCTGTTTCCGAGTACAATGATTCTTCAATATATCCAGAGGACTCTTTTTCCAAACTAGGTTAAGAACCATAAAAAAATGTGTTCAAGAACTGTTGGGGAAGAAGTTAAAATCTCTTTACAAAGGGACAAGAACATTTAAAGATATTATCAAATACAGCACTATTTATAGCTCTCCAGAGTATTCTTTATCTTCAGAATTCCTGGTCTTGACAACTTTCCTGGAGGGAAGAGAGAGTATATTTTAAATATATATATATTAAAAGGGAGCTACAATCCCATTTGTATTCTTACCACTTGTCTCTGGATTCCATCTTCACGTTTTGCATGACAAAGAACATAGGACAGGGGTGGGAGATCTCTCCCCCTCCCTTCCACCCCGTGCCTTTCCCCCACTTCCCCTTCTCTCTCTCTCACCCCTTCTCTCTCTCCCCCTTCCTCTCTCCCTCTCCTTTCTCTCTCTCTGCCCCTTCTCTCTCTCTCTCTCCCCTCCACTCTCCCTCTCCTCTCTCTCCCCACCTCCTCCTCTCCCCTCCCCCCTTCCTTCCCCTCCCCCTTCTCCCTCCCCCCCTCTCCTCCCTCTCCCCTCCCCCTCTCCCCCTCATCCCCCACCCCTCTCCTCTCCTCTCCTCTCCCCTCTCCTCTCCCCAACCCTACCCCCCCACCCCTCTCTACCCCCCTCACCCCCCCCCTCCCCCTCTACCACCCCCTTCCTCCACCCCTGTCTCCCCTTCACCCTTCTCGCTCCCCCCCCCCCATCCTCATCCCCCTTTCTCTCCCTTCCCCCTCCCCTCTCCTCCCCCTCCCCCCACTGTCTCCCCCCCCCTCTCCCTCTCCCCACTCTCTCCCCATCTCCCCCCTCCCCACTCTCTCCTGATTTCCCTCTCCCCTCCTCCCCCACCCCCCCCCTCCCCCACCCTCCCCCCATCACCCACCCATCCTCTCCTCCTCCCCTCCACCCAATCCCTCTGTCTCTTGCCATTTTGTCCCTTCCCCTCTCTCTCTGTCTCTCCCCATTTTCTCTCTGCCCTCACTCTCTACCCCCACCCTCCCTAGATGCGCCTGCGAGTTGGGTGCTATGCGTCAGTGGATAGGGCGGTTACGGGGTAAAAGGAGAAAATTAATAATATTAATATAATATCAAGGGGGGTAGTTAGCGTGTGTGCGGGGTGGTCGTTAGTGTGTGTGATGCCACATGCTGCCCCCCACCACCGCAACCGCACGTTGGGGGAACAGACCCAACGGGTCTGCACTTGGTCTAGTAACTATTAAAACTCTCGTTGGTTTGTAATGCGTTCTATTTTGCGAAAATTCATTTAAGCCATTTGTGGATTTACTCCTCCACCCTTTGCCGTAACGGAGAATTTTTTTACATATTCCTGTAGAGTTTTTCCTCCTCCACATTTTGTTTTGAAAATTAGGTTATTAATTTCCCCGCTTTTTTAGTTAAAAACATCAAAACATTTTAAAATCAAGCTGCTGCATGAGTCGCAGTGCCATCTCACAGATGTCCAATCACAATGGATCTCATTTACATATCATATCACAATGGGACAGGTGTGGGACATTGGAACCTTCACGTGATCTGGCGTGCACAATCAAATAAGATCAAATACAGCAAGTTGTCCTACCCCCTTCCCTATCTACCCCTCCCTCTCTCCCCCTCTCTCTCCCCTCTCCCCCCCCTCTAACCCCCCTCTCCCCCCCCCCTCTCCCCATCTCCTCTCTCTATATCCCTCCCCTCCCCCTCCCACTCCCCTCCCCCCTTCCCCTCCCTTACCCCTTCCCACTCTCTCCCCCCCTTCCCCCCCTCTCTCCCATCCCCCCCCCTCTCTCTCTATATCTCCCCTCCCCCTCCACTCCCCTCCCCCCCCTCCCTTACCCCTTCCCACTCTCTCCCCCCCCTTCCCCCCTCTTCCCCCCACCCCTCTCTCCCCTCCTCCCCCCCTCCTCCACCCTCTCCTCCCCCCTTCCCCCCCCCTCCCCTCTTCCCCCCACCAACCCCCTATCCCCCCCCTCCCCTCTCCCTCCTCCCCTCCTCCCCCTCCTCCTCCTCCCCTCTCCCTCCCCCCCCCTCTCCCCCCTCCTCTTTCCCCCCTCCTCCCCACTCCCTCTCCTCCTCTCTCTCCCCCTCCCTCTCTCTCCCCCCTCCTCTCTCCCCCCTCCTCTCTCTCTCCCCTCCTCTCCCCCTCCTTCCACCCCGATAAACAGAATGAAAAGAGACTGAGAAAAAGATGTAGAAAAGAAAGTAAGGAAAGAATGATGAAAGAGAAAAGAGATGAAAGAGGAAGGAAATAAGAAATCAGGATGATGTATGAATGAATAAATAAATTAATTAGAGAGGAACGTGTTTATCTCAGCTTAGAGATAGAAAGAAGACAAAGAGTATAAAATGACTTAACAGTGTAGGAATGACTGAAAAGTGATTAAAGAAGGAATTGTAGCTAAGGGGACCCAGATTGCAAATTCCTGTCGTCTGTGCAAAATACATCTGTTATCAAAAGAAACATATCTTATATGTTAAAAGGTTATTTATTGAAGATAGTTTAAGTCAGTTGTTTTGAATTATTCAAAGGGGATGTTTTACATAGTTTGTGAATACAAAATATAAATAGTGTCCGTATGTAAATGTTAATGCACCCTTAACTTATTTTTGAAGTGTGACATATTCACCTTTATTTTGCCTGCACAAATTCTAAATCAAAACACTGAAAGATTCTAGTGACACTAAAATAAAACAATACTGACAGGTTAGTTTTTTCTCTCTCTCTCAATCCATATTTTGACCACCACTAGGCAGGATATGAGGGCCATTTAATTAGGACCAGTTCTACTTTCTGGTGTGAAAAGGCTCTTATAGGCTTTGATTCCCTGCAGCTTCTCAGTGGGAAGTTGTTGGTGATAATTGACACAGGATTTCCTTGTTAACCAGCAGCAGGCTTCAAGGATTAAATAGAGACAGATCTGGAGAAGAAAGTGAAGAGATAAGAAGTGGAAATGTTGCGACTTATTGCTGTGGATAGAGTGCTAACAAATCGCAGGCCAGGTTTGAGGAGGGAGACCTAAGATTTTGGGCCTATTTGGGCTTAACTGAACAAAGCGTGACTTCCTGGAAATGCCAAAGTCTAATTAGATTTATATTATGTTGTCACTCTGAAAGTTTTCAAGGAGTTCTCTGAAGTAAAGAGCTAAAAAAAAAAACACAGTTAAAATCCATAAATACAAATGACAGTAGGCAGGGGCACCAGGGAGGGGGAATCAAATGATTGTAGTTGCTGAAAATCTAAAATCAAATCAAAATGAACTGGAAGTGTCAGTGGGACGGGAAGCATATATGGGATGAGAAACAGAGCCTTCAGGTTCACAAACTTCAGGTTAAAGACCTGTATATTCAAAGTCGTCTCTCATTGACTGAAGGTATGGGGAGGAGGCTTGGGTTACTAGGGAATTTAGAATTATACTTAAGACTTTTAGACTTTAGCCTTTAGAGATACAGCGTGTAAATAGATCCTTTGGGCCACAGAGTCCACCACCGATCACCCCGTACACTTGCTCTTTCCTACACACTAGGGACAACTTACAATTTACGGAAGCCAATTAACCTGCAGACCTGTATGTCTTTGGTGTGTGGGAGGAAACTGGACCACCAAGAGAAAAGCCAAGTGGTCACAGGGAGAACGTACAAACTCTGTGCAGACTACGTACCTAGTTTTTGTACTATAATTTGTAGACCAACTATTCCGGCACTATGAATGAGCCAACACAAAAATTGGCAGCTTGTGCATTGAAGTAAGTAATCACAAATCTAATTAAATAGATGTTATTATTTCATTGTTTTGAGTAAACAACTTTATTTCGTAATTGGGGCTTTTCCCATTTTTTTATTTAATAGTTGTCTTTGTCTCTCATAAATGCAGTTAACTTTCAGAAAAAATTATATCCGTAGTTTGAGCCTTGATAGAGTGTAATCATTACCCTTGTTTTGTTTAAAAAAATTTAGTTTAGAAATAAAGTATGGAAACAGGCCCTTCGGCCCACCGGGTCCATGCCGACCATCGATCACGTGCTCACACTCGTTCTATGTTAACCCAGTTTCGCATCTGCTCCCTACATACTAGGGGCCATTTAGGGAGGCTAATTAATCTACAAACCCACCTGTCTTTGGGTTGTGGGAGGAAACCGGAGCACCTGGAGAAAACCCATGGCATCACAGGGAGAGCGTGCAAAACTCCGTACAGATGGCACCCGTAGTCACGATTGAACCCAGGTCTCTGCCACTGTAAGGCAGCACTGTGCCACCCCCAACCTGAAGGAACTATATTTAGATTGAGAGATGTATACGGATTAGATAGAATATTTTTACCAGGATGGAAATATCAAATGGAGACAGAAGGCGTAGCTTTAAAGTGAAAGGGAGGAAGTTTAAAGGAGATTTACGTGGCAAGATTCTTACAAAGAGAAGTAGTTGGTGCCTGGAGCACATCACCAGTGGAAGTGGTGGAAGCTGATATGATAACAATGCTTAAGAGGCATTTAGGCAGACACACGCACAGGCAGGGAATTAAGGGATATAGACCATATGCAGACAGATGTATGGTTTAAATTGGCGGCATGGACGGAACAGAAATTGTAGGTCGAAAGGGCCAATCTTGTGCTGTACTGTTTTATGCTCTATGTTCTTTAGACTTTAGACTTTTAGACACTTTCGAGACATAGTGCGGAAACAGGTCTTTGACACACTGGGTCCATGCTGAACAGCGATCGCCCCATACACTAGCATGATCCAACACACTGGGGATAATTTACAATTTACAGTAGGCAATTAACTTACAGACCTGTATATCTTTGAGTGTGGCAGTAAACTGGAGCACCCAAAGAAAACCCACGTGGTGACAGGGAGAATGTACAAACTTTGTACCAGCAGCACCGGCGGTCAGGGTCGAACCTGGTCTCTGGCGCTGTAAGGCAGCAACCCTCCCACTGCGCCACTGTGCCGTTTTATGCTATACACAGTATGGAGTTCTAATATCCCAGTCTGTTAAATGCTATTTTAATCAATTCACTGCCTTGACAAAGATTATTTTTGTTCATATTGATTGTTCGTGGATTTTGCACAAATAAGGACAGTGTGCATTTGGACAGGAACTTGGACATTCTAACATTCTCTTCTAAGCTTTAGAATTTGTGAGGTGTTTTTTTGCAGTGCAGTCAAGAAATCCTTAATGTATTACGTTCTAGATATTGCACGCTGCAAAGAAAGTATGTCAGTGGTTGAGAGAATGAACGTTTGGAATGGCTAATTAGGTACCTGTCAAGTAGTCTGGTTTGTCCCGGATGGCATCAAGCTTCTGCAGTATTATTAGAGCAGGCATGTGCTGGTTGTTAGAGCTCTTCTTGGCATGTGCCAACTATATTTGTCTTGCAGTTTGGAGGAGACAGGAAATGGGCACCATACACCTTCCTTTCTATTCCTATTTTGCAGGAACAATAATTGTGTGCCTTGTACAGTTAAAATGCTGACCAATGTTGATCCTCTGGGTGGGAGACTCAGCAATGGTATTGCCATTGAAAGCAAAGGGTAGGTTGGTTAAATTAGCTATTTAGAAGATGTGTTCTTATATAGCACTTCCATAACCCAAATGTAACTTGTTACTAACCTGACTATATCAGAATGTTTCCCAAGTCTTATTGCAGCTCAGACATGAACTCCTTCATTACCTGAGGATCTGCTAATGGAATTCAACATCCTTGTTCAATCATCAGCAAAAGTCACCACTTCAAATATAAAAGTAGTTGAAGATTTTTGCATTGAAGATGCTGCCTTGAGCGATGTTCTGGGAAGGAGGTGACTGATATCCATCCCTTGTACATACTCTGTATCCAAGGCATTGTTCCAGTTAGTAGGGAATTCCTCTCGATTCCTCTGTGTTAGAGTGTTTTGGTTACACTCTATCAAATGCTGCCTTAACACCAAAGACAATTACATTCACCTCTGGAATTTTGCTCTTTTGTTTATGTTTTTGGACGTAAGATTTGGAACTATGTTGTATTGGTGGTACCAAACAAACCATCTATAAGAAGTTGAAAGTGAACAGTGATGCTTGATAGCATCTTCCATCTTCCATTACTGTCCTAATGATTGAGGGCAGACGACTGAGCCAGTAAATATCCTGACTGGATTTGGTCTTCTTATTGTAAACATGAATTGATGAGGACATTACATCACAAGGGAAAGAGGAATGATGGTTCTTTGCAATATCTCTAAGATAACTTTATGAGTTTGCAGGATTTAATCCAACATTAACCTGGTATATTTATCAAAGTCTAGGAAATCCAGGAAATTCTGATTAAAAAACAGAATGTTAAGAAAGAGACACATGGCCTCTTTAATTTGTGTTTTGAATGAATGTGCACAAGCTCTTCTAGTGAGTTTAATGGTTATCTGGTAACCATTAACTACAGCTTCATGCAATTCCATGTGTGTACAGGCCAAATTTATCGATGGGATACTTCTTTGGGAAGAACAGGGCAACCTTCCAGTTTTGATGCTGAACTGCACACTTGGTGGAAGTTGCCATCCAATTTTTCTTTAATAATGATTAGCGCTGACAGCCTCATCATTATTATTACTGCATAGTCTGGGCCACTATTCCTTGAGATTGGACAGTGTACAAGAAAGCATCTGATAATCTATGTTTCATCGAGATCAAGACCCTGACAAGGCAATATAAAGTGGAAACATCTATACTAATGACATAATTTCCTGCAGCTCAAGCAGTTTGTGGGATGCACAGTCCCATTTGCATTATTTCTGTGGATAACATTATCTGTAATCTGAAGCCTTGTTTACAATGCAGTCATAAATTCAGCTTTGCTCAGATTCTGCAGCTGTTCTGAATTAATGCACGCTAACTAAACAGCGTAAATTAACCTGCTGTGATGTGAAGTCTGCAGTAACAACTCCTACCTCCTGATTCCAATTTAAAAGCGATTCTTGCCCCATTAACATGGCAGCAACTAATTTGTGCTCATTCCAGTCAATCAGCTGCACTGAAGTAGCTAGCTGTAGCCTTGTAAACAGTATGATGTTGACCATTGCAAACAGATTGTGTAGAAAGGAAGAGGGAGAAGCTTTGGTTGGAGCCACAGAAATAGTTAGTGGAGCTAAAACGAATGGGTCCAACATGGTTTTCAGCTAAACAAAGAATTTTATTCATTTAGTTTATTTGAGGTTATCCCAAAGCACTTTACAGGCAAATATATACATTTTGTTGTAATGCTGGAAAGGCAACAGTTAATTTAGAGAATGCAAGATTCCACATGAAATGATCACCAGATTATGTTAAGCAAGATCTACATTGGTGTAGTTGTCTTACCGAGCTTAGAGGCCCGGGTTCGATCCTGACTAAGGGTACTGTCTGTACGGAGTTTGTACTTTCTCCCCGTGACCACATAGGTTTTCTCTGGGAGCTCCGCTTTCCCCCCACATTCCAAAGACATACAGGTTTGTAGGCTCATTGGCTTTGGTACGATTTGTAAAAATGTCCCAAGTATGTGTGGGATTGTGATAGTGTATGGGGATCTCTGTTCGGCAAGAACTTGGTGGGCCAAAGGACCTGTTTCTCTAAACTAAGAAAAAAAAGATACACCAGGCACAATTCCCTTGGACTTCTTTGAAGTTCTGGCTTGGGATCATCCACACATGAGCGAGCAGACAGGGTCTTGCTTTAATGTTGCTTGCATGAGATTGTAATTCTGATAAACTCAGTCTGCAGAGTAGATCATGAAGCCACACATACCTGAACCACAGTTTGTATCATTCCAGTCAGATGTTTGTGGGTTCATGATTATGCTGTTAAGGCTTATTTTTAAGGTAAGCATTTTGGGTGTACCTGTACTTAATTGTTACATTTGCCAATCTCTGCAATAATTTTAAGGACTAAGCTACACACAGGCCTCTCAACACTTGTAAACAGACAGGCAGCGTTTCGCATTAAATTGTCCAATAGCAACAACAGATCCAGATGATTTGCATCTGAAAAAGTAGAGAGGTTAATGTTTTTGAATAAGGATGAATGATCTGCTTTCAAAACATTACACTCTTTCTCACTCTTTGGACGTTAACAAGATCGCCAGCAATTTTATTTTGAAATCATGCAAGCATTTTTGTGTGCTTCCTCCTATATTTGTTTGATACTTTCTTTCCAGGATTTGCTGAGTGTTTTAACTGCTACAAATTACAACCAGTGTTATGCTGAATATGAACAATTTGTCCTCAGTACAAGTCAAAACAATGTTAAATTATTTCACATAATTTCAGATAATAGTTTAGTTTAGAGATAGAGTGCGGAAACAGGGCTTTCGACCCACCGTTGATCACCCGCACACTAGTTCCAGGTTATACCACCTATGCATGAGGGGCAATTTACATAAATAACCTTCAAACCTATACGTCTTTGCAATGTGGGAGGAAACCGGAGCACCCGGAGGAAACCCATGCAGTCACAGGGGTTTAGAACGTGCAAACCTCAAAAGTGGAAGGCACCAAGCAGGAGGAAGACCCTCGTCACCCACTCTTCCAACAGCTCCAGGCACCAAAGAGGTTAAAATCCAGAAACAGCTTCTCACATGCAGTTCAACCCCTGAAAGATGCTGGGGTGACACACCTACAATCAAATCTCCACACACTGACACTATACCCTGAGGAGTTCCTTCCATTGAGAGCGAAAGAGACATGGCCAGTCTGGCTCTGCCTCAATTGCCTCAGAACATGGTTCAGACGGTGCAAAGCTCTCATGCAGCTCTCAAGCACAACTAAGATGGACCAACCGAATGTGACTGCGGGGAGATAATCCACACTATGGAACACTTACTTACCTGCCCCCTCCTCCCAGAGCCCTGCAAACCAGAAGATCTCCAGGTCTTCAACCCATGTGCCAGAGCCTGCGTTATGCAGTGGCTTGGAAAAGTGCAGCGACACGACAAGAAGATTGATCACCCACGAGAGTGAGAGTGCATTTCCCATATCATTTTCTTAACATGCCAGCATGTGGATCATGTGCAGGCAGATGTGATTAGTTTAACTTGGCATCATGTTCAGCACAGATTTCATGGGCTGAAGGCTCTGTTCCTGTGCTGTACGGTGCTATGTTCTGTGTTTTATGCTTTCACTCTCCCAGGAAATGGTGTGGGTTTTGGTTGTGCAGATACAGTGTACATTGTGATCCACAAGCGGTCATGGTTGTGAGGAAAATGATGAATGGAGGGCAGATCTTCATTCATCTAGCTTTGTTCACAAGAACCAGTGTTTTGCAACTGAAGAGAGTGAATCTTCGTCTTCTTCTTGTGTAAGACATGCAAAGCCTAAAGTTGGAGGACAACTTGTTCTACTTGATCCAGGTTGATTGCATTCGTAGAAACAGGGCGGACCATGTCACCCCCAAAAGAGTGAATTAAGTTAATTTAATGCACCCAAGAGCATTTTATCAATATGGTAGAAGCACAAGGAACAGCAGATGTAAGAATCTTGTGCAGAACACACTGTGCTGGAGTAACTCAATGGGTCAGGCAGCATCGTAATATTGTTGTTTGTAGATGCTGATGTGAGCTTTCATTTTTAGGTGTTCGCAGAAACAAACTTTTGTGCAACCTCCTCGCTCCACTGGTGAGATGACGCAAACTGGAAAAGTGCCAGGTTCAGTTCTTGGTCTGTAATGAATTGTTCATTCTTAACTAGGGTGGTAACGCGGACAATTCAGTTGGCTTCAGCATCTCCGTGGCGTGCATTGTTCAGGCCAAGCTGAACTGCCACTTGCGTGCGGGACTGCTATTGTCTTTGGAAATATACTCTACCATATGCAAGCACTTACATGGCAAAAGAAAACTGGAAATGTGCTCTTTTAAAAAACACAGAAGTAATTCCATATCTTTTTTGGTAGAGAAAGGAGAGCTGATGAAATCATTTGCCAATAAAGTATTATAAGTTTTTTTATTATAAGGTTATTGCCAATGGACCTCACTGTGTTATGGGGAGAATAAATGATTGAGTCTGAATGGGACTTAAGCAGACTAGAGAGAGTCAAACAACACTATTATCCATTATCCAAAGCTTACATTGTGTAATAATATAAATATTCTATTGTTCTTAAGTTCGGTGGTTTCATTAAATAAAAATCCTATTATGTATTTTGATTTGAAAACAAAAATTGCAACGATATATTAAGTTCAATCAGATTTCTCCATTTGAGTGCCATGTCATAGAGTCATACATATAGCATGGAAACAAGCCCTTCGCTTCAGCCCAAGTTGACCACACCGACCAACATGCCCCATCTACACTAGTCCCACCTGCCCGCAATTGGCCTATATACCGCTAAACTTTTCCTATCCCCATACCTGTCCAAATGTTTTTTAAACATTGTGATAGTACCTCCCTCAAATACCTCCTCAGGCAACTTGTTCCATATACCCTTTGTGTAAAAATGTTGTCCCTCAGCTTCCTATTAATCTTTCCTTGATAACCTTAAACCTCCGTCCTCTGGTTTTGTTTCCCCTACTCTGGGTAAAAGACTCTGTGCATTTACCCGATCTATTCCTCTCATGATCTTATAGATATCTATAAGATCACCCCTCATCCTCATGAACTCCAAGGAATAAAGTCCCAGCCTGATCAACATCTTCCTACAGCTTAGAGTTCTAGCAACGTCCTCGTAAATCTTCTCTGCACCCTTTACAGCATCTCTCCTGTAACAGGGTGACCAAAACTGAATACAATACTCTAAATACGGCCTCACCAATGTCTTGTACAATGTAACATTACCTCCCAACTTCTATACTCAATGCACTGACCGATGAAGACCAATGTGCCGAAATGTGTCCTGTAGATATGAATGTATTTTGCCAGCTTCTCCGCTGAATCTTTACCCGCTTTCACCTTTGTCTATTTTAAAGTTGACCTTTGCTTCACCCATTGTACTTCCCTGAGTGTCAATATTTTAATCTCCCAATCACCTTGAACTTCTTATGGTGGAATTAATTGGCCTTGATTCATCAGCAGCATTGAGAATGTAGGGGTTCCTCCATGAAGCTGAAGGCTTTCATCTCAAACACCATTGCCTTCATTTGTTCTCTGTTGCTTTGGCATCCTTTTTAAACAGTGGTGCCAAGACATGACCACAATACTCCTGTAAGGAGTTAGCAAATATTTTAAAAGAGAAAATGCTGGGAATGCACAGTTAGTCAGGCAGCTTCTGTGATGGGAGAACCTAAATTAATTCCATTGAAGCTCTTCTTGAGTTTAGTGAAACATTTTTTGCAGAACTGCAACATTTTCTCTGTGATTGTTCCATAGGTCACCTCCTAGCAAATCTATTTGCTCACATCCTTTCTTTTCTTGCAAATAAACATGATTTCCTTATTACTCTCAGCTTTCTAAAGAAATAACGATCTCAAAGATAATCACAAGATGCTGTGCAACTCAGCAGGTCAAGCAGCGGCTCTGGAGAAAAGAACAGACGATGTTTCGGGTCTGAACTCTTCTTCAGACCCAAAATATCACCTGTTCCTTTTCTCCAGAGATGCTGCCTGACCTGCTGAGTTACTCCAGCATTTTGTGTCTATCTTCGGTCAGCTTTTGCAGTTCCTTCCTACACTATTCTCAAAAAATTGTTTAACCGATGTGATATTTCAAAGTTCATACACATAATATTTTTGGCTCCTTTCTGAGTTATACCAATTTTATTCTGGTGCTTTTACTGTGTAATTCAGTGGTCTGTCAGTTTTATTAATTGCTAATCTATATTTATTGGCATTCATTGAACATGGAGTCTTTTAAGACACCGAGATCTCTTCCAACTTTATCTTTAGCCCTTTGAAGACTATTCATGAGTTGTACAGGTCACCCATTGTTTTTTCTTATGTGCAAGACTTTGAACATCTCTGCATTAAATTAAACCTGCTAGTATGCGATGTTTTGTTAACTCACTCTGCAGTTCCTGGGTTGTTGCTTTAGATTTCTCTTTATCTCCTCATTTAATTTCATCTGCAATTGTAACCACTTTTTTTGCTCAGTGCAGACTGCATGAAATATAAAATCTATTTGTGCTTGGCCGAAAGGAATGTTGGCCTGGAGGAGACTACTTCTGTCTGAAAGCACTGTTTGTTCAATGTGCCTTTCACTTGCCAGCTAGTCAGGAACAAATTAAGTATCTAAAAAAAAACAACTATCAAAACGTTGTCCTGACTGAATTGAACTTGTTACCAGGTAGTAAGATAGATGTGTATATACCCTGGTTCATTGATCTGCAACATGTATAATGAATAGTAATAGTTGTGGCCTACAAATAACTTAAAATGTCACATTGCAAGAATGAAATGTGGTATTGGATTATTTGCCCTGAAACAGGTTTCATTTTGTGCACACGGTCAAATTGCCAAGTTTGATAACAATATGATTGTTACTTAGTTACATTTCTCAACGTGGCTTCATCAATTATTTAAGTTTAAATATGATTCACCTGTCTTTCCACACCTGCCAATGAAGGAGAGATATTTTATTTATTAGCCGAGATATTCAATTGATTAGTACCTGCTTTTCACAGGCAAAGTTCGCACAGATGAATTTTTATCACACTGGCAAATATTTACTGGTGAATTTACTACTATGATTAGATTGAATTTGCGACATCCATGCATAACTATGTCCCAGTGGGGGGGATGCACCTAATATTGTCACCATTTGCACAATGCATTTGCACAATCCTCCCATATGGACAAAAGTCAGGACATTACATTTGACGCTGACCTTTTCCTGTTTTATTTCCTTATTTGCAGGTGTCAAGTACAACCTACCCTCATCGTATCTCCTTCATGGTGCAATCTGGCTGCTGGAAGATGCTTCTTTTTCACTGCACGGCTATCTTTGATGACCCACAAGAAGCTCCTGGGTCAAATTCATGCTGCTGCCAAAGCTGATGTCCTGTGAATTGTGATAGAAAAATATGCCTTGAACCTGAGCACACACTGATGTCCAATGTGTCAGCGCACACCATGGTGCAATGATTTGCTGGCACTCTGACCATTCTGACATTATTGCAGCCTCCAGACCTAAGGCTCAGCAACCCTACAGACCCTCAGATGGAGTGCTGCCTTTTCCCATCTCACAGTCGGCTCTCTGTGCACTCTGAATAGGGTTCACATCATGTCAACATCTCTGCTTCTTAAGAAGAGGGACCAGTTCCTATTGCCGTGTTTCTACTCATGCAAAAGAAAAATCATCTGAGCTGCAACATCACTGTGTGTCATAGTCAGAGAGTGAGTGATACAGCATGGAAATAGGCCCTTCGGCCCAACTTGCCCACATTGGCTACACTAGTTCCACCTTCCTGTGTTTGATCCATATCCCTCCAAAGCTGTCCTATCCATGTACCTGTCTAACGGCTTCTTATACTTTGGGATAGTTCCATCCTTAGCTACCTCTTCTGGCAGCTTGTTCCATACACCCACCACCATTTGAGTGACAAAGTTACCCCTCAGATTCACATTAAATCTTTTCTCCTTCACCTTAAACCTATATACTCTGGTCCTCAATTCACCTACTCTGAGCAACGGACTCTATGCATCTACCCCTTATTCCTCTCATGATTTTATAAGATCATCCTCCTGTGCTCCAGGCAATAGAGTCCCAACCTATTCAATCTCTCCCTATAGCTCAGACCCTCTAGTCCTGGCAACATCCTCCTAAATCTTTTCTGTACCCGATTCAGCTTGACAACATCTTTCCAATAACATGGTGCCCAGAACTGAACACAACACTCTAAGTGCGTTCTCACGAACATCTTATACAACTACAACATGACCTCACAACTTCTATACTCAATACTCTGACTGATGAAGGCCAATGTATCAAGAGCCTTTTTTGACCACCTTATCTATCTGTGACTTGACCATCAAGGAACCATGAACTCCTAGATCCCTCTGCTCTACAACACTCCCCAATCCCCTACCATTCACAGTGTAGGTCCCGCCCATGTTAGACTACCCAAAATGCGATACCTTATTTCTCTAGGTGTTGTAGAACCACACACTGCTCATGAGTGGTATCAACGTGTGCATGAGGGGAAGCAATCTGCTCATGAATTATATCTTGCTGTTCAATGAGGAGAGTGATCTGCTCGCAAGTGGGACTTTTCCAATCTTTGAGGGCAGCTTGCTACTTCTAGTGGTGGGTTATTGCTGTTCTTGAAATCCTTCAAGCCTGCTTGTGACTGATTGTCGATGATCAGCCATGATCACATTGAATTGCAGTGCTGGCTCGAAGGGCCGAATGGCCTACTCCTGCACCTATTGTCTATTGTGATAGAGCCATGCCTCGTGCTGGATCATAGTGAGTCATTGTAATAGTCATATGGACCAAGGTGGACTAGTGTAGATGGGGTGTCTTGGTCAGCATGAGCAAGTTGGGCCAAAGAGTCATAGAAGCACACAGCACAGAAACAGGCCCAACTAGCCCATGTCAAGATGCTCCATCTATATTAGTCCCACCTTCCTGCGTTTGGCCTATATCTCTTTAAATCTTTCCTATCCATGTACCTTTCCAAATGTCTTTTAAATGTTGTTAAAGTACCTGCCTCAACTACCTTCTCTGGCAGCTCTTTCCATATACCCACCACCCTCTCTGTGGCAAAATTGCCCCTCAGTTTCCTATTAAATCTTTCTCCTCTCACTCTAATCCTATGTCCTTTGGTTCATGATTCCCCAACTCTGGTAAGAGACCCAGCGCATTCACTCTGTCTATTCCCCTCATCATCTCTTGCACCTCTATGTGGGGAATTGGCCTATAGTATCAAGATTTAGTGTTTCCCCTGAATCAACCCTTACAGCAGTTCCACCTGTACCAGTAGGTGCAGTGTGTCGAGAAAAGTGAAATTAAAATTAATGATGTACTTGAGGGTTTCACTTCTCTCTCCTTATCTGACACCCATTTGTCTCCTTTCCAGCTAGAGCCTTTGTCACTTACTCTACCCATCTGCCAAACACTTGCCCGGCTTTGTCCCATTCCCACCTCTATCTTCCAGCTTTCTCCTCCCACTTCTATCAGTTTGAAAAAGGGTCCTGACCCAAAACACTGTCTGTTTATTCCCTCCACAAATGCTACCCGACTTGATAAGATTTTCCAGCACATGGTGTCTTCCTAAGAGTATTCAGACCTTTAGGTCTTAACTTCACACTGTCCCAGACTAAACGGCAGTTGCCAAATTTTCACCCACTCATTCAACCCATCCATGATATTTTTGTTATTCTTGACACAACACAAATGCTGAGGGAATGGCTCTATCCCTTTCATCAACTATATCAGATTCCTTCAAAGAACAATTCAGGTTTACTTATCATCAGAATTCAATAACATCATCCCATTTTACTGATGTCTCAATATATTATTTTAACCAAGAACAGTAAATTCTTCCTAGCATGTGTATCTAACACTGAATGTGCTTGCAGTCTGAAGAAGTGTCCCAATAGGAAACGTCACCTATCCATGTCCTCCAGATTTGCACTAGCACTAGATGTCTTTTTATGTAAGCCAACATCTGTAGTTCCTTACTTCTAACACTGAATAGAAACTATTTTGCAAATGAGGTTGGATTATTGCCTCTGAAATTACATTAATGCTTTTAGATTCTATAAATCTTTGATCCTAAAATCTTTCAAACAATTATTGGAATTTATCATCCTAACCTGAAAATTTATGACGGTGAACCCCTACTTGATCCCCTAAACGCTTTATTAATCAACTCCATGACCTTTCTCTATTTGGTCTGTGCGGCCTATGTCATTTTTGCACCCAAAATGTATTACTTCGTATGTACTTTGTTACATTAAGCCACATCGTCCACTTGATCTTTTAATCTGCTCTTCCTCTTGTTCACTCTGGCTCCCAGTAACATGTTTGCAGCAAGATATTGATGTGTCGGTGATATGGGCAGAAATAAGGCAGATGTACTTTAGTCCAGTCAAAATTGAGGTGATACATTGTGGAATTAGTACTGCTACTGGGAGCACACTGTGGATGGTCTG
Source organism: Leucoraja erinaceus (assembly GCF_028641065.1). Classification (NCBI taxonomy): domain Eukaryota; kingdom Metazoa; phylum Chordata; class Chondrichthyes; order Rajiformes; family Rajidae; genus Leucoraja; species Leucoraja erinaceus. The sequence continues at coordinate 25,445,855 of NC_073391.1, read as the reverse complement.
GTCTTAGGGAGCCCAGAGGAACAGAGTGACCTTGGAGTCCATGTTTACAAACCTTTGAAGGTGGCAACACAGGTAGTGTATATCATTAAGAAAGCATTTGAGATATTAACTTCATTAGTCTGGGCATTGATTATGGAAGTACGGAGGTTATGCTAAAAGTTAATAAAACTTGATCAGCCCCCAACTGGAGTCGGGTAACCGTATATAGGAAGGATATGATAGCACTGGAGGGGGTGCAGAGAAGATTCACCAGAATGTAGTGTGGAATAGAGCAGAGATAAGACAGAAAATGCTGGAGTAACTCAGCGGGACAGGCAGCAACTGGAGAGAAGGAATGGGTGACGTTTTGGGTCGATACCTTTGTTCAGACAGCATAGTTATGAGGAGAAATTGGAGAAGATGTGTCAGTTCTTCATGGAGCAGAAGAGGTTAAGAGGTGATACGATTAAAGTATATAACGTTTATGACAGATGGCGCAATGGGCCAAGTGTTCGGCTGGCAACCTGAAGGTGGCCGGTTCGAATCCTGCTTGGAGTGTGTACTGTCATTTGTGTCCTTGGGCAAGACACTTAACCTACCTTTGCCTGGGACTAGAGATGGAAATTAGCTACTGATTGGCTACAATCTCGCATATTTACATACAAATGTTAATATGCACTGTCCCTATAAACAAAACATTATTATTATCTAATGTGAGTGGGTAGACAGAGGGGAACTTTTCCCCATATAAGAAGCAGAAAAAAAAACAAAGGACTTGGATTTTTAGTGGCAGGGAGGAGAACTAGACAGGATACATGGGGGACATTCTTCACCCAGGGAGAAGTAAGTAGGTGAACTGTTTTGCCAGAAAGAATGGTTAAAGCTGGGTCGGTGACAACAGTTAAAGTGTCTGAATAAGCACTTGAATTGCATAGGCATAATTACAGTGCAGTCAGAAAGTATTCAGACCCCTTCACTTTTTCCACATTTTGTTATATTATAGCCTTATTCTAAAATGGATTAAATTCATTTTTTTATCTTCAATCTACACACAATACCCCATAATAAAAAAAGTGAAAACAGGTGTTTAGAAAGTTTTGCAAAGTAATTAAATAATCACATTTACAAAAGTATTCAGACCCTTTGCTATGACACTCAAAATTGAGCTTAGGTGCATCCTGTTTCTATTGATTATCCTTGAGATGTTTCTACAACTTGATTGGAGTTCATCAGTTGTAAGTTAAATTGATTGGACATGATTTGGAAAGGCACACACCTGTCTATATAAGGTCCCACAATTGACAGTGCATGTCAGAGTGAAACCCAAGCCATGAAGCCGAAAGGATTGTCCGTAGACCTTCGAGACAGGATTGTGTCGAGACACAGATCTGGGAAAGGGTATAAAACAATTTCTGCAGCATTGCAGGTCCCGAAGAGCACAGTGGCCTCCGTCATTCTTAAATGGAAGAACTTTGGAACCACCAGGACTCTTCATAGAGCTGGCCACCTGGCCAAACTGAGCAATCGGGGGAGAAGAGCCTTGGTCAGGGAGGTGACCAAGAACCCGATGGTCACTCTGACAGAGCTCCAGAGTTCCTCTGTGGAGATGGGAGAACCTTCCAGAAGGACAACTATATCTGCAGCACTCCACCAATCAGGCCTTTATGGTAGAGTGGCCAGACAGAAGCCATTCCTCAGTAAAATGGACATGACAGCCCGCTTGGAGTTTGCCAAAAGGCATGAGAAACAAGATTCTCTGGACTGATGAAACTAAGATTGAACTCTTTGGCCTGAATGCCAAGCGTCACATCTGGAGGAAACCAGGCACCGCTCATCGCCTGGCCAATACCATACCTACGGTGAAGCATGGTGGTGGCAGCATCATGCTGTAGGGATGTTTTTAAATTGCTGGAAATGGGATACTAGTCAGGATCGAGGGAAGGATGAACGGAGCAAAGTACAGAGAGATCCTTGATGAAAACGTGCTCCAGAGCATTCAGGATCTCAGACTGGGGCGGAGGTTCACCTTCCAACAGGTGAACAACCCTAATCACACAACCAAGACATTGCAGGAGTGGCTTTTTGACAAGTCTGTGAATGTCCTTGAGTGGCCCAGCCAGAGCCTGGACTTGAACCCGATCGCACAAGTCTGGAGGGACCTGAAAATAGTTGTGCATCGAGGCTCCACATCCAATCTGACAGAGCATGAGAGGATCTGCAGAGAAGAATGGGAGAAATTACCCAAATCCAGGTGTGTCAAGATTGTAGTGTAATACCCAAGAAGACTTGAGGTTGTAATCGCTGCCAAAGGTGCCTCAACAAAGTACTGAGTAAAGGGTCTGAATACTTATGTAAATGTGATATTTCAGTTATTTATTTTTAATTACTTTGCAAACATATCTAAACACCTGTTTTAGCTTTTTTATTACGGGGTTTTGTGTGTAGGTTGATGATAAAAAAATAATTTAATCAATTTTATAATAAGGCTGTAACGTAACAAAATGTGGAAAAAGTGAAGAGGTCTCAATACTTTCTGAATGCACTGTAGAAGGCTGTGGATCTTGTGCTGAGGAATGGGATTTTTATAAAAGATCCCCCTGGTCAGTTTAGACAATTTGGGCTCAATGACCATTTTCTATAAGACTGACACAAAATGCTGGAGTAACTCAGCAGCATCTCCAGAGAAATTGAACTTGTGACGTTTTGGGTCAGAACCTTTCTTCAGAGGCAGAGATGCTGCCTGACCCGCTGAGTTACTCCAGCATTTTGTGGCTGTCTTCAGTATAAACCAGTCCCTTCCTGACCATTTTCCATGCTGTACAATTCTATGACTGTACGACTATGACTGGACTTCCTTTGCTAGATTGTGACCTTTCTAGCCTTATTAGGATGCAACTTTAAACCTATACCTTATTCCTAGCTTTTATATCTAATCTCTTTTATATCAGCTATAACTAATCTCCATGTGCCATGCCCTGAGATCTCCTACCACAATAAAGGTATCTTGTAAATGGAAGATGTGGAGGAAGGAACTACAGATGCTGGTTTAAACTGAAGATAGACACAAAAAGCTGGAGTAACTTAGCGGCACAGTCATCATCTCTGGAGAGGAATGGGTAACGTTTTGAGTCGAGGCCCTTCTTCAATAGAAGTTCTTGTCGTACCATTTTACAAACATACGTCTCTTCCACTGTTACAAAAACACCTGTGTTGATACTGAAAACAAACTCCGACATTCGCATTAACCAAATGAAAATGGGAACAAAGTGACTGATGGCATTAATACTAAAAAAAAATCAATAAATCCCCACATACTGCAATATATTTATTTGCAGGATGTAAAGGTGAGCAGATAGCACATTGATCCCAGGTGAGTTCATGACTAAGCAGGTGCCTACTTTGTTGAATGATAGCAAAGACCATAGTGAGATGCAATTCTAGACCTCAATCCCCCTTTCATCAACAAAATAAAAATCATTCGGCTTTTTCCTTTTAGATTTAATTAAGCAATGGAATTGTGGGTGGTTGTTGTGCTGTTGTGATGGAATAACCTGCTACTCATTTACATAATGTTTTTCATTTTAGGGCTGAGACTTCTTTCTGGACTCTGCACAGCTTGCATTCATCATTTCATAACTACTGGCAGGAAAATAGTGTGCAATTTCCTGGTACGTGCTCCTCGGATGTGAAAGCATGAAAGATAAATCACTGGTTCAGAAGTATTTAAGGTACTTCTCTTTCTTCCTGCTTGCCACTTCTTTCTTTCTTTCTTTTTCTTTCTTTCTTTCTTTCTTTCTTTCTTTCTTTCTTTCTTTCTCTTTCTTTCTTTCTCTCTTTTTCTTTCTTTCTTTCTACTTTCTGTCTTTCTCTCTTTTCTTTCTTTCTCATTTCCCCCCTCTCTCTCTCTCATCCCCCCCTCTCATCCCCCCCTCTCATCCCTCCCCCCCTCCCCCCCTCAGCTCCCCCCCCCCCTCTCACCCCCCCTCCCCCATTCCCCCCCCCATCTCATTACCCCCCCCTCCATCCCCCCTCTCATTATCCCCCCCCTCTCATTCCCCCCCTCTCCCTCATCCCCCCCCCCTCTCATTACCCCCCCCCTCCCCCTCCCCCCCCCTCCCATCCCCCCCTCCCTCCCCCCCCCCTCGTATCCCCCTCATCCCCCCTCTCCTCTCTCCCCCCCTCTCCCTCTCTCGCTCTTTCTCCCACTCTTTCTCCCTCTCTTTCTGCATCTTTCCCCCCCTCCCCCCTCTCTCTCTCCTTCCTCCCTGTCCCTCTCTCTCCCTCCTCTCCTCTCTCCTTTCCCTCTCTCTCTCCGCCTCTCTCTCTGTCCCCCCCCCCCCCCCCCTCTCTCTCTCCCTCTCTCTCTCTCTCCCTCTCTCCTCTCTCTCTCCCGCTCTCTCCCCCTCTCCTCCTCTCTCTCTCTCTCCCCTCTCTCTCCCCCCTCTAATTCAGTCTTCATTTTTTAAAGTATCAGTTGTCTGTCAATCTTCCATCAATCTATCAAATTTTCTTTTGCAATGAAGTATATTTTTGGCCGACGCCTGCCTCATAGAGTTTCACAAGACAAACTGGTCGTTCAGCTCAAATGGTCCATGCAAACATTCTTCGATCTTACATTATTCTGCTCTCTCATAAATGCTACCCCACTGCCTGCCGTGAACCATCCATGCAATTTGCCTCAATTATCCTGTGGCTTCCATACTATCTTCTAAAGTTATTTAGAATCTCTGCCAACCAATAAGCTTGTGCATCAATCTCATGGAAAAATATATTGTGATGGCATGAAAGATAAATCAGCGGTTATAGTTACTTTCTCTCTTCTCCAGGGACTCATGTCTGATCCTGAGCTCGGGTGTTGTCAGTGTGGAGTTTGCACATCCTCCCTGTGGGTTTCCAGAGACTGCTCCAGTTTCCTCCCATGTCCCAAAGAAATACTGGTAGTTTGATTGTCTACCGTACAAAAATAAATCTTGGATTAATTTAGTTTAGTTCGGAGATATGGCATGGGAACCGGCCGTTCATTCCACCGAGTCCGCACCAACCAGCGATCACCCTAGACTCCACTATCCTACGCAATAGGGACAATTTACAATCTTTACCAAAGCCAATTAACCTACAAACCTCTACGTCTTTGGAGTGTGGGAGGAAACCAGAGCACCCGGGGAAAACCCATGCAGTCACGGGGAGAACACACAAAGTCTGTGCAGCCAGCACCCGTAGCCAGGATCGAAAATGGGCCGCTGGCGCTGGAACTTTACTGCTGCATCACCGTGCTGGACCTTTGTTTCTTGTGGCAGCAGAATCAAGGTCAGATGGTGAGCCTGTGAGGGAGAATGTTGTAGGGCATAAGGGGAAATATGGAGGGGAGGTTAGTGATGGTACTGTTGGAATTAATCTGGTGAAAAATGCTACTTTTGTCTTAGCATACACATGATGAAATCTCTGCCAGCCAATAAGCTGCGTCAATCTCATGGGAAAATATATTGTGAAAGCATGAAGGTTTTACTTATTAATTGTTAGTAATAGGTAAGACCTTAGTACTGAACACATCCAATCTACCCACATGCAGGGGGTTTAAAGTTTCAGTTCGCCAGACAATGGAATGGAGTTACAATGGAAATTCTCTTGGTGGTGGGGGTGGTTTTGTTTCTTGAATTGTTCGGTACTTCCCGCATCTCATTAAACAATATAAAATATTTCCAAAAGAATACACAATATCATGTGCACAGATCCTGAATTAACTCCTTGCAGGTTTATACACCTACGTTTCTACTGAGTGGTTCCTATCAAAGAACAAATGTAAAATAACTTTGTACTAAATAACTTACAAGAAGGAAGGAAACCAATATAAACACTTATAAATAACTTTATCCAATTAGTGCCTTGAATTTAGTGAACTCGCCTTGTGTGCTACTAATGTCAGAAGAAAAACACTATCAGCCTTGGGGAATTATATAATCTTTAATTAAAAGTAAATTTTATTACAAATAAAGTAGGGGGTAAAACTGGCATGCAGTATAAGGAACTCATTCTATTTTTCACTAATTCATACTGTATGGCTGCCTTTCTCCCAATAGACCCAGATTCTGCTTAATAATAAAAACCTGTAGATCTAAGCATACAAAAGATTTATGTCGCCTCATCTCACGATGTGTAGCAATGTTTCAGTATTGATGGAGTGAGTACACACAATATCTGGTCATTTTCAACTGGAAACTAATAATCACATGTATAATGGTATCATTGCAAGCAATCACCTGGGTTAAACCCAAGTTCATCAAATAAATCAATTGGCATTTTTTCCTGTATTTTCCTGGGTTTCCCAGCTGCAGAGCACATCTGTTCAGGGAGGGAAAAAATAAATTTCCTTTGATCATTTTATCCCCTAAAATCTGGATATGTAACCCTGGGAAGATGATCTTAAAAAACATATACAACATTTGACCAACAATAAATAAATTAAGACATAACTCCCCTAACGAACCTATCTAAGATACAATAGGGCTAGGATATATTATGTAACTTGCGGAAACCATATGATTGGACTGTTAGAGTTGCCTCTGAAACTCATTCTCCAATGTCTTGCAATCCTTGCAAGTTATCAATTTAACCATTGCAGCAAGTGGACAAAAAAGACTGTTGAGGACTGTTGTTGAACAGTGTGATTCTTCTTTAAATATACAGAACAAACCCTCATCATGTAATTTGGCTTGATGGATATTTTAACTCAAACTTGAGCTGAGGAATATGTGCTATCTTTATCGACGACCAACAAAGCAAGGTGGGGACCATATAAGTAAATTTTTAGAAAAGTTTCATTGTGAGTTATGAGATGGGGGGGCAATGACCTACTACCTCCATAAGCTGGATATAAGCTGATTCAGTCTGTTGCTTTGACCATGCATGTGCAGTGAAAAATGCAAAGCTGTACAACACTCTTTAGCAACACTGCAGATGGAGCACAGCAGCTATTCCTCAGTTCAAGACAAGACAGTTCAACTTGGTCTTGGATAGATTTATTGTTCTCAGTCAAGGCACTCACAGTCAGATCTACCAAAGACAAGACAGTGTTCTTCTCTAACCATTGTTTCCTTCAAGCTGACTGTCATTGACAGGAAGACCAGAAGGCAGGGGAGGGGAATATGGAAGACGAACCATCAAACTATTGACCCCAGTGAGCATGGAGGAACTACAGAGGAATCAGGGAAGATTGAAGGATTGGAAGAAATTATAGTGGAGCAAGAGTGAAGAATGATTTAAAAACTGGGGTGAGAATTATAAAACTGGGTAGTAACTGAACCAGTTGAATAGCAAGAAAAGGTACACAGGCCGAATGGAACAATGCAAGTAGTCCCATGGTCAGCGGAGTTTAAATAGAAGAGAATGGAAGAGTATTGGTCAGAATGTAAGAAGCTAAGGACCGTCAGCTGACCTGAGGCTGGTGTGGATTCAGATGATATTCCAAAGGTGAAAATAAATGGCCTGAGTGATATATTTATATTTATAAGTGGGTAGCAGAGTGGCACAGCTTGGAGAGCTACTGTCTCACAGACTCAGAGCCCGGATTTGATCCTGACCTCAGATATTGTCTGTGTATCCACTTTGCTTGTTCTCCCAATGACTGCATGGGTTTTCTCCAACATCCCAAAGATATGCAGGTTTGTAGGTTCATTGGCCTCTGTAAATTGCCCTAAGTGTGTAGAGAGTGGTTGAAGAAGTGGGATAATGAATAACCAGTGCGAACAGGCAATCGATGATTGGCGCGGACACGGTGGGCCGAAGGGCCTGTTTGAATGCTGTAACTCTGAACTGAACTAATGGTACATGTTTCCATATCTTTACCTATAATAATAATAATAATAAAAAAAATTATTTATGGGCGTCTTTCAAGAGTCTCAAGGACACCTTACAAAATTTAGCAAATAGAGTAAAAACATGTAAGCGGAATGAAATAAATAGTAAAGACATTACCAGTACACAAATTAAAGACAGAATTCAATCCAAAGACAAAAATCAAAAACACAATATGAAGAGAGAGCAGCGGCAGCTAAAGCGCGCCAGCGTACACTCTCCCTTCCGGCAGCCATCTTGGACTCAGAATAAAATAATCATTTACACACAAAAAAACATCCCCCCCACAATGGTTACCACTGTGGGGGAAGGCACAATGTCCAGTCCCCATCCCCAGTTCTCCCATAGTCAGGCCTATTGAGGCCTCCACAGTTGCCTCTACGGAGGCCCGATGTTCCTGGCCGTTCTCGCCGGGTGGTGTTGCTCTGGCGTCGGGAGAGTCCTCGCAGTGGCTGGGACGGCTGGAACGGCCGATTCCCTACCGGAGTCCGTGGCTTCCGAAGCCGACAGGGCCGCGTCGGTTGGTGCTCCGAGGCTCCCGATGATAAAGTCGGCGCCGCCGCCCGCGGCTGGCCGCTCCACAGTCCCGCAGCTCGACGGTGTTGATCACGGCGGTCTCAGCATACCGGAGCTCCAGCGCGGCGACCCAGCGCGGCGACCCAGGCAAGGCATCGCCCGCTCCACTCATCGATAGCGCACCTGCGCTGTGCCGCCACTGAAGCTGAAGATGCTGGGCGGTCCCTGCCAGGAAAACGCCACTCCACTCCCGCTGGTAGGCTGCAAGGACGTGTCGACGGTGCAGCCCGGGGAAAAAGCTGCCTCACTGACCAGGTAGGGACCTAGAAAATAGTTTCCCCCTTCCCCCCCACATAAAAAAGTCAAATTCCCCAACCAACATGGGACAAAATTCACTAAAAAACTAATTAAAAAAAGTGAATATAACGGACGGCTGCTGGTTAGCAGCCATTCCCCAAGATGGCTCCTCCCCAATAGTATCTTCAATAGGTGCATGGAGGGAATTTATTTATTGTTGGTCAAATTTGTTATACAGTTTTTAAGATAATCTTCCCAAGGTCTTGTACCCAGCTTATAGGCGATATGATCAACAGATTTATTTCTACTCTCAATAAATAGATGTGCAATGTAAACCTTGGAAAATACAGGAACAAAAGCCATTTGATTTATTTGATGAACTTTAACCGAGGTGATTGTTTGCAATGACACCATTATACATGTGATTATTCACTTCCAATTGAAAATGACTAGACATGGTGTGTATTCACTCCATCAATACTGAAACGTTGCTGCACATCATGAGATGGGGCAACATAAATCTTTTGTATGCTTAAATCTACAGGGTTTTATTATCAAGGAAAATCTAGGCCTACAGGGAGAAAGGCAGCCATACAATATGAATTAGGGACCAGATACGACCAAGGCCACACACAATCAGATTCATTTTCAGGCTGTTGGCAGAACACATGGAATATCAGTGTTGAATTTCACCAGGAGTCGAATAGCAGGCCCCAAAAACTCTGGCTGCTTTCCACATCCCATACATGAGTTGTGCCCCTTCTCCATAAAAATGCGGAGAGATCACATGTTCACTGGCTTGGAAGGTTAAACAACTCCTAATCTATTCTCACAGCAGAAGAGGAATGGGGAGGTGGCTAAATCTGGGAGACAGAAAGCAGTGGCCAGTCATTGAAGTCGGGTCTTGAGAAGAGAGATGAGAACTGTTAACAACATTTCCAAATGGCTACATTCTGCAATCTTGGGCAGAAAGGAACACCCTGGCTTCTCCCACCTTCACATTCAAGTTTATTAAAAACATTCACAGGGTGCTGCCCCTGTCCTTTTAAGGCCCACCTGTTTGGCCACATGTGCACTTGCTTTTCCATAGAGTTGCCTCAGGCTAAAATAATCTGATGAGGGAGGCTGCAGTCAGGTGCTGTGCTTAAAATTAGCTGGTGCAAGAGGCAAAACGTCTGCTTCACTTGTGGACTTGCATGCCTTTGACCTAAGCAGATATGGAAAATTGTGACTTTCTGGCCCAAACAAAGCAGGCACAGTCTGCCTGCAATTTCAGAGGCTTGGGAGGTCATTTCAAACCTGAGAAACCTGAGCCCAGTTAGATATCTCAGTCCAGTTTTCAGATGGTTGAGATCTCTATATGAATATGACTATGCATTTAATGGGTCGATTGATGGCTTATTTATGTGTACTTTACAAGTTTAATTTATTATAGTTTATGGTCATGTGTACAAAGGTACGGTGAAAAGCTTTTAGTTTAGTTCAGTTTAGAGATACAGCACGGAAACAGGCCCTTCGGGCAACCAAGTCTGCGTGACCCCGTACACTAACACTATACTACACACACTAGGGACAATTTACAATGATACCAAGCCACATTAAGGTTTGGTTATGTGAAATAAGCTTTGCGCTGAGCCCCAATGCCTTCATCTGTTTTTGATTAATTAAAGATACAGCATGGAAACAGGCCCTTCAGCCAATCAAGTCCACACTAACCATCAATCACCCTCTCTACACTATCCCACTTTCACATCCACTCCCTACACACTCAGAACAATCTACAGGGGCCAATTAACCTCCAAACCTGCACATCTTTGGGATGTGGGAGGAAACCAGAGCACCCGGAGGAAACCGACGTAGTCACAGGGGAACGTGCAAACTCCACACAATCAGCACCCAAGGTCAGAATCGAACGTGAGCCTCTGGCACTTCAAGGAGCTTTAATTGGGTATGTTTATTTTTCTACTCTGTACAAGTAGAATAAGATAAACATAAATGAAACCATGATGTGTTTCAGCTTTGGTTGATAGTGATAAAAGATCTATCTTTACTTTCTCTGGTTCTGGATAAATCTAAATCTCTGCCTGTAAGTGTAATTGTCGCCCGGTTGAGTCCTTTTGTCGGTGTACTCCCTTATCACTGTTGCATTGTCTCTCTCTCTGTCCCTCCCCCACCCTAGTTGTTGTGCTAGTTTTAGGCACATAGAAAATAGGTGCAGGAATAGGCCATTCGGCCCTCCGAGCCAGCACCACCATTCAATATGATCATGGCTGATCATCTAAAACCAGTACCCCGTTCCTGCTTTTCTCTCATATTCCTTTAGCCCTAAGAGCTAAATCTAACTCTCCTAAGATCTAAATTGAACTCGTCACCCTGAGTTCCTGTCTGTGTCCATGTGACATGTTTGCAGTTCTACCTCATATGTAATTCTCAGCTGACATTTCAGTGCAATACCGAATGGGGGAAAAAAGAATGAGATCATATAGTATCCCTTACAATTGGTGCTTAATATAAATCCATCCACTCAGTATGGAAAGTTGTTATTGTGTTTTTTTTTTCCTTTTCTACATTCTGTAATCAGCATCTCACAAGGAAAATGTATCCTATTAGAGCAATCCCGTTTGAATTATAACTGGATCTAAATTGATGCAAGATTTTAGCAATTCTGGCTTATGAAATGCATAAGGTTTAGAGACAAAAGCATTGCAAACTGCTGGGGGATGTGAATTGTAGTCACACTGGAGTTATTTAGTCAATAAGTAAATGCCCAAGAAGCTTTGTTTCATTAAATGTATTCTTAAAAAAAGTTAAACAAACTACGTCTGGTTACTGTAGATTCACTACTGGATATAAATCACTGATGCACAGAATCTTCAGAAGATCCATTGCAGAAGAGTAATAGAGTTGGAAGTTCCACACCTGCAGGGTTGCTAATAATTTACTTATCCATAGTGACTTTTGGACAAGTTCTTTTCATGATGGATGGGTCAATTAAACATCTGTTAATCAAAACATTATCTCACATAGATGTGAAATAGTTATTCTACACAAGCTGTTCCCAACTCTGATAGCATCTTATTTCTTTCTGCTTTACCAAGAGATCACATCTAAAACATTTAAAAGCAACTTTTTAACCCCTAAGAATTGCCGGGCTGCTTAGTCGTTACCCTTCCCCCGCCAACCTTGCCATAACCTCAGGCTTATGATCTCACATGTACATTATAGGCCCTAATAATAAAGAAACATCTGCAAAAGTTACAAGGACCTTTCCAGAGTTAATTGAGTAAATTGAAGCAAGCTGGGTTACAGGGTGATCTATGATCCCAGGTTGAGGGCCTAAGAGGGAGACAACAGATTTACTGCAAAGACAGTGGGCGGCCTTTGTTCAGGCTGTGGTTCACGGGAAGTTTGAGGTCATGTAAGACAGAAATATGCAGAAGAACAAATGCAATAATTTGATTAAAATAGTGGGTGACCGTACCAGCCAATGCCGGGAAAGCAGGTGTAATTTATTTACCTTAAATAGAAAACTATATTTTTCTTCTTAATAAATAACGCTCTTAATTCAAGATTTATAGATCACTGAAGAAACTTTTTTTTGTTATTATTCTTTCTTTTCCTTTTAATATATTTGTGGAAGTGCCAAACATTTTCTGTTTTCCCATAATTAACAACATTGAAGCTTTTAAAACACCTCTAATGAACATTGACCTGGCATGCAGCACTTAATAAAAACAGTCTAAACTCGTTTTCTGCATGACGGGATACTAGTGCAGAATGTGCCCTACAAGTAAATGATTAAGAGGCAAAAATCTTTTCTGGCCTGCTATTAAACACTTCAAAGATTTTTGAAGTCTGATAAAATGAAAAGCAAATGTGTTTCACTGGCTTTCAAATACCACAAATGTTTTAGCAGGTGCAAGCAATGAAACTCTGTGCAATGACAGCTCTTTAGGGTCTGCAAAGTGCAGCGAACTAAATTAAGAGGAAGGCTCAACTCTTTATATGAAAGCACATCATCTATAAAGATTTTTCGCTTGCCCTCTTGATACTAAAATAAAATGGCCACGAGGTAATAGAGTAAGGCACTAAGGTCAGTTTTGTGAGTGATGAAACTAATCTGATAACAAGTAAATTGAGCGAAAACTTTCAATCCATTTCCAAGGCTGCCTTTGGGAAGGGCTCCATTCTTTTCCTCACAATGCAGGTCAATTAACGATTGATGTTTACTGCTGGCTTGCACCACAATTGTTCCCACTCTCCTGTTTGGGGTGACACAGTGGCACAGCGGTAGTGCTGCTGCCTTATAGTGCCAGAGACCCGGGTTCGATCCGGACTACTGGTGCTGACTGTATGGAGTTTGTACGTTCTCCCTGGAACCACGTGGGTTTTCTCCGGGTGCTCCGGTTTCCTCTCACATCCCCAAGACGTGCAGGTTTATACGTTAATTGGCTTCTGTAAATTGGCCCCAGTGTGTCGGAAAGAACCAGTGAATGGGTGACCGTGATAGTGGACTCGGTGGGCCAAAGGGCCTGTTTCCATGCTGTATCTCTAAACTAATCTAAATTAAGCTAAACTAAACCATAAGGAATTGCCTACATTTAATATTTATTATTTCTTCACTTCCATTTTGCTGCAGAGAGGGGAAAAGAAAAAAACAAACATTTTCAATAGTATCTATGTAAAATATTGAGCAGAGCGCATGTTGAAATCTAATTACTTTTTATTGCTGTCTCTTTCAATTACTATAAAAGTCCACCATGGGCCACATTTTTAAGTTATTTAAAAGGGCTGTATTTTGGAAGGGGTTTGGGGGTAGGGAAATTAATTGAACCAGGCATTTGTATCATTTGATCAAGCGTATTTTTCTGTAATCAGAAATGCAAAAATATTGCAAGGAGCAAAACTCTTTACTTTTTAAGTTCCCAGTACTTGGTTTTAATTATTTCCAATTACCATGGGAATGGATATATGTTGTTATAAGTTTCTGATCTCTGTTTTCATGTTCTTTTCCAAACAACCTTTAACCTCTTTAACGAAGAAACCTTTCCATACTATGGTATTAGGAGCTTTTTTTTAAAGCACACAGACAGAGCTCAATTAACAAAGCAATGCTGTTGGTAACATATTTGTTATGTAGAGACCTCACTTAGAGTACTCCGGCTAATAATGTCATATGTACATAATAACACTGGGGTTTGCATCGAGGCTAAGCGCACATCTCAAATTCCAGTTTGGTTAACATTTCACTGGAAATCTTCGTAATCTGCTCGGTGAACCTAAAGTGCCCCCAAAACTCTATACGTTCAATGTCACTACAGAGTTCATGCACAAGTGTGTTTGTGTTAGGACATCGTAAGTTTGCACATTCGATTGAACTAATATTGCTCCTCCTCAACTGTGCTGTTCTGACTCTAACTCATTCATTCACATGACTTTAACCTAAGGATCTTCAATCTTCCTTTCCTTATACAATCTCCAGACTCATAAAACCATCTACTCCTCAACCTTCTTACTTCTTACTTCTTTTAACTCAGGTAACGTCCTATATTATAGCTATGTTACGGCTATATTATAGCCATTCCTCGTCTTAATAAAACAGTCAAGCATTCTCCTTACTCCGCCAAAATTAAAAAGTGGAATCCCAGTAAATCCTACTGCTCCAATCTAGGGGGGATGGGGGGGGAAGATAATTTACGACCTTCCTGAATTGAAAACCAAAATTACAGCATTAACAGCTGTATGGGAAGAGAGAGATGATCCTGCTTCATCATTAGTCACTGAAGTGAATGGTGCCACTGGACTACCATGGATCAGATGCACATTCTATCCAGTTGATCGTTACTTTGCCGTGACCTGAGTCAATCGGTTTTAACACAGTCATTATATTAGCAAGGAATCCAGATTCAGGACTCTATTTATGAAGTGTTTAAACCTACTTATACAGATGTAATGGTATTTACTGGCCCCAGAAACAAATTAACTGAATACTAATGCCGCATAAGTATTCTGATGACATAATGGTTAAGAAGTTATCCAGTATGCTTTCTTCATAGGTCTTGTTGACAGTCATCACTATTAGAAATTAATGTAACAAGATATCTTTACCAGTCACATATTGGCTGCATGTTTAACATCGTTTAACCGTAAGTCAGGTCAAGAGGTCAAGTTCAGTCAAAACCCGTGGGATAACCATGCTCGATGCACATTTCTTTTCAATTAATTCTGCAGTCAAAGGGATATTATTTACATCCAGCTGAATACAAAATAGTTTTAATGGGCCGTGCTTTCCCATAAACTTTGTAGAGGTAAGATGGAAACTTGGCTGAATTAGGCAAAACAACACAATGCAACACTGAAGAAATAGTTCTCGACTGTATCTATCCAGACAGTAAGCTATTAGATGGGAGATAAAAGCAAAATGTTAATTCAGTAAAAAAAATTCTCGCTGCCAGTCCTGGAATAGATTGAAATGCTGTATTCATAGTTACTCATTACTTAGCAAAGAACAATTTTACTGCAATTTTTTATAGTTGCATACATCCAACAATTAGAAGTCTTGTTGTTTAAGTTAACTGCTAATCAGAAAATGCAACCATTTTCTTTTTGGAGAATAATATGTTATCTATCTAATTACTTACCTATCTTTAAACTTTAGACTTTAGAGATGCAGCACAAAAACAGGCACTTCAGCCCACCAAATCCACACCAGCGAACAGTCACCCCATACACTAACACTATCCTACACATTAGGGATAATATACAATCTTACCAAAGCCAATTAACTTTCAAACCTGTAAGTCTTTGTAGTGTAGAAGGAACCCGGAGCACCATTACATAAAAAGGCACAAAGTGCTGGAGTAACTTAGCCAGTCAGGCAGCATCTTTGCAAAATATAAATAGGTAACGTTTCGGGTTGGGACATTTCTTCAGTCTGAAGAAGGGTTCCGACCCAAAACATCACCTATCCATGTTCCCCAGAGCTGCTGCCTGACCTGCCGAGTTACTCCAGCACTTTGTGTCTTTTCTTTTAACTGAACAAAATGATTTGATCTGAACAACCACCAGCCTTGAGTTAACTCATTTGTTGAGTCTTTGTAAAGTATTATTTTCTATTGGTTAATTTATACTTTAATCATACTGCAATTATGTTGTACGAATTCCTTACTTCCATAAAAATATTGTTTCCACTCATAGAACAGCAACACAAAATCTTTGATGCAGAGCAACTATGTGAACTTTCATCCACCCACACTTCTCAACCCAGAGTCACAGTGAATGGCAAGCTTATGATTAAATTAAATTTATACACAGTGAGGAATGTAATTACAGAAGAGTTCCTCACATAAACCTGTAATCCCATTTATAGATGGTGGCAATTACTTGTCCAGGCCATTATTGTCAACCATGGAGCCTGCCTCTACTTCCTGGCATTCCCACATCTGGCATTACTTCAATCTCTGCTCCAGAAACAACTCCAACCCTCTTTTCTCCTTCCACCCACAATAGTTCCATCTTCTGAACCGTAATGAATGGTCCAATTATCTGCATTTCTTCTTTTCAGTTATCCCCAAATATCCCCATGGAATATTTAAAACTTAAATATAATATATTTCACACAGGGTCGTGGGTGTAGGGAACGAGCTGCCGGAGGAGGTAGTTGAGGCAGGGACTATCGCAACAGACAGGTAAACAGGTACAAGGATAGGACATGGACTAAACACAGGCAAGTGGAACTAGGGGAGTTGGGACATGTTGGTCGGTGTGGGCAAGTTGGGCTGAAGGATTGTTTCCACACTGTATCACTCTGATTCCATTTACCCCTTAATCAAATTGACTGTGAGTACTCTAGATTTAGTAGCATATCCTGTTGCTGGCAATGATAACTTTCTACATACAAACTTACTGTGTTAGTGGCGGTGCCTAACGGCAGCGGCTTGACTACAGTCGTCTGTCTTTTTTTATTTTTGTCTTGGTAAATGTATGTCTTGAGATAGATTTTATTATTTTTTTTAGCTGTGTATATGTGGGGGGTGGTGGGGGTCTGTGGGGGAAACCGTTTTAAATTTCTTCCCTGTGCGGGGACCCGACTATTCCCTGTCGGGTCTCGGATGTCGTTGGGCCTAACATCGTGGAGCCGGCGGCGACCTCCGGCCGGGACTAACCTGGGGGCTCCAGTTGCAAAGCCTGCGGAACTGACATCGCGGAGCTGGCCAACTTTGGAGCGGGAAGAGCTGTGGTGGCATGTGGCTGCGACCCGACTTTGGGAGTTCGGAGGCTCTGGCCGCAGACCCGGTGGACGGGAACATCGGGAGCTCCAAGTCTCTGGTGGGAGACCGCTTTTCCGAGCTCCGCAACGGCGACTTCTCCCGCTGGAATCGTGGGTTTAAGGACATGGAGCCGGGGCCTAACATCGCCCGGCGTGGCTTAAACGGCCTCAGGACTTACCATCGCCCGCCGGGGGCTTTAACATTGGAGCCCCAGTTCGCCTCGACACAGCAGTTGGACTGCTGAACCACGGGAGAAGGAACAAAGGGAAGGGATAAAGACTTTGCCTTCCATCACAGTGAGGAGATGTTGGAGACTCACTGTGATGGATGTTTATGTACACTGTGTTAAGTGTGGGTCTTGGATTGTTTTGTAATGTAAAAAAAAAACTGTAGAAATGATATTTTGTTCAAACCTAGGTTTGAATGACAATAAATTGCATTCTATTCTATTCTATTCTATTCTATTCTATTCTACTCCCAAAATTACAATGGATTAGTCCTAAATTACCTCAATGGTTATAAAGCCTGAAAGAGATCATGTAAATCCAAGTCTCCTCTTTCATTTCACTTAGTTCATAATTTCTGCTAATTTATAAAGACAGAACCACACCAAATTATCTACAACTTCCAGTCAAGCTGCGGTCAAAAGAGTTATGGAAAGAGCTGCTTGCAATTATGGTCATGTGTTAGCCTTCATCAGTCAGGGCATTGGATATTAAAGCTGAGAAGTCATGTTGCGCCTGTATAAAACTTTGGTGAGGCCACATTTGTTTGGCCTCATGCGGTGACAACCATTACTCCATCCGAATATCAGAATCTCCAGAAGCCATTCTCTAAGCATTTCAGTCCAAAGCTCCAATCTTCATCAACTCTCTTCTGCCTGGCTCCTCCATGTTCCCCCATCCCCCCTGGGTCTAAATTTAAATCCACAGTCACTGTATTTTCTTCGCCATACTCTAAAATCGTTCATCACCCAAAGCACAGCGCTGGGCTCAGAAACCAATTTCTCAGCTGCAATGTGAATTAAATGAATCTAATTATGACTCTTACTCTCTATATATATTCTCATAATAAATTGAACCTAGCCTTGTTTTACAACTTCTGTTCTTAAACCAAATTGAAGAGTACATCGACACACTCCCCTCTCTTTTGGTGAGTAGTAGAGAATAAAAAGCTGTTTCTTGAGGAGCACCAGCTATTGCCTGCATACATTACAAGTAGTCCTGTGTTTGGAAATGTTGGTCATTGTCAGCAGCTGATATTAGGAGGTGCTTATGCAGAAAGTGCCAGCAGTGTGAATTACTGGCTTGTTCTCTACCAAGTTTTTAATGCCTTCTGCTGTCAGCTGTCAAAGGATGTTGGTTTGAGTCTTTTTGGATTTTGCTTCTGGTCGCTGGAAGATGTTGCAGAGTGCGCGTGTTACATTTTCACACTTGGAAGGGACTGCACGGGGCTGGGATCAAATCTATATTGAATTCTGACTGCCTCTGGCTTTTAATGCTCATACACATTCTTTTTATTGGATTAGACCAAGTTTTGCCACATAAAAGAGCATAATTTAAGAGTAATCTGTTATTGCGACATACTTACGAGGTTTTAGCAATGCCTTAAATTGCTAATTCTATGCAATCCCTGAAAGAAGCCTTATTGTCCTTTCAAATGTGTGTGTTTTTTTTAGTAGACAATACATGAGCTGTGCACAAAAAACATAATGATATGATGGTGGGATTTTAGAGATTTTTAGATATGGAGCAATATAGGTTATATGCAGGCAGATGAGATTTGTTTATTTTGGCATCATGGTCAGCATAGATACCGTTTGCCGAAGGGCCTGTTCCTGTGGCTGTACTTGTCACACATTCTGTAATGATGATCAAGAAGGAACTTTTCAATCCTATGTTCATTCAAAGGTGAGAAACAATACTTGGCGTGATTTCCTGTACTTATCCATGAAGAATCGCACATTGAAAAAGAATGTGAATCCATTTTGTGGATGAAGAGAGTGGAATAAACTCCTGGAAATTTGCGTCAACATAACAGTGAATTAACTTTACTTCACAGAAGCTTTTAAACCCACAAGGAAAGATACACGGTGAAGGAAGTGGGCAACCAGATTTCCTGTGGGAAAGGGGCTTGGGCGATTTGCCTAGAATTTGGCAAACCTTCGTGAAGAAACAGCGCTTCAAAACATTAAATAAAAAAACAGAAAATGCCAGAAATACCCAGTTAAAGGGCCTGTCCCACTTACGCAATTTTTTTCGGTGACTTGCGGCACCTGTCATGGTCGCAGCAGGTCGCTGAAAAATTTCAAAATGTTGAAAATCCGGCGGCGACCAGAAAAAGGTACGACTCTTGGGGCGACTACTCACGACCAAATAAGAGCCACCCCGCGACATGTCTGAGCCATAGGGAGCGGTTGAGTAGGCTGGGACACCCATTCCTTGGAGCGCAGGAGGACAAGGGGGGGGATCTTGTCGAGGTGTATCAAATCATGACACGAATAGATCGGGTAGATGCACAGAATTTCTTGCCCAGAGTAGGTGAATCGAGAACCAGAGGACATAGGTTCAAGGTGAAGGGGAAATTATTTAATAGGAATCTGAGGGGTCATGTTTTCACACATAAGATGGTGGGTGTATGGAACAAGCTGCCAGAGGAGGTAGTTGAGGCAGGGACTATCCCAACATTTTAGAAACAGTTAGACAGGTACATGGATAAGACAGGTTTTGAGGGATATGGACCAAACACAGGCAGGTGGGACTAGTGTGGCTGGGACATTTTGGCCGGTGTGGGCAAGTTGGGCCGAAGGTCCTGTTTCCACACTGTATCAATCTACGACTCTCTGACTATAATGCGCAGCTTGAATGGTAACTTTGGACATTTTGAGTTTGCAGGGAAAATAAAAATCGTCATCTATATTAATGAGAGAGGTGAAGGTCAGATGCTAGAGGCTTCCAGAGTGCCCCTGCTATTGGAGGTACGAATACATGTCTCTAAATATTTAAATTGAGTGGAGCATTTGTAACAGGAGTAGTGCTGCATTTGAATCTGAAAGGTTGGGTTCAGGCTCAACTTCAGGCAACTCAACTGGGGGGAAACTACCCTGATACTGATAGAACAGCCAGTGGTGACACTTATATTTAATGGGTGATATCCTTTATCCTTAATGTTATTCCTTCCAAGGATCAAGTATTTGGAGCTACAATGAAAACCTGGTATCGGGCAAAATATGATGCTCAGATCACATCATCAGGGCCCAAATTTTAAAGGTAGGATCTGACAGGGCTTTTAAGAGTCCTTCGGATAGGCACATGGAAGGAATTTGTAGGAAGGAACGGCAAATGCTGGTTTATACTGAAGATAGACACAAACTTCTGGAGTAGCTCAACAGGTCAGGCAGCATCTCTGGAGAAATGGAATGTGTGATCTTTCGGATAGGAACCTTCTTCAGACTGAAGAAGTGGAATGGAGGGATGTGGATTATGTGCAGGTAGATAAGTGTTGGTCTTGGCATCGTGTTCGACACAGACATTATGGGCCGAAGGGCCTGTGCTTGTGCTGCTCAATCATCTATGCTTATAGCTGATTATTTTGCATTGTGATCATTTGCTCTAATCTGTTGCTATTATAATAATTTGCTTCAATAATTGATGAGATGTTTGATCCAAAATTCTCACAGATCCAAATAATTAGATCCAAAGATTCAACAGTTCCAAAAACTGTATTTTTTGTGACTTTTATATGTTGAGGCAGAGGTTTGGCTCCTGGTTGTACATTTAAATATAACCATCACGAGCTCTGTGCATCTATTATAACAATGTTTCAAATTTCAAATGGTAAAATACGATTTTGAATGATCACAAAGAACCTCAGTGACAATCCCGGCCTTTCAATCCCAACTGAAATGAAGGCTTACAAAGTAAATTCACTGAAATAAAGAACTTAGTTAAAGCTGCATCTACTGAACAGACACAGAACAAAACTAATGAGGGACTATAATGATCACTAGGGTGGCAGCAAGTCATTTGAGATGAACTATTCATCTGTGATATGTTCATGCTTATCATTAATTCTAACAAGAAAAGGAATGAAAGGTTAAAGTGCCACAGATTCTGACAGGAACAGTGTAAGTAGCTCGGCAATAATTAGCTTTAAATAAGTTGTGTTGTGTAGCTTCTCGTTGCAAACTGTCAAAGCTGACTGTCACTGGCCGAACTGCAGGGCTTGTTTATGTCTGTAAAATGCAGCTTCAGGGGTGAATATAACAAAGGTGTTCGCTGGCTGCTGAATGCTAATTGCAAATTAAAGCATGACTCCCGACCTATTGTTACCTTCATGTTTAATGATGAAAAAACCCATTCTTAATAAGGAAATGTTAACTCGAGGGATTCATTTAAGGAAATACCAAAGTACTTACTTGTATGAGGCACACTGAATAATCGAATGTTCACAGAATCCAGTTCAGCACTCCCCTTTTTATTACCACGCGCAAACTGCAAATGACCACCTGTATGTTCAAGTCTTCTCCAAGGCATTCTGGAGAACTTGCATTCTCCATACATTGAAAGTAATGCTGTTTTTTCCTGGAAACCACCCCTCACCCCTGTTCACATTGTGGTGAAGGTATGTGTCTTCTTGGTATCAAGCTCTGAAGATTTGAGAAATTCTCCAACAAGCGACATGTGAATGGGATAAACATATTGTCCAAATCGTAAAGATGTTGATAGGGCTGCACTCTGAATTTTGAAGAAAGCTCCCAACTCAAAACGATGCTGCCTGATCCATTGAATTACTCCAGCACTCATAAAAATCGGTCTATTTTTTGTAAACCAACATCTACAATTCCTTATTTCTACATCTTGGAGTGTCGTATTCAGTTTTGCTCACCCTGCTACAGGTAAGATGTCATTAAGGTGAAAAGGGTGCAAAAAGGCTTTTTGAGGATGTTGTCAGGACTCGAGGGGCATATAGGGAGAAGTTGGGCAGACTAGGACTTATATCAAAGGAGACGGAGTGATCTCATAGAAGTATGTAAAATCACAGGGGTCATAGATTGGGTGAATGTACAGTCTTTTCCCTGGGGTTGGGGAATCAAGAACAAGAGTGCAGGTGAGAGGGAAAAGATTTAATAGGAACCTGAAAGCACTCTTTTCACAAAGGGTGGAATTAAAACAAAATCAAAATAAACTTTATTCAATGTACAATACAGGAACTGTGCACAAATTCTTCCAACATTCTCAGAGACTATACATACATTCAATTTATTGTTACGTAATGTAACTTTCTATCTCCAGACTCCATCCAGTGCATTCTTGCCATGATCTTTACAACCAACAATATCAAACTATTTTGTCCCTAATCCTATATTGCTCTAATTGTGTGCATTATTTAACATGAACCACTGAACACATAATTACTGTTACTGGTGTAATGACAGTATTTGCAGTGCCTGGGATATTTAAGCAGTGATTGTATTGACTTTGAACAATTTGAAATAAATAACATACCTGCTTGATTTTACCTCTTTCAAACTTGACCGGTTCAGCAGAAATGAGAATTTTACTTCGGAGTCACGTGAGTGTCTACGTGAAGAAGGCCGTCCAGGCGCACGCGCATCAGACGCATTGCGCTGCGACTGCGGTAGGAGGACGGACCTCCATGCGGTGAGTGAATGAAAACCTGAATGTAAGTGTTTTCTACTTTCACTTTCAGGCTGCTTTTCTCCGGAGACTGCGTGCAGAGACACAGGCAAGTCTTATGTATGGAGAAAGGTGGGAGGAAGAATAGTAAGCGCACCGCAGTAAGCACTCAATAAGACAAAATGTCTGAGAGTAGCGGGCGCCCGACTAAAGGTCGATTGTAAAGAAATAACTATTTTACACGGGGGGGAAAGTCCCGTTGAAACTCCCATAGGGAGCAAGGCCATAAAGAAATAACAGGCCTGGAAGACTCGGAGGAGTCTGAACTATAGAATTTATAAACTGGAATTCCTCATAGGTAAAACAAACTCCAGAAGGAGTATAAAAGACGCGGGCTTAAAGAGCAACCGGATGGAACACCCAGAAGAGGTTCTGGGAAACGTTGGCCCAGATTTGAGCCAGCGACCGAAATGCCTGATGACAAAGATGAAAATATGGGCTGTCATGACAGGGAGGCAGCACCAGAAATGTCTGAAAGACAATACAGGCGTTGGTCTACAGGAGACCCAGAATATGGAGCAGCACCCAAAAGTGGGCTGCCAATATACAGCTCAATGGAAGAGCTTGATGTACCCCAAAGAGGGACAAATAAGCATAGGCCTATCATGGAGCCATCGCATGTAATACCTGATATGAAAATCCAGGTGCAACGCTTTATGAGGAATATCCAGAATACTCTGATAACGAATCAGTTGAGGGCCAGAGCCAATGCAAAAAAGAAAAGTGCCTGGGCTGGCCCAAAAATTCTCTAGTCCCAGAAACAAGGGACAACCTCTATCCGAGGAGATAGCAGAGATGCACATTTTGGAGTAAGTCTGTGATAAGACCTGACATACATCCTAAGTTTGCAGGGCTTTGTAAACCATCTAATATATAATTGCCACACTTACTCTTTGGAGTGGTGCTTGCCAAAAAACTGAAGGTTCTCAACGAAGAATCAATAACCATCGGGATGGTGAAGCCACCGGTGTTTGGCAGCACAGCTAGAAGGCAATGTCCATACCGAAGGGGAGCTGAATACAACCCCAGGACGTGGAGGATATGGTATTCCCACAAGGGGCAAGGTACAAAAAGTGATATCGGTAAACCCCGAGGTAGGTGGTTCTGGTTCTGAAAGAAAAACATATAAATGTGTCCTACTTAATTGGGGGTAGGTTACACTTTTTACTAATAACATCTGCATATGTACTGTGCAGTAATGAGGTTTAGAATTTTTAACAGAATGAAAATCCCCTACTCAACATATTCCAAAAAATATTCAATTTTCTCTAAAGAAGAGATTAGAAAAATTCAAATAGAAATTGATATTTTGAGTAAAAAAGGGGTAATAGAGAAAACAACATAAAAAACTCACAAATCTCAAACCTTTTGTACGGTAATTAATTTCAACAGAATGCTATATGGCAAGCATACATCTCCAAGATAAAGATCGTAGATATTTCAAATTTGTCTGGATGACTCAATTGTGGCAATTTAAAGCATTGCCTAATGTGTTAACTTCAGCTCCTAGATTGTTTACAGAACTGCTGAAACCACTCTTAGCGTTGTTAAGAGCTCAAGGCCATTGATAATGGCTTATTTGTTTTGGCAGCACTTAGCTAGAAGGCAATGTGACACATACTCAACAAAATAATTGATTACTTGAGGGTTCACTATTAATTCAGAACAAGACAGTGAGCTTACCCAAGGACAAAAAGTTGCAAGTGATTAAGAGTTGTAAGGAGCTAATTGTAGGCAAACAACCATCAATCAATACTTCATTTCCAGCTGGGTTTGGACCACTGCATTATCAGCAGCTGCAGTGAGCAAAGATATCAGGATTGGGAAGACATGCCAATGCAACTAACTAACACAGCAATTGAATATAAAATGGTGGATTAAAAATGTGGATTACAACCAGGAAAATTCTGATTGAGGATGCAAGTGCACTGGGAGGGGACATGCCATCTCAAGCTGTGGCGGTAGATGGAATGCAGAGGAAGAACCTTTGCTCGAGACACATGGCATTAATTAGCTTGAATTACTAAGTGTATTGCATGGGTTGAAAGTCTTTTGCCGAAAGGTACAAAATTTGCATGTACAGGTTCAGATTGCCAACACTACGGCAGTGGCACATGTCAATCACATGGATGGAATCAAGTCAGAAGCAGGTGACAGATTGGCAAACATGATTTGGCACTGGTGCATTGAGAAAGATATTTGGCTTTCTGCAATTTATCTACCAGGTAAATTCAACATAATTGCAGATACTAGATCAAGAAATTTCAATGACAACACAGAATGGATGTTAAATCATGACATTTTCCACAAAATTGTGAAAAAATTTGGGAACACCAAATGAGTTTATGTTAAATTGGGGTGGAATGTTTGTGTGCATTTCCTCCCTTTTGTCTCATCAATAGGTGTCTACAGAAGATCAAACAAGATTATGCTTCAGGATTGCTGGTGGTTCCAGATTGGCCCACACAAACATGGTATCCATTAGGGTTAAAAATGGTGACTGAACCCATTATGGATGTCTTTAGACAAGAAACCCTACTTGTGCACCCTGTAACTGGTGAATTTCATCCTTTAAATCGTAAGTTTATTCAGATTCTTAAAAAGTACCTAGAAGCAGTACATTTCTTACATTAAGAAATGGGAACAGTTTCTTAGAAAAATATTTCAACACTGCAGACGCTAGATGTTGTAGAAATTTGTCAAAATTACATTTTGATGTAAAAAAGCTATAGTGTGATCAACACAGAAGGATTTTGTCGGCAGCATCGGAACATAAGTTCTTCGATCACACCCTGACTTGTAGATACAAAGGGCACTTTGTGCTACTTAGGGATTGGGATCCCATATTTGTCGTTAGACTTACATAAAAGAGACTACCAAACATCTTAGAGGTGTAGAATTTCGATTATTCATCAGCCAGAAAAGCCACACAACAAACATTCAGAGGTTGTCGAAGACACAGTTAAAAGAGGAAAAAGTAGTCATGTTAATGGCGTTGGTATCATTCAAAGAGTACAAACATTACACAAGTTAAGGAGTGACAACACAAACAATTTCAAGAAGGCTGAAGAAGGTGCTATTGGATGCAGGAATTGATACTGACAAATTTAAACCTCATTCCACCAGGGCGGCGGCATCATTGGCGGCCAAGGATTTGGACGTTCCAATAGACCATATCCTTGCGGCCGCAGGTTGGGAAAATTAAAGGATGTTGCACAAGTATTATCACAAAGAAATTGTTAACCCTGGTGTATTTGGTGGTACTATTTTGAATTCAGTATTAAATGTCTCTAGAGATTAAAATGGGATACATAATGTTTTACCATAAAATAAACCATTTATTAATTAAACTAGTATGATGGCTTGCATGTTATTGACTGTTTTGCACTCATAGAGTCAAGCAAAATGCAATGATACGCCGGGAATCCAATCTACGGCCTGAAATCACAGAAGCTTTAAAATCTTCACATAGTCACTCACGTGACTCTGAAGTAAAATAGTAAGATTAAACGAGAACTTACCAGTTTGAAGTTTGATCTTTATTTTATGAGGAGTTACGTCGAGGGACTACGTGCCCTCCACTCCCACCCTAATAAGATCAAAGGTAAATTAAGTTTGTATCACGTAGCTTACTATTATGCTTCGGAGTATCATCTGTGATTTCACACCGCTGCTTTGAAGTTTGACGCGCGTGTGCGCCTGGACGGCCTTCACGTAGTCCCTCGACGTAACTCCTCATAAAATAAAGATCAAACTTCAAACTGGTAAGTTCTCATTTAATCTTACTTTTAAACCTGCTGGACTTTTTTTAGTTTAGTTTAGTTCGGAGATACAGCTCGGAAACAGGCCCTTTGGCCCACCGAGTCCGCGCCAACCAGCAATTTCTCCCATACACTAGCACTATCCTACACACTAGGGCCGATTTGCAATTCACGGAAGCCAATTAACCGACAAACCTGTACTTTGTTGGAATGTGGGAGGAAACTGGAGCTCCAGGAGAAAACCCACGTGGTTACAGGGAGAACCTACAAACTCTGTACAGACAGCACCCGTAGTCAGGATTGAACCCGGGTCTCTGGTGCTATAAGGCAACAACTCTACCACTGTGCCGCCCACTAAAAATCGTTCCCCAATTAATGAGAACCAACTTGTTCTTGACGGCTTTTGGAAGGCCTGCAGCTACCCTGTTTGTTGAGCTGCGGATTGTTTTAGTTGTATTTTAATTTAGTTTTAGTTTAGACTTCTCCAACTCAAGTCGATATAAGATGCACGGTTAACATTGCAGAGGTGAGGGCAAACCCAAGCTCAGACTCAGACTGAGGGCCACCTTCATAGACTTCTGAATGGCTAGCGGTGCTGTTTTCTTAAGGCTAACAGCAAGAAGTCATTTCCTCTTTCCCCACTGTGGCAAAACGTACTGCCGAACAAGGCTACGGTCCAGAATCTTCTCTAGAAAAGACACTCTTCATGATTAAAGGCAGAAAATTCATCTGTTAAACAACCCAAGTACATGGCCCCTTAACTGTGAACCATGGCCCTGATCAGCGTGGAACCAGATTGTTGGCTGTCTTATTTACTTTGACGCAGGTAAACAGTGAAGGGATTGTGCATCTTATAGAAACTGGGGCTGCAAATTCTGCAAATATATTTGCAGGAAATTGACTCTCACTCAAATGATAAATAGCTAAAAATAAGAGAGGCATCACAGAGAAAAAGATTGAACTCGTGGAGATGGATTTGGTGGTGTGGGGCATTAATCATTGGATTCTGTAAAAGGTTCTCGGTTTTAAATTAAATACAAATGTTTGTTCATTTGATCCATATTGTGTACAATGCTGTGTTTTATGTGTGTTAATCTGATGTGAGAGAAATGTGAGCTATGCTGGATATAAGAGAGGATTCAATCATTGGTTTAGAGAGGGTCAGGAAAGGATAGATTTAAAGCTTATGGCTTTGTCTATACGTGGGGTTTAATATTTATGGAAGTTTTTCCAGATTTTTCCAGCACAAATGCTTTCTCTTTTATCTATTAGAGTCAATAATAACTCTTAATCTTTAAAAATATAACAATCATAAATGATGCACTTCTGTGCCAACCCTTTGAGTTAAAGGCCTGTCTCATTTGGGCTTCATTTGCGGGTCATTTACGCAACATCCTAAAAATTGGTTGGCACGCGTGGTGAGGCGTGGTGGCATACGCAGTGATGCGCGGTAACGCGCGGCGCCCCAGGATTTTGTGAGGCTCAAAATCTCGTGCGCCACCTGCGTGACATATCTCTTGCGCACGCTGACATACTAATGGCGTACGCTGATGTACTAACGCCGTACGTGTAGCGCGTGGTGATGCATGGTTACGCACGGTGACGCATGAACGTTGCCTATGCCAATTCATTATGCGTCACCGTCCGTAATCGTGCGCCATCTGCGCGCCATTTGAGCATCATTTGAGTGCCGCGCCATGTGACCACCAGGTATAAAGCACGCGTAGTTTTGAAAATTTTTCACCATAGTATTTTGATTTTCACTGAGATAATCCTTGCCACGGGGTTCGGACTAGGCAGGGCCCTCGGGGGCACTTGGCGTGCGACTGTCGTACTGCAAGACGATTTTCGTGCGACGGTTGCGCGTCAGTCACGACCGACCTGTTGCGTAAATGACACGCAAATGGCGCCCAAGTGGACAGGCCCTTTAATTGGTTGTTGGTAAAGCATTTTACAGCTACAATGTACATGCTCACAATGTATATATTTTCTGGTATTTATGGAAATCCATTTAAGGAAATGAGAAGAGAATTACTTTGAACACTATATAAATGTTAATTCAGTTAATCCTGTTTTTAGTCATTGAGTCATACAGCATGAAAACAGACCCTTCGGCCCAACTCGTCCATGGTGACCAAGATGCCCCATTCAAACAAGACCCATTTTTGATGAATTAGATTCTGAGGCAGTAATGTTTTGCCATAGGTCCAAGAATATTATTTTATCAATACATCTCCATTAACATAGAAGAAAATAATTTCAAATTGAAGCATTGCAGTATTAATTCAGTTTTATTTCTGTATAGGTATTAGTGATATTTTATCGCTGCTTTCTGCAATTTCACTAAGCTTATATTGCTTAATGTAGGTCTAAACTCAGAAATGAAATTAAGGGAGGCTCAAATTGTGGTAATGTAATGCACATATTCTAAGATAAGTGCTGTGACTTTTAGCTGAGGTGTCTAAAGCAGCATAGAGAAATATTTCATTACATCTTTCTCTGCCTTTGCTCACAGTGATAGTTACACACTTTGCTTCTATCTAATCGTCACATTGGAGTCGCCTCGGAAAACAGTGCTGTGTAATAATTGCTCTATTAATTACCGCTGCCCAGGACATACAGAATGTTAAAGTTCCCAGTGGGTCCAATAATTAGTGCTTTCTTATGCTTATGTTGGATTAGTAGTGGCTCATCTAGATGAAACAAGCAATTAGGCAATTGGGCTTCTTTAAGATAGTTTCAGTAATACAAATGCGGCAAAATCTAAATGAATTGGAAGTGTCCCATCTTGTTTGCTTCTCCAGTGGCAGGGTGATCACTCTGACAAGCTCCCTGCCATGTCCCGGTCACGTCTGGGTGGCCCTGGAGACAAGGCATGCAGTGGATAGAGAGAATATAGCATTGTGGAGGTGTCCAATGACTGCTATACAGTCTATAGACCAAATAACATATTTTGCTTGGGCAGCTTACAACCCAGTAGTATGAATATTAATTCCTCTAACTTCAAGTAACCCTTGCATTCTCCGTCTCTCTTTGTCCTTCCCCCACCATAGTCATTGTACTAGGTTCAAAGCCATCTTGTTGAGTCTCATTGTCTGTAACTCGGTTGCACCGAGCCCACACCTAACAATGGCCTGTTTCCTTTATCATCTACACTTTCTACATATATTTCATTCATATGTTATATATCTCTCGATATCACCATCTATATCCGTTTCCCTTTCCCCTGACTCTGTCTGAAGAAGGGTCTCGACCAGAAACATCACCCATTCCTTTTCTCCAGAGATGCTGTCTAACCCACTGAGTTACGCCAGCTTTTTGTGTCTATAAACCAGCATCTGCAGTTGCTTCATACGAATGTCATTGTCTAAGGTAATTGGTTAATTCCTATAAAAGTGGGACACTTTTAGCATACAGACTTTTCTTGTTTGGTCACTCTAGGGTTATATTTTAATTTTTAATTTTTAACTTCACACACATTTTCATTAATGATAATATTATTATCCTAGCTTCCACTATTGACATATTCTAAATGATTGGTGTTGGTTTCATCTGCCCGATGGATCATTCTAACCT
This sequence comes from Leucoraja erinaceus, assembly GCF_028641065.1. Lineage (NCBI taxonomy): Eukaryota > Metazoa > Chordata > Chondrichthyes > Rajiformes > Rajidae > Leucoraja > Leucoraja erinaceus. The sequence continues at coordinate 25,415,906 of NC_073391.1, read as the reverse complement.
AACAGTACTTAGACATATTACAGTTTGCAATAATATGAATGGAGAATGGTTGGCTGTACTCAAAACAACCTCAAAGAGAAAGTCATCTGTGATTGCGCATACTACCGAGCTGTTGACATGTAGTTTCATTGATGTCAATAGTCAAATGCACAGATGACTATCATCAACAACTGATATCCTCAAAACACATAGCGCTAGTGATCAAAGATGACTTTCTCCCTCTGTAAAACTTAAGAGCACTGGAAATGTATTTGTATGACCCTGGTCATAAAGATCCAATCTACAAATATCCTGTTGGCAATACAATGGGACTGGACTTTCAGATCCAATGTTAAATTTTATTCTTGATTTTCAAGCAGAAAGTTTGACGGAATTGGATGAAGTAGAAGGATGGGCATATTTGCAGTGCAGGTATGAGGAAAGAGTGGTGCAAGGTGGACAATCACTAAGGAGATGCCATGGGCTGGAGTGCGGGAAAATGCAGCATGATGCAAATAAAGCAAGAGTGGTCAAATCAAAGCAATCCACAGTGAAGTGTTCACTCTAATTGTTTTCAACGCAGGATATGATGTTAAAAATAAAATTCTGATAATCCTTTATCCATTATCCAATTGTTCAGGAAGCCTGATGGTTCAGCATCCAACATGAGTGGTGTTTCATGTTCTTTTTAAACTTCAAAGGCCTTGGATCCCATTCTTCACATAAACTCACAAAGCCTCCATACTAACAAGCAATGTTCTCTCTAATTTCTAGTAGTTTGTGTGCACAGAAATCTTGTATTGTGCAATTTTTTATGCTGTTACAAATGTGTGTGCGCACTGAATTATTGTGCAGATGTAGACCTGAAATTGTTTCACAATATTTTTGTCATAGCCTCTCTCTCATGGCTAATAATAAAGCTACTTTTGATGTGATGTTTGTTAATTCACACCCTTTGCGTTCTTTGAATTTGACATGGTGAATCAAAATTTCTTTCAATAAAAACTCAATAAGCCAGCTACAGAATTTGAAATGGATCTTCATAAACTGTACATTAAAGTCAATATGATTATGAGATTTTTACAAATGTATAAATTATATACTGTATAATACTGTATAATTATTGAGTACTACATTTTAGGTAACATTGTAGAGTCTTTGACATAAGGACTCTTGAATGCTTTTGTTTTTCAACTGAAACAGTTCTTTATTTTAACATTGTAACAAGTCCTCCCCACCCCCTATCTCTTCCCCTCTCCTCCACCTCTCCCCCCTCTCCCCCTCCCCCTCCCCCTCCCCCTCCCCCCGCCCCCTCGTCCGCCCCCCCTCTCCGCCCCCCTCTCTCCCTTCCTTCCCCCATCCATCTCCATCCCTCTTTCCCTTTCCCCCATCCAGTCCAAGGTCCAGTCCCATCTATTTACCGCTTGGCTCCTGCCAGCAGTGCTGCCCTGGCGCTCCCCCGGAAGAAGCACAGAGACGGATGCGGCACCCGCGGACCAGATGCGGCCCACAAAATGGTCCAATTGATGATTTCCCCAATGCCAGAGCGGGCTGAAGCTGTCCCCGGTGCTGGTTCAGGCCGCAGATTTTGAAATACAGAAAAATAAATCTCCGCTATAAAATTTATTCTATCATTTATAGTGGAGAAATTTTATAGTGGAGATTTTTTTATTTCGGAATGTCAAAATCCGCGGAAATCCTTTTGTGTGCACATAAATTTTCTTTGTGCGCTGGTTGCAAAACATGTGAGACGCGCACACGCACACAGCTTAGAGGGAACATTGCTAACAATCCTTATGAGCACATTGGAGACCTGTTTCCAAATATTCCTAGTAAAAAAAATTATGAGTATTAATGCTCAATATTGGTGCTCTCGATGTGGCCTCTGCAAGACTACATGCAGACAAGGTGACCAATTTATGGATCCCCTGCTCTCTGTCTGCAATGACCATGTTGGGTGCCACTTCAGCTCCCTTTCCCATTCCCACACATTAGGTCTGTCCTTGACCTTCTCCACTGCCACGATGAGTCCTACCAGATCAGTAGAACATCTGATGTTCCTCAATCCGTCGGCAGCGGAGCTCGGCCCCAGGCCACTGCCATACCGGACGCAGAGTAGAGGATTCTAAAACTAGAGAGTTCACTTGCCGAACAACCACATAGCCGACCAGAATGCGCCCCAGTAGGCCCGACTCATCTTCCAGTCTTTGTTGCAGCCTTCTCCATTCCCTCTCCTCCCTCCTACCTTCTCTCCTTCTCCCACCTCCCTCCATCTGCCCAACATGCCTCATTTCGCCTGGTTTCATCTATCACCTACTGGCACCTGTCCAAACACCTGCCTTTGATTTCTTTAACCTGGTTTCCCTCTGCAATCATATTCCTGTTGCAGGGTTTCAACCCGAAACGTGAACCATGCCATTATCTCCATGGATGCTGTTTGACCTGCTACGTTTCTCCACCCAACAAACAGTTAACAACGGCCTGTTTCCTTTATCATCGTAACTTTTTTGCATATATTTCATTTATTGTTCTTTATCTCTCTACATCATTGTCTATATTTCTCGTTTCTCTTTCCCCTGACTAGTCTGAAGAAGAGTCTCGACCCGAAACATCACCCATTCCTCTCTCCAGAGATACTGCCTGTCCCGCTAAGTTACTCCAGCATTTTGTATCTATCTTTGGTTTAAACCAGCATCTGCAGTTCCTTCCTACATAAGTTCCTCCGATAGTTATTTGCCAAACTGGTTGTGGATTGTCATTATCAGTAACTGAATTGGTAATGCATTGTTTGCTCACTCTACAGCATAAACAGAGAATAATTCATTTTTCTTTGTAGGAATCTTTATTATCTTTGTGTCTCCATCCACTTAGCTAGATCTTCAATTTGACTCACCAGACTTAAACACGATGATATTAATAATGAGGTGCCTTGTCTGATTTTGTAAAATGATATTTTCTATGTTAATTCCTATTGTGTTCTCTTTGTATATTATCAATTGGCAATTGTATTTTTGAATCAACTCAGTTTATGTTATATCTAATCAGCCCTACCAATGGATGGATAGTCATAAATATCTCTATGCTTTTTATTGATGTTATCCTCAGCGGGAGATTTCCAGATGTAAGCGTTCTCAGTGACCCGTTCACAAAGACCAATTCACCATCACTAAATAACACTTTAGACCATCAATGTCTGGAGTTGTTTAGGTAGAATAAATTTAAACATACCTCACTTGCATCTTGAGGATGTGATGATTCTAACAGCCTTTTGAAAAATTGTCACACCATTCTGGAGACTTAGGCATAAGCGAAAGGTTGTAGGTCATGTTCTGTCGTGAAATTTGTGTTATAATTAATACATTTATTTAAGACAATGGGAATCATTGGGGTTAGGATCGAGTATTTTTTCCGTTTTCTGAGTGATTCATAAGTGAATAGAAGTTGATGTGGCAAACAGGTTTAGCACTGGGGGTTTTTACAGGATAAGTGATGTACTGTAGGGAATGCAGGCAACCAAGTAAGGTCAGGAAATAGTGTCACACCTGGTTTATAAGGATTTAGTACTGTCATTAACTATAAGATGGAAAATATTTAGTTTACAATGCTGTCATTCCCTCCCCTTTAATGAACTCCAGACATAAATCAGAAAGAAAAATATTAAAGATGTTGAGTTAATGGATGCAAATAATATCTCATGACAATGAGACATGGCAAGAAATCATTTTTTTTAGAATGTTGTTAAATCAGAGGGGAAAATGAGGAGTAAATTAATAATACTTTATCTTAAAATTCTTTAATGTAAGAACTGTCACTCGTTATGAATTGGTCTGATTATGGACAGTTAAACAACACTTTGGATAATACTTTCATCAATATAATACAAACTCATAAATTTGTACAGAGCACCAAACAGGCCCTTTGTCTTGAGTAAGTATTTCAAAAATATAATTCCAAAATCTATAAGATAGACCTAAGGAGTATTTGGGGCTAGTTTAACAAGTGGCGGATATTTGATAAATTTGATGGGAATAATATTTATGTACATTTTAGAATGTCTTACATAATTGAAAAATAGGTGCAGGAGTAGGTAATTTTTATCATTAATTCCCGTTCCCTTCGAGTACCAGCGATGGTGGTCTATATTTAGAATACGATCATGGATGATCAGCTTCAATCTAAGAGCAAAATCTAACTCTCAAAGTCTTGAAAATTTAAAATATTGGTTATTTTCAGGTCGGGTACCCTTTCGTACATATCCCTGCAATTCCGAAGACTTTCCCAGAACATTAATAAGAGATTTTACAGATTAACAGTATAGAAATTTTAAAGATAAATATGGAAATTCTTATAAAAGGGTTTAACTAACTAGTTACATGAACCAATTCAGTACACTCATTCTGTTTAGACTCGTAATTGAGACTCCAGAAAACCAGACAAGTAAAGACCATACAAAGATTTATTGATTAAAGGCACATTCATCCAAATGTTAATCCAAAGAGTTTAGTGTTAAAAAAAAAGTGCTATTGTGTCAGCTACACTTAACATGGCAGCAATTAAATTATTCCCTTTCACAGAGTTTTACTAAAAACAACTTTACAACAAGAAAGTAAGTCTTCCCAAGTGTTTTACAGCTCCTTTCAAGGTGTGATCAAATGTAGCCATCAATTTGTCCACAACAAGGTTTCCCCAAAAGAATTAATTAGTTGATGAAGGTGGTGATTGGGGAAAAATATGAGCTGGCTTCAGGAGAACTGTCCTATTCTTCTCCAATGTCAGACATCCATCCACAAAAATGTATGGTTCAATAGTTTCTTTATTGTCCCTGTACAAATGCGCAATCACCCAGTCAGTGCAATGTGCACAGAGCAGGCCACTGAGTCGCCATATTGGCGCCATTTTACAATTCCAGCTGCAGCTGCCCACAAAGCCCGTTGCTGCCGTCGCCTCCATTTTGGTCATCCCGCAATCTGATGTCCCTCTCCATGCCTGGCCCTCTTCAGCTCTTGGTCGCTAGGGTGGATGTGGGGGGGTGGGGGCGCCTCCTGCAGCCGACCTTGAGGCCGCAGAAGGTATGACCTCCCACTGGTTCATCTCACCAGGCCTTTGTTCTAAAGATGTCAGCCATGTTAGTGCAACAATGTTCACTCTCTGAGTTCCCGCCAAGATAGTGCAATCAAACCTCGGGAGTCGAATAAATTTCATATCCGCTACCAAGGATTCGGATTTCAGCCAAGTGGTGTTCAGAAGTTTACATAATACAAATAAAAATTCAAGTTTGAAGGATACAATAAGAGTGTATTGTGTTCAACCCATTCATAGAGTCATAGAGCCTTCAGCTCGCCGAGTCCACCCAACTATCTAGTGTCCACCCACACTACTTTCATTTTTTAATCTCCCCCCATTCACGTCACTCCCCCGAGATTTCACCACTACCTAGCACAATAGCGCAGTGGAAGAGTTGCTGCCTTACAGCGCCAGAGACCCGGGCTCAATCCTAACCACAGGTGCTGTCTATACGGAGTTTGTACGTTCTCCCTGTGACCATGTAGGTTTTCTCCAGGTGCTCGGTTGCCTCTCACATAACAAAAGATGTGCAGGTTTATAGGCTAATTGGCTTCTGTTTGTTGCTTGGCAATTTTCTGGCCACAGATGAGAATGTTTGTCCAATAAATAGAGAAAGAATGAAGACTGAAGGGTATGGAACCGAAACGTCACCCATTCCTTCTCTCCAGAGAATTATTCAAGTCAAGGTGGACAAAATAGCTGATGGCGAAGCCATGACCCAAGATATTAGAATATTCGCCAGAAGCAAGATGCACTCAAGTGTTCGTAGCATTGACCATGTGTATTTCCAGACTTCCTTGGAAGATATGAAGAGAGTAGACATACAATGAGTCCAGAGCTTCACCAGTTGACAGAATAATGACTGAAGTTGTTGCATCCTATATTTCTTAGCCAAGTAAACTATTTAGCAAAATCAAATCATGTCAGTGTAGAGGCTGCTGCGACAATTGATTCGCCAACATTATGGCTTGGCTAACTGTACATTTTGTCAATGGAAGTCTTATCCTGTCCTTGATGTTGGTTGCCCAACTTCTCTCGTGTCAGCCTTTTATTATCTTT